>NW_027436158.1:334500-669000 GCF_964199755.1 Larus michahellis | reverse complement strand
AAGTCTCTGCTAACACCGTGCAGAAGCGCTGTGCCCAATATACAGAAACGTCTGCGGTACTCCTACAGGAAAGTGCCAGGAGGAATTGTGGAGCTTGTTCTCAGTGTCTCTGAGAATTGCTCTGATTATCTGTGTGACCTCTTTGCTAAGACTCTCCAGAGAGCCGTCCTCAAAACAAAACACATCTTGACATATCTCCCACATTGATCGCAGTGTCTCCAGAAACGGCATTCAAGGAGCCAGGACCTTTTCTCCCTACACTGTCCATTGAGTTGTCCTCAAACCAATATACATCCTGCTATATCTCCCACATGGAAAGTGCCAGGAGGAAGAAGTGGGGATTATGTTTAGACTTTCTCGGAACTGCTTCAAATCAACTAGATATCTTTGTGCTGTAAATCTCCCAACAGCCAAACGCAAAAGCAGCAAACATCTCGCTGTATGTCCCACATCCAAAGTGCCAAGAGAGAGCTTGCTCTCCCTGTCTTTGGTACTGTTTTCACTGTCCCGGTTACCTCTTTGCTAACATTCTCTTCAGAGCCGCAGTGAAACCAGGAACCACGTGGAGAAAGCACCACACTGAAAGTGCCTGGAGGGAACATTGGGGCTTCTTCTCAGTGTCTCTGACATAGGGTTTCACTGTCCCGGGAAAGTCTCTGCTAACACCGTGCAGAGCGCAGTGCCCAATATACAGAAACGTCTTGCGGTATCTCCTACAGGGAAAGTGCCAGGAGGGAATTGTGGAGCTTGTTCTCAGTGTCTCTGAGAATTGCTCTGATTATCTGTGTGACCTCTTTGCTAAGACTCTCCAGAGAGCCGTCCTCAAAACAAACACACATCTTTGACATATCTCCCACATTGATCGCAGTGTCTCCAGAAACGGCATTCAAGGAGCCAGGACCTTTTCTCCCTACACTGTCCATTGAGTTGTCCTCAAAACCAATATACATCCTGCTATATCTCCCACATGGAAAGTGCCAGGAGGGAGAAGTGGGGATTATGTTTAGACTTTCTCGGAACTGCTTCAAATCAACTAGATATCTTTGTGCTGTAAATCTCCCAACAGCCAAACGCAAAAGCAGCAAACATCTCGCTGTATGTCCCACATCCAAAGTGCCAAGAGAGAGCTTGCTCTCCCTGTCTTTGAGTACTGTTTTCACTGTCCCGGTTACCTCTTTGCTAACATTCCTTCAGAGCCGCAGTGAAACCAGGAACCACGTGGAGAAAGCAACCCACACTGAAAGTGCCTGGAGGGAACATTGGGGCTTCTTCTCAGTGTCTCTGACATAGGGTTTCACTGTCCCGGGAAAGTCTCTGCTAACACCGTGCAGAGCGCTGTGCCCAATATACAGAAACGTCTTGCGGTATCTCCTACAGGGAAAGTGCCAGGAGGGAATTGTGGAGCTTGTTCTCAGTGTCTCTGAGAATTGCTCTGATTATCTGTGTGACCTCTTTGCTAAGACTCTCCAGAGAGCCGTCCTCAAAACAAACACACATCTTGACATATCTCCCACATTGATCGCAGTGTCTCCAGAAACGGCATTCAAGGAGCCAGGAGGTTTTCTCCCTACACTGTCCATTGAGTTGTCCTCAAAACCAATATACATCCTGCTATATCTCCCACATGGAAAGTGCCAGGAGGGAGAAGTGGGGATTATGTTTAGACTTTCTCGGAACTGCTTCAAATCAACTAGATATCTTTGTGCTGTAAATCTCCCAACAGCCAAACGCAAAAGCAGCAAACATCTCGCTGTATGTCCCACATCCAAAGTGCCAAGAGCAAGAGAGAGCTTGCTCTCCCTGTCTTTGAGTACTGTTTTCACTGTCCCGGTTACCTCTTTGCTAACATTCTCTTCAGAGCCGCAGTGAAACCAGGAACCACGTGGAGAAAGCACCCACACTGAAAGTGCCTGGAGGGAACATTGGGGCTTCTTCTCAGTGTCTCTGACATAGGGTTTCACTGTCCCGGGAAAGTCTCTGCTAACACCGTGCAGAGCGCTGTGCCCAATATACAGAAACGTCTTGCGGTATCTCCTACAGGGAAAGTGCCAGGAGGGAATTGTGGAGCTTGTTCTCAGTGTCTCTGAGAATTGCTCTGATTATCTGTGTGACCTCTTTGCTAAGACTCTCCAGAGAGCCGTCCTCAAAACAAACACACATCTTGACATATCTCCCACATTGATCGCAGTGTCTCCAGAAACGGCATTCAAGGAGCCAGGAGGTTTTCTCCCTACACTGTCCATTGAGTTGTCCTCAAAACCAATATACATCCTGCTATATCTCCCACATGGAAAGTGCCAGGAGGGAGAAGTGGGGATTATGTTTAGACTTTCTCGGAACTGCTTCAAATCAACTAGATATCTTTGTGCTGTAAATCTCCCAACAGCCAAACGCAAAAGCAGCAAACATCTCGCTGTATGTCCCACATCCAAAGTGCCAAGAGAGAGCTTGCTCTCCCTGTCTTTGAGTACTGTTTTCACTGTCCCGGTTACCTCTTTGCTAACATTCTCTTCAGAGCTGCAGTGAAACCAGGAACCACGTGGAGAAGGCACCCACACTGAAAGTGCCTGGAGGGAACATTGGGGCTTCTTCTCAGTGTCTCTGACATAGGGTTTCACTGTCCCGGGAAAGTCTCTGCTAACACCGTGCAGAGCGCTGTGCCCAATATACAGAAACGTCTTGCGGTATCTCCTACAGGGAAAGTGCCAGGAGGGAATTGCGGAGCTTGTTCTCAGTGTCTCTGAGAATTGCTCTGATTATCTGTGTGACCTCTTTGCTAAGACTCTCCAGAGAGCCGTCCTCAAAACAAACACACATCTTGACATATCTCCCACATTGATCGCAGTGTCTCCAGAAACGGCATTCAAGGAGCCAGGAGGTTTTCTCCCTACACTGTCCATTGAGTTGTCCTCAAAACCAATATACATCCTGCTATATCTCCCACATGGAAAGTGCCAGGAGGGAGAAGTGGGGATTATGTTTAGACTTTCTCGGAACTGCTTCAAATCAACTAGATATCTTTGTGCTGTAAATCTCCCAACAGCCAAACGCAAAAGCAGCAAACATCTCGCTGTATGTCCCACATCCAAAGTGCCAAGAGAGAGCTTGCTCTCCCTGTCTTTGAGTACTGTTTTCACTGTCCCGGTTACCTCTTTGCTAACATTCTCTTCAGAGCCGCAGTGAAACCAGGAACCACGTGGAGAAAGCACCCACACTGAAAGTGCCTGGAGGGAACATTGGGGCTTCTTCTCAGTGTCTCTGACATAGGGTTTCACTGTCCCGGGAAAGTCTCTGCTAACACCGTGCAGAGCGCTGTGCCCAATATACAGAAACGTCTTGCGGTATCTCCTACAGGGAAAGTGCCAGGAGGGAATTGTCGAGCTTGTTCTCAGTGTCTCTGAGAATTGCTCTGATTATCTGTGTGACCTCTTTGCTAAGACTCTCCAGAGAGCCGTCCTCAAAACAAACACACATCTTGACATATCTCCCACATTGATCGCAGTGTCTCCAGAAACGGCATTCAAGGAGCCAGGACCTTTTCTCCCTACACTGTCCATTGAGTTGTCCTCAAAACCAATATACATCCTGCTATATCTCCCACATGGAAAGTGCCAGGAGGGAGAAGTGGGGATTATGTTTAGACTTTCTCGGAACTGCTTCAAATCAACTAGATATCTTTGTGCTGTAAATCTCCCAACAGCCAAACGCAAAAGCAGCAAACATCTCGCTGTATGTCCCACATCCAAAGTGCCAAGAGAGAGCTTGCTCTCCCTGTCTTTGAGTACTGTTTTCACTGTCCCGGTTACCTCTTTGCTAACATTCTCTTCAGAGCCGCAGTGAAACCAGGAACCACGTGGAGAAAGCACCCACACTGAAAGTGCCTGGAGGGAACATTGGGGCTTCTTCTCAGTGTCTCTGACATAGGGTTTCACTGTCCCGGGAAAGTCTCTGCTAACACCGTGCAGAGCGCTGTGCCCAATATACAGAAACGTCTTGCGGTATCTCCTACAGGGAAAGTGCCAGGAGGGAATTGTGGAGCTTGTTCTCAGTGTCTCTGAGAATTGCTCTGATTATCTGTGTGACCTCTTTGCTAAGACTCTCCAGAGAGCCGTCCTCAAAACCAACACACATCTTGACATATCTCCCACATTGATCGCAGTGTCTCCAGAAACGGCATTCAAGGAGCCAGGAGGTTTTCTCCCTACACTGTCCATTGAGTTGTCCTCAAAACCAATATACATCCTGCTATATCTCCCACATGGAAAGTGCCAGGAGGGAGAAGTGGGGATTATGTTTAGACTTTCTCGGAACTGCTTCAAATCAACTAGATATCTTTGTGCTGTAAATCTCCCAACAGCCAAACGCAAAAGCAGCAAACATCTCGCTGTATGTCCCACATCCAAAGTGCCAAGAGAGAGCTTGCTCTCCCTGTCTTTGAGTACTGTTTTCACTGTCCCGGTTACCTCTTTGCTAACATTCTCTTCAGAGCCGCAGTGAAACCAGGAACCACGTGGAGAAAGCACCCACACTGAAAGTGCCTGGAGGGAACATTGGGGCTTCTTCTCAGTGTCTCTGACATAGGGTTTCACTGTCCCGGGAAAGTCTCTGCTAACACCGTGCAGAGCGCTGTGCCCAATATACAGAAACGTCTTGCGGTATCTCCTACAGGGAAAGTGCCAGGAGGGAATTGCGGAGCTTGTTCTCAGTGTCTCTGAGAATTGCTCTGATTATCTGTGTGACCTCTTTGCTAAGACTCTCCAGAGAGCCGTCCTCAAAACCAACACACATCTTGACATATCTCCCACATTGATCGCAGTGTCTCCAGAAACGGCATTCAAGGAGCCAGGAGGTTTTCTCCCTACACTGTCCATTGAGTTGTCCTCAAAACCAATATACATCCTGCTATATCTCCCACATGGAAAGTGCCAGGAGGGAGAAGTGGGGATTATGTTTAGACTTTCTCGGAACTGCTTCAAATCAACTAGATATCTTTGTGCTGTAAATCTCCCAACAGCCAAACGCAAAAGCAGCAAACATCTCGCTGTATGTCCCACATCCAAAGTGCCAAGAGAGAGCTTGCTCTCCCTGTCTTTGAGTACTGTTTTCACTGTCCCGGTTACCTCTTTGCTAACATTCTCTTCAGAGCCGCAGTGAAACCAGGAACCACGTGGAGAAAGCACCCACACTGAAAGTGCCTGGAGGGAACATTGGGGCTTCTTCTCAGTGTCTCTGACATAGGGTTTCACTGTCCCGGGAAAGTCTCTGCTAACACCGTGCAGAGCGCTGTGCCCAATATACAGAAACGTCTTGCGGTATCTCCTACAGGGAAAGTGCCAGGAGGGAATTGTGGAGCTTGTTCTCAGTGTCTCTGAGAATTGCTCTGATTATCTGTGTGACCTCTTTGCTAAGACTCTCCAGAGAGCCGTCCTCAAAACAAACACACATCTTGACATATCTCCCACATTGATCGCAGTGTCTCCAGAAACGGCATTCAAGGAGCCAGGAGGTTTTCTCCCTACACTGTCCATTGAGTTGTCCTCAAAACCAATATACATCCTGCTATATCTCCCACATGGAAAGTGCCAGGAGGGAGAAGTGGGGATTATGTTTAGACTTTCTCGGAACTGCTTCAAATCAACTAGATATCTTTGTGCTGTAAATCTCCCAACAGCCAAACGCAAAAGCAGCAAACATCTCGCTGTATGTCCCACATCCAAAGTGCCAAGAGAGAGCTTGCTCTCCCTGTCTTTGAGTACTGTTTTCACTGTCCCGGTTACCTCTTTGCTAACATTCTCTTCAGAGCCGCAGTGAAACCAGGAACCACGTGGAGAAAGCACCCACACTGAAAGTGCCTGGAGGGAACATTGGGGCTTCTTCTCAGTGTCTCTGACATAGGGTTTCACTGTCCCGGGAAAGTCTCTGCTAACACCGTGCAGAGCGCTGTGCCCAATATACAGAAACGTCTTGCGGTATCTCCTACAGGGAAAGTGCCAGGAGGGAATTGCGGAGCTTGTTCTCAGTGTCTCTGAGAATTGCTCTGATTATCTGTGTGACCTCTTTGCTAAGACTCTCCAGAGAGCCGTCCTCAAAACAAACACACATCTTGACATATCTCCCACATTGATCGCAGTGTCTCCAGAAACGGCATTCAAGGAGCCAGGAGGTTTTCTCCCTACACTGTCCATTGAGTTGTCCTCAAAACCAATATACATCCTGCTATATCTCCCACATGGAAAGTGCCAGGAGGGAGAAGTGGGGATTATGTTTAGACTTTCTCGGAACTGCTTCAAATCAACTAGATATCTTTGTGCTGTAAATCTCCCAACAGCCAAACGCAAAAGCAGCAAACATCTCGCTGTATGTCCCACATCCAAAGTGCCAAGAGAGAGCTTGCTCTCCCTGTCTTTGAGTACTGTTTTCACTGTCCCGGTTACCTCTTTGCTAACATTCTCTTCAGAGCCGCAGTGAAACCAGGAACCACGTGGAGAAAGCACCCACACTGAAAGTGCCTGGAGGGAACATTGGGGCTTCTTCTCAGTGTCTCTGACATAGGGTTTCACTGTCCCGGGAAAGTCTCTGCTAACACCGTGCAGAGCGCTGTGCCCAATATACAGAAACGTCTTGCGGTATCTCCTACAGGGAAAGTGCCAGGAGGGAATTGTCGAGCTTGTTCTCAGTGTCTCTGAGAATTGCTCTGATTATCTGTGTGACCTCTTTGCTAAGACTCTCCAGAGAGCCGTCCTCAAAACAAACACACATCTTGACATATCTCCCACATTGATCGCAGTGTCTCCAGAAACGGCATTCAAGGAGCCAGGAGGTTTTCTCCCTACACTGTCCATTGAGTTGTCCTCAAAACCAATATACATCCTGCTATATCTCCCACATGGAAAGTGCCAGGAGGGAGAAGTGGGGATTATGTTTAGACTTTCTCGGAACTGCTTCAAATCAACTAGATATCTTTGTGCTGTAAATCTCCCAACAGCCAAACGCAAAAGCAGCAAACATCTCGCTGTATGTCCCACATCCAAAGTGCCAAGAGAGAGCTTGCTCTCCCTGTCTTTGAGTACTGTTTTCACTGTCCCGGTTACCTCTTTGCTAACATTCTCTTCAGAGCTGCAGTGAAACCAGGAACCACGTGGAGAAGGCACCCACACTGAAAGTGCCTGGAGGGAACATTGGGGCTTCTTCTCAGTGTCTCTGACATAGGGTTTCACTGTCCCGGGAAAGTCTCTGCTAACACCGTGCAGAGCGCTGTGCCCAATATACAGAAACGTCTTGCGGTATCTCCTACAGGGAAAGTGCCAGGAGGGAATTGTCGAGCTTGTTCTCAGTGTCTCTGAGAATTGCTCTGATTATCTGTGTGACCTCTTTGCTAAGACTCTCCAGAGAGCCGTCCTCAAAACAAACACACATCTTGACATATCTCCCACATTGATCGCAGTGTCTCCAGAAACGGCATTCAAGGAGCCAGGAGGTTTTCTCCCTACACTGTCCATTGAGTTGTCCTCAAAACCAATATACATCCTGCTATATCTCCCACATGGAAAGTGCCAGGAGGGAGAAGTGGGGATTATGTTTAGACTTTCTCGGAACTGCTTCAAATCAACTAGATATCTTTGTGCTGTAAATCTCCCAACAGCCAAACGCAAAAGCAGCAAACATCTCGCTGTATGTCCCACATCCAAAGTGCCAAGAGAGAGCTTGCTCTCCCTGTCTTTGAGTACTGTTTTCACTGTCCCGGTTACCTCTTTGCTAACATTCTCTTCAGAGCCGCAGTGAAACCAGGAACCACGTGGAGAAAGCACCCACACTGAAAGTGCCTGGAGGGAACATTGGGGCTTCTTCTCAGTGTCTCTGACATAGGGTTTCACTGTCCCGGGAAAGTCTCTGCTAACACCGTGCAGAGCGCTGTGCCCAATATACAGAAACGTCTTGCGGTATCTCCTACAGGGAAAGTGCCAGGAGGGAATTGTCGAGCTTGTTCTCAGTGTCTCTGAGAATTGCTCTGATTATCTGTGTGACCTCTTTGCTAAGACTCTCCAGAGAGCCGTCCTCAAAACAAACACACATCTTGACATATCTCCCACATTGATCGCAGTGTCTCCAGAAACGGCATTCAAGGAGCCAGGAGGTTTTCTCCCTACACTGTCCATTGAGTTGTCCTCAAAACCAATATACATCCTGCTATATCTCCCACATGGAAAGTGCCAGGAGGGAGAAGTGGGGATTATGTTTAGACTTTCTCGGAACTGCTTCAAATCAACTAGATATCTTTGTGCTGTAAATCTCCCAACAGCCAAACGCAAAAGCAGCAAACATCTCGCTGTATGTCCCACATCCAAAGTGCCAAGAGAGAGCTTGCTCTCCCTGTCTTTGAGTACTGTTTTCACTGTCCCGGTTACCTCTTTGCTAACATTCTCTTCAGAGCTGCAGTGAAACCAGGAACCACGTGGAGAAGGCACCCACACTGAAAGTGCCTGGAGGGAACATTGGGGCTTCTTCTCAGTGTCTCTGACATAGGGTTTCACTGTCCCGGGAAAGTCTCTGCTAACACCGTGCAGAGCGCTGTGCCCAATATACAGAAACGTCTTGCGGTATCTCCTACAGGGAAAGTGCCAGGAGGGAATTGCGGAGCTTGTTCTCAGTGTCTCTGAGAATTGCTCTGATTATCTGTGTGACCTCTTTGCTAAGACTCTCCAGAGAGCCGTCCTCAAAACAAACACACATCTTGACATATCTCCCACATTGATCGCAGTGTCTCCAGAAACGGCATTCAAGGAGCCAGGAGGTTTTCTCCCTACACTGTCCATTGAGTTGTCCTCAAAACCAATATACATCCTGCTATATCTCCCACATGGAAAGTGCCAGGAGGGAGAAGTGGGGATTATGTTTAGACTTTCTCGGAACTGCTTCAAATCAACTAGATATCTTTGTGCTGTAAATCTCCCAACAGCCAAACGCAAAAGCAGCAAACATCTCGCTGTATGTCCCACATCCAAAGTGCCAAGAGAGAGCTTGCTCTCCCTGTCTTTGAGTACTGTTTTCACTGTCCCGGTTACCTCTTTGCTAACATTCTCTTCAGAGCCGCAGTGAAACCAGGAACCACGTGGAGAAAGCACCCACACTGAAAGTGCCTGGAGGGAACATTGGGGCTTCTTCTCAGTGTCTCTGACATAGGGTTTCACTGTCCCGGGAAAGTCTCTGCTAACACCGTGCAGAGCGCTGTGCCCAATATACAGAAACGTCTTGCGGTATCTCCTACAGGGAAAGTGCCAGGAGGGAATTGTCGAGCTTGTTCTCAGTGTCTCTGAGAATTGCTCTGATTATCTGTGTGACCTCTTTGCTAAGACTCTCCAGAGAGCCGTCCTCAAAACAAACACACATCTTGACATATCTCCCACATTGATCGCAGTGTCTCCAGAAACGGCATTCAAGGAGCCAGGACCTTTTCTCCCTACACTGTCCATTGAGTTGTCCTCAAAACCAATATACATCCTGCTATATCTCCCACATGGAAAGTGCCAGGAGGGAGAAGTGGGGATTATGTTTAGACTTTCTCGGAACTGCTTCAAATCAACTGGATATCTTTGTGCTGTAAATCTCCCAACAGCCAAACGCAAAAGCAGCAAACATCTCGCTGTATGTCCCACATCCAAAGTGCCAAGAGAGAGCTTGCTCTCCCTGTCTTTGAGTACTGTTTTCACTGTCCTGGTTACCTCTTTGCTAACATTCTCTTCAGAGCTGCAGTGAAACCAGGAACCACGTGGAGAAAGCACCCACACTGAAAGTGCCTGGAGGGAACATTGGGGCTTCTTCTCAGTGTCTCTGACATAGGGTTTCACTGTCCCGGGAAAGTCTCTGCTAACACCGTGCAGAGCGCTGTGCCCAATATACAGAAACGTCTTGCGGTATCTCCTACAGGGAAAGTGCCAGGAGGGAATTGTGGAGCTTGTTCTCAGTGTCTCTGAGAATTGCTCTGATTATCTGTGTGACCTCTTTGCTAAGACTCTCCAGAGAGCCGTCCTCAAAACAAACACACATCTTGACATATCTCCCACATTGATCGCAGTGTCTCCAGAAACGGCATTCAAGGAGCCAGGACCTTTTCTCCCTACACTGTCCATTGAGTTGTCCTCAAAACCAATATACATCCTGCTATATCTCCCACATGGAAAGTGCCAGGAGGGAGAAGTGGGGATTATGTTTAGACTTTCTCGGAACTGCTTCAAATCAACTGGATATCTTTGTGCTGTAAATCTCCCAACAGCCAAACGCAAAAGCAGCAAACATCTCGCTGTATGTCCCACATCCAAAGTGCCAAGAGAGAGCTTGCTCTCCCTGTCTTTGAGTACTGTTTTCACTGTCCCGGTTACCTCTTTGCTAACATTCTCTTCAGAGCCGCAGTGAAACCAGGAACCACGTGGAGAAAGCACCCACACTGAAAGTGCCTGGAGGGAACATTGGGGCTTCTTCTCAGTGTCTCTGACATAGGGTTTCACTGTCCCGGGAAAGTCTCTGCTAACACCGTGCAGAGCGCTGTGCCCAATATACAGAAACGTCTTGCGGTATCTCCTACAGGGAAAGTGCCAGGAGGGAATTGTGGAGCTTGTTCTCAGTGTCTCTGAGAATTGCTCTGATTATCTGTGTGACCTCTTTGCTAAGACTCTCCAGAGAGCCGTCCTCAAAACCAACACACATCTTGACATATCTCCCACATTGATCGCAGTGTCTCCAGAAACGGCATTCAAGGAGCCAGGAGGTTTTCTCCCTACACTGTCCATTGAGTTGTCCTCAAAACCAATATACATCCTGCTATATCTCCCACATGGAAAGTGCCAGGAGGGAGAAGTGGGGATTATGTTTAGACTTTCTCGGAACTGCTTCAAATCAACTAGATATCTTTGTGCTGTAAATCTCCCAACAGCCAAACGCAAAAGCAGCAAACATCTCGCTGTATGTCCCACATCCAAAGTGCCAAGAGAGAGCTTGCTCTCCCTGTCTTTGAGTACTGTTTTCACTGTCCCGGTTACCTCTTTGCTAACATTCTCTTCAGAGCCGCAGTGAAACCAGGAACCACGTGGAGAAAGCACCCACACTGAAAGTGCCTGGAGGGAACATTGGGGCTTCTTCTCAGTGTCTCTGACATAGGGTTTCACTGTCCCGGGAAAGTCTCTGCTAACACCGTGCAGAGCGCTGTGCCCAATATACAGAAACGTCTTGCGGTATCTCCTACAGGGAAAGTGCCAGGAGGGAATTGCGGAGCTTGTTCTCAGTGTCTCTGAGAATTGCTCTGATTATCTGTGTGACCTCTTTGCTAAGACTCTCCAGAGAGCCGTCCTCAAAACAAACACACATCTTGACATATCTCCCACATTGATCGCAGTGTCTCCAGAAACGGCATTCAAGGAGCCAGGAGGTTTTCTCCCTACACTGTCCATTGAGTTGTCCTCAAAACCAATATACATCCTGCTATATCTCCCACATGGAAAGTGCCAGGAGGGAGAAGTGGGGATTATGTTTAGACTTTCTCGGAACTGCTTCAAATCAACTAGATATCTTTGTGCTGTAAATCTCCCAACAGCCAAACGCAAAAGCAGCAAACATCTCGCTGTATGTCCCACATCCAAAGTGCCAAGAGAGAGCTTGCTCTCCCTGTCTTTGAGTACTGTTTTCACTGTCCCGGTTACCTCTTTGCTAACATTCTCTTCAGAGCCGCAGTGAAACCAGGAACCACGTGGAGAAAGCACCCACACTGAAAGTGCCTGGAGGGAACATTGGGGCTTCTTCTCAGTGTCTCTGACATAGGGTTTCACTGTCCCGGGAAAGTCTCTGCTAACACCGTGCAGAGCGCTGTGCCCAATATACAGAAACGTCTTGCGGTATCTCCTACAGGGAAAGTGCCAGGAGGGAATTGTCGAGCTTGTTCTCAGTGTCTCTGAGAATTGCTCTGATTATCTGTGTGACCTCTTTGCTAAGACTCTCCAGAGAGCCGTCCTCAAAACAAACACACATCTTGACATATCTCCCACATTGATCGCAGTGTCTCCAGAAACGGCATTCAAGGAGCCAGGACCTTTTCTCCCTACACTGTCCATTGAGTTGTCCTCAAAACCAATATACATCCTGCTATATCTCCCACATGGAAAGTGCCAGGAGGGAGAAGTGGGGATTATGTTTAGACTTTCTCGGAACTGCTTCAAATCAACTGGATATCTTTGTGCTGTAAATCTCCCAACAGCCAAACGCAAAAGCAGCAAACATCTCGCTGTATGTCCCACATCCAAAGTGCCAAGAGAGAGCTTGCTCTCCCTGTCTTTGAGTACTGTTTTCACTGTCCTGGTTACCTCTTTGCTAACATTCTCTTCAGAGCCGCAGTGAAACCAGGAACCACGTGGAGAAAGCACCCACACTGAAAGTGCCTGGAGGGAACATTGGGGCTTCTTCTCAGTGTCTCTGACATAGGGTTTCACTGTCCCGGGAAAGTCTCTGCTAACACCGTGCAGAGCGCTGTGCCCAATATACAGAAACGTCTTGCGGTATCTCCTACAGGGAAAGTGCCAGGAGGGAATTGTGGAGCTTGTTCTCAGTGTCTCTGAGAATTGCTCTGATTATCTGTGTGACCTCTTTGCTAAGACTCTCCAGAGAGCCGTCCTCAAAACAAACACACATCTTGACATATCTCCCACATTGATCGCAGTGTCTCCAGAAACGGCATTCAAGGAGCCAGGACCTTTTCTCCCTACACTGTCCATTGAGTTGTCCTCAAAACCAATATACATCCTGCTATATCTCCCACATGGAAAGTGCCAGGAGGGAGAAGTGGGGATTATGTTTAGACTTTCTCGGAACTGCTTCAAATCAACTGGATATCTTTGTGCTGTAAATCTCCCAACAGCCAAACGCAAAAGCAGCAAACATCTCGCTGTATGTCCCACATCCAAAGTGCCAAGAGAGAGCTTGCTCTCCCTGTCTTTGAGTACTGTTTTCACTGTCCCGGTTACCTCTTTGCTAACATTCTCTTCAGAGCCGCAGTGAAACCAGGAACCACGTGGAGAAAGCACCCACACTGAAAGTGCCTGGAGGGAACATTGGGGCTTCTTCTCAGTGTCTCTGACATAGGGTTTCACTGTCCCGGGAAAGTCTCTGCTAACACCGTGCAGAGCGCTGTGCCCAATATACAGAAACGTCTTGCGGTATCTCCTACAGGGAAAGTGCCAGGAGGGAATTGTGGAGCTTGTTCTCAGTGTCTCTGAGAATTGCTCTGATTATCTGTGTGACCTCTTTGCTAAGACTCTCCAGAGAGCCGTCCTCAAAACCAACACACATCTTGACATATCTCCCACATTGATCGCAGTGTCTCCAGAAACGGCATTCAAGGAGCCAGGAGGTTTTCTCCCTACACTGTCCATTGAGTTGTCCTCAAAACCAATATACATCCTGCTATATCTCCCACATGGAAAGTGCCAGGAGGGAGAAGTGGGGATTATGTTTAGACTTTCTCGGAACTGCTTCAAATCAACTAGATATCTTTGTGCTGTAAATCTCCCAACAGCCAAACGCAAAAGCAGCAAACATCTCGCTGTATGTCCCACATCCAAAGTGCCAAGAGAGAGCTTGCTCTCCCTGTCTTTGAGTACTGTTTTCACTGTCCCGGTTACCTCTTTGCTAACATTCTCTTCAGAGCCGCAGTGAAACCAGGAACCACGTGGAGAAAGCACCCACACTGAAAGTGCCTGGAGGGAACATTGGGGCTTCTTCTCAGTGTCTCTGACATAGGGTTTCACTGTCCCGGGAAAGTCTCTGCTAACACCGTGCAGAGCGCTGTGCCCAATATACAGAAACGTCTTGCGGTATCTCCTACAGGGAAAGTGCCAGGAGGGAATTGCGGAGCTTGTTCTCAGTGTCTCTGAGAATTGCTCTGATTATCTGTGTGACCTCTTTGCTAAGACTCTCCAGAGAGCCGTCCTCAAAACAAACACACATCTTGACATATCTCCCACATTGATCGCAGTGTCTCCAGAAACGGCATTCAAGGAGCCAGGAGGTTTTCTCCCTACACTGTCCATTGAGTTGTCCTCAAAACCAATATACATCCTGCTATATCTCCCACATGGAAAGTGCCAGGAGGGAGAAGTGGGGATTATGTTTAGACTTTCTCGGAACTGCTTCAAATCAACTAGATATCTTTGTGCTGTAAATCTCCCAACAGCCAAACGCAAAAGCAGCAAACATCTCGCTGTATGTCCCACATCCAAAGTGCCAAGAGAGAGCTTGCTCTCCCTGTCTTTGAGTACTGTTTTCACTGTCCCGGTTACCTCTTTGCTAACATTCTCTTCAGAGCCGCAGTGAAACCAGGAACCACGTGGAGAAAGCACCCACACTGAAAGTGCCTGGAGGGAACATTGGGGCTTCTTCTCAGTGTCTCTGACATAGGGTTTCACTGTCCCGGGAAAGTCTCTGCTAACACCGTGCAGAGCGCTGTGCCCAATATACAGAAACGTCTTGCGGTATCTCCTACAGGGAAAGTGCCAGGAGGGAATTGTCGAGCTTGTTCTCAGTGTCTCTGAGAATTGCTCTGATTATCTGTGTGACCTCTTTGCTAAGACTCTCCAGAGAGCCGTCCTCAAAACAAACACACATCTTGACATATCTCCCACATTGATCGCAGTGTCTCCAGAAACGGCATTCAAGGAGCCAGGAGGTTTTCTCCCTACACTGTCCATTGAGTTGTCCTCAAAACCAATATACATCCTGCTATATCTCCCACATGGAAAGTGCCAGGAGGGAGAAGTGGGGATTAGGTTTAGACTTTCTCGGAACTGCTTCAAATCAACTGGATATCTTTGTGCTGTAAATCTCCCAACAGCCAAACGCAAAAGCAGCAAACATCTCGCTGTATGTCCCACATCCAAAGTGCCAAGAGAGAGCTTGCTCTCCCTGTCTTTGAGTACTGTTTTCACTGTCCCGGTTACCTCTTTGCTAACATTCTCTTCAGAGCCGCAGTGAAACCAGGAACCACGTGGAGAAAGCACCCACACTGAAAGTGCCTGGAGGGAACATTGGGGCTTCTTCTCAGTGTCTCTGACATAGGGTTTCACTGTCCCGGGAAAGTCTCTGCTAACACCGTGCAGAGCGCTGTGCCCAATATACAGAAACGTCTTGCGGTATCTCCTACAGGGAAAGTGCCAGGAGGGAATTGTCGAGCTTGTTCTCAGTGTCTCTGAGAATTGCTCTGATTATCTGTGTGACCTCTTTGCTAAGACTCTCCAGAGAGCCGTCCTCAAAACAAACACACATCTTGACATATCTCCCACATTGATCGCAGTGTCTCCAGAAACGGCATTCAAGGAGCCAGGAGGTTTTCTCCCTACACTGTCCATTGAGTTGTCCTCAAAACCAATATACATCCTGCTATATCTCCCACATGGAAAGTGCCAGGAGGGAGAAGTGGGGATTAGGTTTAGACTTTCTCGGAACTGCTTCAAATCAACTGGATATCTTTGTGCTGTAAATC
The DNA here is from genome assembly GCF_964199755.1 of Larus michahellis. NCBI lineage: Eukaryota > Metazoa > Chordata > Aves > Charadriiformes > Laridae > Larus > Larus michahellis. The sequence continues at coordinate 653,483 of NW_027436158.1, read as the reverse complement.
TCCCAACAGCCAAACGCAAAAGCAGCAAACATCTCGCTGTATGTCCCACATCCAAAGTGCCAAGAGAGAGCTTGCTCTCCCTGTCTTTGAGTACTGTTTTCACTGTCCCGGTTACCTCTTTGCTAACATTCTCTTCAGAGCCGCAGTGAAACCAGGAACCACGTGGAGAAAGCACCCACACTGAAAGTGCCTGGAGGGAACATTGGGGCTTCTTCTCAGTGTCTCTGACATAGGGTTTCACTGTCCCGGGAAAGTCTCTGCTAACACCGTGCAGAGCGCTGTGCCCAATATACAGAAACGTCTTGCGGTATCTCCTACAGGGAAAGTGCCAGGAGGGAATTGTCGAGCTTGTTCTCAGTGTCTCTGAGAATTGCTCTGATTATCTGTGTGACCTCTTTGCTAAGACTCTCCAGAGAGCCGTCCTCAAAACAAACACACATCTTGACATATCTCCCACATTGATCGCAGTGTCTCCAGAAACGGCATTCAAGGAGCCAGGAGGTTTTCTCCCTACACTGTCCATTGAGTTGTCCTCAAAACCAATATACATCCTGCTATATCTCCCACATGGAAAGTGCCAGGAGGGAGAAGTGGGGATTAGGTTTAGACTTTCTCGGAACTGCTTCAAATCAACTGGATATCTTTGTGCTGTAAATCTCCCAACAGCCAAACGCAAAAGCAGCAAACATCTCGCTGTATGTCCCACATCCAAAGTGCCAAGAGAGAGCTTGCTCTCCCTGTCTTTGAGTACTGTTTTCACTGTCCCGGTTACCTCTTTGCTAACATTCTCTTCAGAGCCGCAGTGAAACCAGGAACCACGTGGAGAAAGCACCCACACTGAAAGTGCCTGGAGGGAACATTGGGGCTTCTTCTCAGTGTCTCTGACATAGGGTTTCACTGTCCCGGGAAAGTCTCTGCTAACACCGTGCAGAGCGCTGTGCCCAATATACAGAAACGTCTTGCGGTATCTCCTACAGGGAAAGTGCCAGGAGGGAATTGTGGAGCTTGTTCTCAGTGTCTCTGAGAATTGCTCTGATTATCTGTGTGACCTCTTTGCTAAGACTCTCCAGAGAGCCGTCCTCAAAACAAACACACATCTTGACATATCTCCCACATTGATCGCAGTGTCTCCAGAAACGGCATTCAAGGAGCCAGGAGGTTTTCTCCCTACACTGTCCATTGAGTTGTCCTCAAAACCAATATACATCCTGCTATATCTCCCACATGGAAAGTGCCAGGAGGGAGAAGTGGGGATTATGTTTAGACTTTCTCGGAACTGCTTCAAATCAACTAGATATCTTTGTGCTGTAAATCTCCCAACAGCCAAACGCAAAAGCAGCAAACATCTCGCTGTATGTCCCACATCCAAAGTGCCAAGAGAGAGCTTGCTCTCCCTGTCTTTGAGTACTGTTTTCACTGTCCCGGTTACCTCTTTGCTAACATTCTCTTCAGAGCCGCAGTGAAACCAGGAACCACGTGGAGAAAGCACCCACACTGAAAGTGCCTGGAGGGAACATTGGGGCTTCTTCTCAGTGTCTCTGACATAGGGTTTCACTGTCCCGGGAAAGTCTCTGCTAACACCGTGCAGAGCGCTGTGCCCAATATACAGAAACGTCTTGCGGTATCTCCTACAGGGAAAGTGCCAGGAGGGAATTGTGGAGCTTGTTCTCAGTGTCTCTGAGAATTGCTCTGATTATCTGTGTGACCTCTTTGCTAAGACTCTCCAGAGAGCCGTCCTCAAAACAAACACACATCTTGACATATCTCCCACATTGATCGCAGTGTCTCCAGAAACGGCATTCAAGGAGCCAGGAGGTTTTCTCCCTACACTGTCCATTGAGTTGTCCTCAAAACCAATATACATCCTGCTATATCTCCCACATGGAAAGTGCCAGGAGGGAGAAGTGGGGATTATGTTTAGACTTTCTCGGAACTGCTTCAAATCAACTAGATATCTTTGTGCTGTAAATCTCCCAACAGCCAAACGCAAAAGCAGCAAACATCTCGCTGTATGTCCCACATCCAAAGTGCCAAGAGAGAGCTTGCTCTCCCTGTCTTTGAGTACTGTTTTCACTGTCCCGGTTACCTCTTTGCTAACATTCTCTTCAGAGCTGCAGTGAAACCAGGAACCACGTGGAGAAAGCACCCACACTGAAAGTGCCTGGAGGGAACATTGGGGCTTCTTCTCAGTGTCTCTGACATAGGGTTTCACTGTCCCGGGAAAGTCTCTGCTAACACCGTGCAGAGCGCTGTGCCCAATATACAGAAACGTCTTGCGGTATCTCCTACAGGGAAAGTGCCAGGAGGGAATTGTCGAGCTTGTTCTCAGTGTCTCTGAGAATTGCTCTGATTATCTGTGTGACCTCTTTGCTAAGACTCTCCAGAGAGCCGTCCTCAAAACAAACACACATCTTGACATATCTCCCACATTGATCGCAGTGTCTCCAGAAACGGCATTCAAGGAGCCAGGACCTTTTCTCCCTACACTGTCCATTGAGTTGTCCTCAAAACCAATATACATCCTGCTATATCTCCCACATGGAAAGTGCCAGGAGGGAGAAGTGGGGATTATGTTTAGACTTTCTCGGAACTGCTTCAAATCAACTAGATATCTTTGTGCTGTAAATCTCCCAACAGCCAAACGCAAAAGCAGCAAACATCTCGCTGTATGTCCCACATCCAAAGTGCCAAGAGAGAGCTTGCTCTCCCTGTCTTTGAGTACTGTTTTCACTGTCCCGGTTACCTCTTTGCTAACATTCTCTTCAGAGCCGCAGTGAAACCAGGAACCACGTGGAGAAAGCACCCACACTGAAAGTGCCTGGAGGGAACATTGGGGCTTCTTCTCAGTGTCTCTGACATAGGGTTTCACTGTCCCGGGAAAGTCTCTGCTAACACCGTGCAGAGCGCTGTGCCCAATATACAGAAACGTCTTGCGGTATCTCCTACAGGGAAAGTGCCAGGAGGGAATTGTGGAGCTTGTTCTCAGTGTCTCTGAGAATTGCTCTGATTATCTGTGTGACCTCTTTGCTAAGACTCTCCAGAGAGCCGTCCTCAAAACAAACACACATCTTGACATATCTCCCACATTGATCGCAGTGTCTCCAGAAACGGCATTCAAGGAGCCAGGAGGTTTTCTCCCTACACTGTCCATTGAGTTGTCCTCAAAACCAATATACATCCTGCTATATCTCCCACATGGAAAGTGCCAGGAGGGAGAAGTGGGGATTAGGTTTAGACTTTCTCGGAACTGCTTCAAATCAACTAGATATCTTTGTGCTGTAAATCTCCCAACAGCCAAACGCAAAAGCAGCAAACATCTCGCTGTATGTCCCACATCCAAAGTGCCAAGAGAGAGCTTGCTCTCCCTGTCTTTGAGTACTGTTTTCACTGTCCCGGTTACCTCTTTGCTAACATTCTCTTCAGAGCTGCAGTGAAACCAGGAACCACGTGGAGAAAGCACCCACACTGAAAGTGCCTGGAGGGAACATTGGGGCTTCTTCTCAGTGTCTCTGACATAGGGTTTCACTGTCCCGGGAAAGTCTCTGCTAACACCGTGCAGAGCGCTGTGCCCAATATACAGAAACGTCTTGCGGTATCTCCTACAGGGAAAGTGCCAGGAGGGAATTGCGGAGCTTGTTCTCAGTGTCTCTGAGAATTGCTCTGATTATCTGTGTGACCTCTTTGCTAAGACTCTCCAGAGAGCCGTCCTCAAAACAAACACACATCTTGACATATCTCCCACATTGATCGCAGTGTCTCCAGAAACGGCATTCAAGGAGCCAGGAGGTTTTCTCCCTACACTGTCCATTGAGTTGTCCTCAAAACCAATATACATCCTGCTATATCTCCCACATGGAAAGTGCCAGGAGGGAGAAGTGGGGATTAGGTTTAGACTTTCTCGGAACTGCTTCAAATCAACTGGATATCTTTGTGCTGTAAATCTCCCAACAGCCAAACGCAAAAGCAGCAAACATCTCGCTGTATGTCCCACATCCAAAGTGCCAAGAGAGAGCTTGCTCTCCCTGTCTTTGAGTACTGTTTTCACTGTCCCGGTTACCTCTTTGCTAACATTCTCTTCAGAGCCGCAGTGAAACCAGGAACCACGTGGAGAAAGCACCCACACTGAAAGTGCCTGGAGGGAACATTGGGGCTTCTTCTCAGTGTCTCTGACATAGGGTTTCACTGTCCCGGGAAAGTCTCTGCTAACACCGTGCAGAGCGCTGTGCCCAATATACAGAAACGTCTTGCGGTATCTCCTACAGGGAAAGTGCCAGGAGGGAATTGTGGAGCTTGTTCTCAGTGTCTCTGAGAATTGCTCTGATTATCTGTGTGACCTCTTTGCTAAGACTCTCCAGAGAGCCGTCCTCAAAACAAACACACATCTTGACATATCTCCCACATTGATCGCAGTGTCTCCAGAAACGGCATTCAAGGAGCCAGGAGGTTTTCTCCCTACACTGTCCATTGAGTTGTCCTCAAAACCAATATACATCCTGCTATATCTCCCACATGGAAAGTGCCAGGAGGGAGAAGTGGGGATTAGGTTTAGACTTTCTCGGAACTGCTTCAAATCAACTGGATATCTTTGTGCTGTAAATCTCCCAACAGCCAAACGCAAAAGCAGCAAACATCTCGCTGTATGTCCCACATCCAAAGTGCCAAGAGAGAGCTTGCTCTCCCTGTCTTTGAGTACTGTTTTCACTGTCCCGGTTACCTCTTTGCTAACATTCTCTTCAGAGCCGCAGTGAAACCAGGAACCACGTGGAGAAAGCACCCACACTGAAAGTGCCTGGAGGGAACATTGGGGCTTCTTCTCAGTGTCTCTGACATAGGGTTTCACTGTCCCGGGAAAGTCTCTGCTAACACCGTGCAGAGCGCTGTGCCCAATATACAGAAACGTCTTGCGGTATCTCCTACAGGGAAAGTGCCAGGAGGGAATTGTGGAGCTTGTTCTCAGTGTCTCTGAGAATTGCTCTGATTATCTGTGTGACCTCTTTGCTAAGACTCTCCAGAGAGCCGTCCTCAAAACAAACACACATCTTGACATATCTCCCACATTGATCGCAGTGTCTCCAGAAACGGCATTCAAGGAGCCAGGAGGTTTTCTCCCTACACTGTCCATTGAGTTGTCCTCAAAACCAATATACATCCTGCTATATCTCCCACATGGAAAGTGCCAGGAGGGAGAAGTGGGGATTATGTTTAGACTTTCTCGGAACTGCTTCAAATCAACTAGATATCTTTGTGCTGTAAATCTCCCAACAGCCAAACGCAAAAGCAGCAAACATCTCGCTGTATGTCCCACATCCGAAGTGCCAAGAGAGAGCTTGCTCTCCCTGTCTTTGAGTACTGTTTTCACTGTCCCGGTTACCTCTTTGCTAACATTCTCTTCAGAGCCGCAGTGAAACCAGGAACCACGTGGAGAAAGCACCCACACTGAAAGTGCCTGGAGGGAACATTGGGGCTTCTTCTCAGTGTCTCTGACATAGGGTTTCACTGTCCCGGGAAAGTCTCTGCTAACACCGTGCAGAGCGCTGTGCCCAATATACAGAAACGTCTTGCGGTATCTCCTACAGGGAAAGTGCCAGGAGGGAATTGTGGAGCTTGTTCTCAGTGTCTCTGAGAATTGCTCTGATTATCTGTGTGACCTCTTTGCTAAGACTCTCCAGAGAGCCGTCCTCAAAACAAACACACATCTTGACATATCTCCCACATTGATCGCAGTGTCTCCAGAAACGGCATTCAAGGAGCCAGGAGGTTTTCTCCCTACACTGTCCATTGAGTTGTCCTCAAAACCAATATACATCCTGCTATATCTCCCACATGGAAAGTGCCAGGAGGGAGAAGTGGGGATTATGTTTAGACTTTCTCGGAACTGCTTCAAATCAACTAGATATCTTTGTGCTGTAAATCTCCCAACAGCCAAACGCAAAAGCAGCAAACATCTCGCTGTATGTCCCACATCCAAAGTGCCAAGAGAGAGCTTGCTCTCCCTGTCTTTGAGTACTGTTTTCACTGTCCCGGTTACCTCTTTGCTAACATTCTCTTCAGAGCTGCAGTGAAACCAGGAACCACGTGGAGAAAGCACCCACACTGAAAGTGCCTGGAGGGAACATTGGGGCTTCTTCTCAGTGTCTCTGACATAGGGTTTCACTGTCCCGGGAAAGTCTCTGCTAACACCGTGCAGAGCGCTGTGCCCAATATACAGAAACGTCTTGCGGTATCTCCTACAGGGAAAGTGCCAGGAGGGAATTGTGGAGCTTGTTCTCAGTGTCTCTGAGAATTGCTCTGATTATCTGTGTGACCTCTTTGCTAAGACTCTCCAGAGAGCCGTCCTCAAAACAAACACACATCTTGACATATCTCCCACATTGATCGCAGTGTCTCCAGAAACGGCATTCAAGGAGCCAGGAGGTTTTCTCCCTACACTGTCCATTGAGTTGTCCTCAAAACCAATATACATCCTGCTATATCTCCCACATGGAAAGTGCCAGGAGGGAGAAGTGGGGATTATGTTTAGACTTTCTCGGAACTGCTTCAAATCAACTAGATATCTTTGTGCTGTAAATCTCCCAACAGCCAAACGCAAAAGCAGCAAACATCTCGCTGTATGTCCCACATCCAAAGTGCCAAGAGAGAGCTTGCTCTCCCTGTCTTTGAGTACTGTTTTCACTGTCCCGGTTACCTCTTTGCTAACATTCTCTTCAGAGCTGCAGTGAAACCAGGAACCACGTGGAGAAAGCACCCACACTGAAAGTGCCTGGAGGGAACATTGGGGCTTCTTCTCAGTGTCTCTGACATAGGGTTTCACTGTCCCGGGAAAGTCTCTGCTAACACCGTGCAGAGCGCTGTGCCCAATATACAGAAACGTCTTGCGGTATCTCCTACAGGGAAAGTGCCAGGAGGGAATTGTGGAGCTTGTTCTCAGTGTCTCTGAGAATTGCTCTGATTATCTGTGTGACCTCTTTGCTAAGACTCTCCAGAGAGCCGTCCTCAAAACAAACACACATCTTGACATATCTCCCACATTGATCGCAGTGTCTCCAGAAACGGCATTCAAGGAGCCAAGACCTTTTCTCCCTACACTGTCCATTGAGTTGTCCTCAAAACCAATATACATCCTGCTATATCTCCCACATGGAAAGTGCCAGGAGAGAGAAGTGGGGATTATGTTTAGACTTTCTCGGAACTGCTTCAAATCAACTAGATATCTTTGTGCTGTAAATCTCCCAACAGCCAAACGCAAAAGCAGCAAACATCTCGCTGTATGTCCCACATCCAAAGTGCCAAGAGAGAGCTTGCTCTCCCTGTCTTTGAGTACTGTTTTCACTGTCCCGGTTACCTCTTTGCTAACATTCTCTTCAGAGCCGCAGTGAAACCAGGAACCACGTGGAGAAAGCACCCACACTGAAAGTGCCTGGAGGGAACATTGGGGCTTCTCAGTGTCTCTGACATAGGGTTTCACTGTCCCGGGAAAGTCTCTGCTAACACCGTGCAGAGCGCTGTGCCCAATATACAGAAACGTCTTGCGGTATCTCCTACAGGGAAAGTGCCAGGAGGGAATTGTGGAGCTTGTTCTCAGTGTCTCTGAGAATTGCTCTGATTATCTGTGTGACCTCTTTGCTAAGACTCTCCAGAGAGCCGTCCTCAAAACAAACACACATCTTGACATATCTCCCACATTGATCGCAGTGTCTCCAGAAACGGCATTCAAGGAGCCAGGAGGTTTTCTCCCTACACTGTCCATTGAGTTGTCCTCAAAACCAATATACATCCTGCTATATCTCCCACATGGAAAGTGCCAGGAGGGAGAAGTGGGGATTATGTTTAGACTTTCTCAGAACTGCTTCAAATCAACTAGATATCTTTGTGCTGTAAATCTCCCAACAGCCAAACGCAAAAGCAGCAAACATCTCGCTGTATGTCCCACATCCAAAGTGCCAAGAGAGAGCTTGCTCTCCCTGTCTTTGAGTACTGTTTTCACTGTCCCGGTTACCTCTTTGCTAACATTCTCTTCAGAGCTGCAGTGAAACCAGGAACCACGTGGAGAAAGCACCCACACTGAAAGTGCCTGGAGGGAACATTGGGGCTTCTTCTCAGTGTCTCTGACATAGGGTTTCACTGTCCCGGGAAAGTCTCTGCTAACACCGTGCAGAGCGCTGTGCCCAATATACAGAAACGTCTTGCGGTATCTCCTACAGGGAAAGTGCCAGGAGGGAATTGTGGAGCTTGTTCTCAGTGTCTCTGAGAATTGCTCTGATTATCTGTGTGACCTCTTTGCTAAGACTCTCCAGAGAGCCGTCCTCAAAACAAACACACATCTTGACATATCTCCCACATTGATCGCAGTGTCTCCAGAAACGGCATTCAAGGAGCCAGGAGGTTTTCTCCCTACACTGTCCATTGAGTTGTCCTCAAAACCAATATACATCCTGCTATATCTCCCACATGGAAAGTGCCAGGAGGGAGAAGTGGGGATTAGGTTTAGACTTTCTCGGAACTGCTTCAAATCAACTAGATTTCTTTGTGCTGTAAATCTCCCAACAGCCAAACGCAAAAGCAGCAAACATCTCGCTGTATGTCCCACATCCAAAGTGCCAAGAGAGAGCTTGCTCTCCCTGTCTTTGAGTACTGTTTTCACTGTCCCGGTTACCTCTTTGCTAACATTCTCTTCAGAGCCGCAGTGAAACCAGGAACCACGTGGAGAAAGCACCCACACTGAAAGTGCCTGGAGGGAACATTGGGGCTTCTCAGTGTCTCTGACATAGGGTTTCACTGTCCCGGGAAAGTCTCTGCTAACACCGTGCAGAGCGCTGTGCCCAATATACAGAAACGTCTTGCGGTATCTCCTACAGGGAAAGTGCCAGGAGGGAATTGTGGAGCTTGTTCTCAGTGTCTCTGAGAATTGCTCTGATTATCTGTGTGACCTCTTTGCTAAGACTCTCCAGAGAGCCGTCCTCAAAACAAACACACATCTTGACATATCTCCCACATTGATCGCAGTGTCTCCAGAAACGGCATTCAAGGAGCCAGGAGGTTTTCTCCCTACACTGTCCATTGAGTTGTCCTCAAAACCAATATACATCCTGCTATATCTCCCACATGGAAAGTGCCAGGAGGGAGAAGTGGGGATTATGTTTAGACTTTCTCGGAACTGCTTCAAATCAACTAGATATCTTTGTGCTGTAAATCTCCCAACAGCCAAACGCAAAAGCAGCAAACATCTCGCTGTATGTCCCACATCCAAAGTGCCAAGAGAGAGCTTGCTCTCCCTGTCTTTGAGTACTGTTTTCACTGTCCCGGTTACCTCTTTGCTAACATTCTCTTCAGAGCTGCAGTGAAACCAGGAACCACGTGGAGAAGGCACCCACACTGAAAGTGCCTGGAGGGAACATTGGGGCTTCTTCTCAGTGTCTCTGACATAGGGTTTCACTGTCCCGGGAAAGTCTCTGCTAACACCGTGCAGAGCGCTGTGCCCAATATACAGAAACGTCTTGCGGTATCTCCTACAGGGAAAGTGCCAGGAGGGAATTGTGGAGCTTGTTCTCAGTGTCTCTGAGAATTGCTCTGATTATCTGTGTGACCTCTTTGCTAAGACTCTCCAGAGAGCCGTCCTCAAAACAAACACACATCTTGACATATCTCCCACATTGATCGCAGTGTCTCCAGAAACGGCATTCAAGGAGCCAGGACCTTTTCTCCCTACACTGTCCATTGAGTTGTCCTCAAAACCAATATACATCCTGCTATATCTCCCACATGGAAAGTGCCAGGAGGGAGAAGTGGGGATTATGTTTAGACTTTCTCGGAACTGCTTCAAATCAACTAGATATCTTTGTGCTGTAAATCTCCCAACAGCCAAACGCAAAAGCAGCAAACATCTCGCTGTATGTCCCACATCCAAAGTGCCAAGAGAGAGCTTGCTCTCCCTGTCTTTGAGTACTGTTTTCACTGTCCCGGTTACCTCTTTGCTAACATTCTCTTCAGAGCTGCAGTGAAACCAGGAACCACGTGGAGAAAGCACCCACACTGAAAGTGCCTGGAGGGAACATTGGGGCTTCTTCTCAGTGTCTCTGACATAGGGTTTCACTGTCCCGGGAAAGTCTCTGCTAACACCCTGCAGAGCGCTGTGCCCAATATACAGAAACGTCTTGCGGTATCTCCTACAGGGAAAGTGCCAGGAGGGAATTGTGGAGCTTGTTCTCAGTGTCTCTGAGAATTGCTCTGATTATCTGTGTGACCTCTTTGCTAAGACTCTCCAGAGAGCCGTCCTCAAAACAAACACACATCTTGACATATCTCCCACATTGATCGCAGTGTCTCCAGAAACGGCATTCAAGGAGCCAGGAGGTTTTCTCCCTACACTGTCCATTGAGTTGTCCTCAAAACCAATATACATCCTGCTATATCTCCCACATGGAAAGTGCCAGGAGGGAGAAGTGGGGATTATGTTTAGACTTTCTCGGAACTGCTTCAAATCAACTAGATATCTTTGTGCTGTAAATCTCCCAACAGCCAAACGCAAAAGCAGCAAACATCTCGCTGTATGTCCCACATCCAAAGTGCCAAGAGAGAGCTTGCTCTCCCTGTCTTTGAGTACTGTTTTCACTGTCCCGGTTACCTCTTTGCTAACATTCTCTTCAGAGCTGCAGTGAAACCAGGAACCACGTGGAGAAAGCACCCACACTGAAAGTGCCTGGAGGGAACATTGGGGCTTCTTCTCAGTGTCTCTGACATAGGGTTTCACTGTCCCGGGAAAGTCTCTGCTAACACCCTGCAGAGCGCTGTGCCCAATATACAGAAACGTCTTGCGGTATCTCCTACAGGGAAAGTGCCAGGAGGGAATTGTGGAGCTTGTTCTCAGTGTCTCTGAGAATTGCTCTGATTATCTGTGTGACCTCTTTGCTAAGACTCTCCAGAGAGCCGTCCTCAAAACAAACACACATCTTGACATATCTCCCACATTGATCGCAGTGTCTCCAGAAACGGCATTCAAGGAGCCAGGAGGTTTTCTCCCTACACTGTCCATTGAGTTGTCCTCAAAACCAATATACATCCTGCTATATCTCCCACATGGAAAGTGCCAGGAGGGAGAAGTGGGGATTAGGTTTAGACTTTCTCGGAACTGCTTCAAATCAACTAGATATCTTTGTGCTGTAAATCTCCCAACAGCCAAACGCAAAAGCAGCAAACATCTCGCTGTATGTCCCACATCCAAAGTGCCAAGAGAGAGCTTGCTCTCCCTGTCTTTGAGTACTGTTTTCACTGTCCCGGTTATCTCTTTGCTAACATTCTCTTCAGAGCCGCAGTGAAACCAGGAACCACGTGGAGAAAGCACCCACACTGAAAGTGCCTGGAGGGAACATTGGGGCTTCTTCTCAGTGTCTCTGACATAGGGTTTCACTGTCCCGGGAAAGTCTCTGCTAACACCGTGCAGAGCGCTGTGCCCAATATACAGAAACGTCTTGCGGTATCTCCTACAGGGAAAGTGCCAGGAGGGAATTGTGGAGCTTGTTCTCAGTGTCTCTGAGAATTGCTCTGATTATCTGTGTGACCTCTTTGCTAAGACTCTCCAGAGAGCCGTCCTCAAAACAAACACACATCTTGACATATCTCCCACATTGATCGCAGTGTCTCCAGAAACGGCATTCAAGGAGCCAGGAGGTTTTCTCCCTACACTGTCCATTGAGTTGTCCTCAAAACCAATATACATCCTGCTATATCTCCCACATGGAAAGTGCCAGGAGGGAGAAGTGGGGATTATGTTTAGACTTTCTCGGAACTGCTTCAAATCAACTAGATATCTTTGTGCTGTAAATCTCCCAACAGCCAAACGCAAAAGCAGCAAACATCTCGCTGTATGTCCCACATCCAAAGTGCCAAGAGAGAGCTTGCTCTCCCTGTCTTTGAGTACTGTTTTCACTGTCCCGGTTACCTCTTTGCTAACATTCTCTTCAGAGCCGCAGTGAAACCAGGAACCACGTGGAGAAAGCACCCACACTGAAAGTGCCTGGAGGGAACATTGGGGCTTCTTCTCAGTGTCTCTGACATAGGGTTTCACTGTCCCGGGAAAGTCTCTGCTAACACCGTGCAGAGCGCTGTGCCCAATATACAGAAACGTCTTGCGGTATCTCCTACAGGGAAAGTGCCAGGAGGGAATTGTGGAGCTTGTTCTCAGTGTCTCTGAGAATTGCTCTGATTATCTGTGTGACCTCTTTGCTAAGACTCTCCAGAGAGCCGTCCTCAAAACAAACACACATCTTGACATATCTCCCACATTGATCGCAGTGTCTCCAGAAACGGCATTCAAGGAGCCAGGAGGTTTTCTCCCTACACTGTCCATTGAGTTGTCCTCAAAACCAATATACATCCTGCTATATCTCCCACATGGAAAGTGCCAGGAGGGAGAAGTGGGGATTAGGTTTAGACTTTCTCGGAACTGCTTCAAATCAACTAGATATCTTTGTGCTGTAAATCTCCCAACAGCCAAACGCAAAAGCAGCAAACATCTCGCTGTATGTCCCACATCCAAAGTGCCAAGAGAGAGCTTGCTCTCCCTGTCTTTGAGTACTGTTTTCACTGTCCCGGTTACCTCTTTGCTAACATTCTCTTCAGAGCTGCAGTGAAACCAGGAACCACGTGGAGAAAGCACCCACACTGAAAGTGCCTGGAGGGAACATTGGGGCTTCTTCTCAGTGTCTCTGACATAGGGTTTCACTGTCCCGGGAAAGTCTCTGCTAACACCCTGCAGAGCGCTGTGCCCAATATACAGAAACGTCTTGCGGTATCTCCTACAGGGAAAGTGCCAGGAGGGAATTGTGGAGCTTGTTCTCAGTGTCTCTGAGAATTGCTCTGATTATCTGTGTGACCTCTTTGCTAAGACTCTCCAGAGAGCCGTCCTCAAAACAAACACACATCTTGACATATCTCCCACATTGATCGCAGTGTCTCCAGAAACGGCATTCAAGGAGCCAGGAGGTTTTCTCCCTACACTGTCCATTGAGTTGTCCTCAAAACCAATATACATCCTGCTATATCTCCCACATGGAAAGTGCCAGGAGGGAGAAGTGGGGATTATGTTTAGACTTTCTCGGAACTGCTTCAAATCAACTAGATATCTTTGTGCTGTAAATCTCCCAACAGCCAAACGCAAAAGCAGCAAACATCTCGCTGTATGTCCCACATCCAAAGTGCCAAGAGAGAGCTTGCTCTCCCTGTCTTTGAGTACTGTTTTCACTGTCCCGGTTACCTCTTTGCTAACATTCTCTTCAGAGCCGCAGTGAAACCAGGAACCACGTGGAGAAAGCACCCACACTGAAAGTGCCTGGAGGGAACATTGGGGCTTCTTCTCAGTGTCTCTGACATAGGGTTTCACTGTCCCGGGAAAGTCTCTGCTAACACCCTGCAGAGCGCTGTGCCCAATATACAGAAACGTCTTGCGGTATCTCCTACAGGGAAAGTGCCAGGAGGGAATTGTGGAGCTTGTTCTCAGTGTCTCTGAGAATTGCTCTGATTATCTGTGTGACCTCTTTGCTAAGACTCTCCAGAGAGCCGTCCTCAAAACAAACACACATCTTGACATATCTCCCACATTGATCGCAGTGTCTCCAGAAACGGCATTCAAGGAGCCAGGACCTTTTCTCCCTACACTGTCCATTGAGTTGTCCTCAAAACCAATATACATCCTGCTATATCTCCCACATGGAAAGTGCCAGGAGGGAGAAGTGGGGATTATGTTTAGACTTTCTCGGAACTGCTTCAAATCAACTAGATATCTTTGTGCTGTAAATCTCCCAACAGCCAAACGCAAAAGCAGCAAACATCTCGCTGTATGTCCCACATCCAAAGTGCCAAGAGAGAGCTTGCTCTCCCTGTCTTTGAGTACTGTTTTCACTGTCCCGGTTACCTCTTTGCTAACATTCTCTTCAGAGCTGCAGTGAAACCAGGAACCACGTGGAGAAAGCACCCACACTGAAAGTGCCTGGAGGGAACATTGGGGCTTCTTCTCAGTGTCTCTGACATAGGGTTTCACTGTCCCGGGAAAGTCTCTGCTAACACCGTGCAGAGCGCTGTGCCCAATATACAGAAACGTCTTGCGGTATCTCCTACAGGGAAAGTGCCAGGAGGGAATTGTGGAGCTTGTTCTCAGTGTCTCTGAGAATTGCTCTGATTATCTGTGTGACCTCTTTGCTAAGACTCTCCAGAGAGCCGTCCTCAAAACCAACACACATCTTGACATATCTCCCACATTGATCGCAGTGTCTCCAGAAACGGCATTCAAGGAGCCAGGAGGTTTTCTCCCTACACTGTCCATTGAGTTGTCCTCAAAACCAATATACATCCTGCTATATCTCCCACATGGAAAGTGCCAGGAGGGAGAAGTGGGGATTATGTTTAGACTTTCTCGGAACTGCTTCAAATCAACTAGATATCTTTGTGCTGTAAATCTCCCAACAGCCAAACGCAAAAGCAGCAAACATCTCGCTGTATGTCCCACATCCAAAGTGCCAAGAGAGAGCTTGCTCTCCCTGTCTTTGAGTACTGTTTTCACTGTCCCGGTTACCTCTTTGCTAACATTCTCTTCAGAGCCGCAGTGAAACCAGGAACCACGTGGAGAAAGCACCCACACTGAAAGTGCCTGGAGGGAACATTGGGGCTTCTTCTCAGTGTCTCTGACATAGGGTTTCACTGTCCCGGGAAAGTCTCTGCTAACACCGTGCAGAGCGCTGTGCCCAATATACAGAAACGTCTTGCGGTATCTCCTACAGGGAAAGTGCCAGGAGGGAATTGCGGAGCTTGTTCTCAGTGTCTCTGAGAATTGCTCTGATTATCTGTGTGACCTCTTTGCTAAGACTCTCCAGAGAGCCGTCCTCAAAACAAACACACATCTTGACATATCTCCCACATTGATCGCAGTGTCTCCAGAAACGGCATTCAAGGAGCCAGGACCTTTTCTCCCTACACTGTCCATTGAGTTGTCCTCAAAACCAATATACATCCTGCTATATCTCCCACATGGAAAGTGCCAGGAGGGAGAAGTGGGGATTATGTTTAGACTTTCTCGGAACTGCTTCAAATCAACTAGATATCTTTGTGCTGTAAATCTCCCAACAGCCAAACGCAAAAGCAGCAAACATCTCGCTGTATGTCCCACATCCAAAGTGCCAAGAGAGAGCTTGCTCTCCCTGTCTTTGAGTACTGTTTTCACTGTCCCGGTTACCTCTTTGCTAACATTCTCTTCAGAGCCGCAGTGAAACCAGGAACCACGTGGAGAAAGCACCCACACTGAAAGTGCCTGGAGGGAACATTGGGGCTTCTTCTCAGTGTCTCTGACATAGGGTTTCACTGTCCCGGGAAAGTCTCTGCTAACACCGTGCAGAGCGCTGTGCCCAATATACAGAAACGTCTTGCGGTATCTCCTACAGGGAAAGTGCCAGGAGGGAATTGTGGAGCTTGTTCTCAGTGTCTCTGAGAATTGCTCTGATTATCTGTGTGACCTCTTTGCTAAGACTCTCCAGAGAGCCGTCCTCAAAACAAACACACATCTTGACATATCTCCCACATTGATCGCAGTGTCTCCAGAAACGGCATTCAAGGAGCCAGGAGGTTTTCTCCCTACACTGTCCATTGAGTTGTCCTCAAAACCAATATACATCCTGCTATATCTCCCACATGGAAAGTGCCAGGAGGGAGAAGTGGGGATTATGTTTAGACTTTCTCGGAACTGCTTCAAATCAACTAGATATCTTTGTGCTGTAAATCTCCCAACAGCCAAACGCAAAAGCAGCAAACATCTCGCTGTATGTCCCACATCCAAAGTGCCAAGAGAGAGCTTGCTCTCCCTGTCTTTGAGTACTGTTTTCACTGTCCCGGTTACCTCTTTGCTAACATTCTCTTCAGAGCTGCAGTGAAACCAGGAACCACGTGGAGAAAGCACCCACACTGAAAGTGCCTGGAGGGAACATTGGGGCTTCTTCTCAGTGTCTCTGACATAGGGTTTCACTGTCCCGGGAAAGTCTCTGCTAACACCGTGCAGAGCGCTGTGCCCAATATACAGAAACGTCTTGCGGTATCTCCTACAGGGAAAGTGCCAGGAGGGAATTGCGGAGCTTGTTCTCAGTGTCTCTGAGAATTGCTCTGATTATCTGTGTGACCTCTTTGCTAAGACTCTCCAGAGAGCCGTCCTCAAAACAAACACACATCTTGACATATCTCCCACATTGATCGCAGTGTCTCCAGAAACGGCATTCAAGGAGCCAGGACCTTTTCTCCCTACACTGTCCATTGAGTTGTCCTCAAAACCAATATACATCCTGCTATATCTCCCACATGGAAAGTGCCAGGAGGGAGAAGTGGGGATTATGTTTAGACTTTCTCGGAACTGCTTCAAATCAACTAGATATCTTTGTGCTGTAAATCTCCCAACAGCCAAACGCAAAAGCAGCAAACATCTCGCTGTATGTCCCACATCCAAAGTGCCAAGAGAGAGCTTGCTCTCCCTGTCTTTGAGTACTGTTTTCAGTGTCCCGGTTACCTCTTTGCTAACATTCTCTTCAGAGCCGCAGTGAAACCAGGAACCACGTGGAGAAAGCACCCACACTGAAAGTGCCTGGAGGGAACATTGGGGCTTCTTCTCAGTGTCTCTGACATAGGGTTTCACTGTCCCGGGAAAGTCTCTGCTAACACCGTGCAGAGCGCTGTGCCCAATATACAGAAACGTCTTGCGGTATCTCCTACAGGGAAAGTGCCAGGAGGGAATTGTGGAGCTTGTTCTCAGTGTCTCTGAGAATTGCTCTGATTATCTGTGTGACCTCTTTGCTAAGACTCTCCAGAGAGCCGTCCTCAAAACAAACACACATCTTGACATATCTCCCACATTGATCGCAGTGTCTCCAGAAACGGCATTCAAGGAGCCAGGAGGTTTTCTCCCTACACTGTCCATTGAGTTGTCCTCAAAACCAATATACATCCTGCTATATCTCCCACATGGAAAGTGCCAGGAGGGAGAAGTGGGGATTAGGTTTAGACTTTCTCGGAACTGCTTCAAATCAACTAGATATCTTTGTGCTGTAAATCTCCCAACAGCCAAACGCAAAAGCAGCAAACATCTCGCTGTATGTCCCACATCCAAAGTGCCAAGAGAGAGCTTGCTCTCCCTGTCTTTGAGTACTGTTTTCACTGTCCCGGTTACCTCTTTGCTAACATTCTCTTCAGAGCCGCAGTGAAACCAGGAACCACGTGGAGAAAGCACCCACACTGAAAGTGCCTGGAGGGAACATTGGGGCTTCTTCTCAGTGTCTCTGACATAGGGTTTCACTGTCCCGGGAAAGTCTCTGCTAACACCGTGCAGAGCGCTGTGCCCAATATACAGAAACGTCTTGCGGTATCTCCTACAGGGAAAGTGCCAGGAGGGAATTGCGGAGCTTGTTCTCAGTGTCTCTGAGAATTGCTCTGATTATCTGTGTGACCTCTTTGCTAAGACTCTCCAGAGAGCCGTCCTCAAAACAAACACACATCTTGACATATCTCCCACATTGATCGCAGTGTCTCCAGAAACGGCATTCAAGGAGCCAGGACCTTTTCTCCCTACACTGTCCATTGAGTTGTCCTCAAAACCAATATACATCCTGCTATATCTCCCACATGGAAAGTGCCAGGAGGGAGAAGTGGGGATTAGGTTTAGACTTTCTCGGAACTGCTTCAAATCAACTAGATATCTTTGTGCTGTAAATCTCCCAACAGCCAAACGCAAAAGCAGCAAACATCTCGCTGTATGTCCCACATCCAAAGTGCCAAGAGAGAGCTTGCTCTCCCTGTCTTTGAGTACTGTTTTCACTGTCCCGGTTACCTCTTTGCTAACATTCTCTTCAGAGCTGCAGTGAAACCAGGAACCACGTGGAGAAAGCACCCACACTGAAAGTGCCTGGAGGGAACATTGGGGCTTCTTCTCAGTGTCTCTGACATAGGGTTTCACTGTCCCGGGAAAGTCTCTGCTAACACCGTGCAGAGCGCTGTGCCCAATATACAGAAACGTCTTGCGGTATCTCCTACAGGGAAAGTGCCAGGAGGGAATTGCGGAGCTTGTTCTCAGTGTCTCTGAGAATTGCTCTGATTATCTGTGTGACCTCTTTGCTAAGACTCTCCAGAGAGCCGTCCTCAAAACAAACACACATCTTGACATATCTCCCACATTGATCGCAGTGTCTCCAGAAACGGCATTCAAGGAGCCAGGACCTTTTCTCCCTACACTGTCCATTGAGTTGTCCTCAAAACCAATATACATCCTGCTATATCTCCCACATGGAAAGTGCCAGGAGGGAGAAGTGGGGATTATGTTTAGACTTTCTCGGAACTGCTTCAAATCAACTAGATATCTTTGTGCTGTAAATCTCCCAACAGCCAAACGCAAAAGCAGCAAACATCTCGCTGTATGTCCCACATCCAAAGTGCCAAGAGAGAGCTTGCTCTCCCTGTCTTTGAGTACTGTTTTCAGTGTCCCGGTTACCTCTTTGCTAACATTCTCTTCAGAGCCGCAGTGAAACCAGGAACCACGTGGAGAAAGCACCCACACTGAAAGTGCCTGGAGGGAACATTGGGGCTTCTTCTCAGTGTCTCTGACATAGGGTTTCACTGTCCCGGGAAAGTCTCTGCTAACACCGTGCAGAGCGCTGTGCCCAATATACAGAAACGTCTTGCGGTATCTCCTACAGGGAAAGTGCCAGGAGGGAATTGTGGAGCTTGTTCTCAGTGTCTCTGAGAATTGCTCTGATTATCTGTGTGACCTCTTTGCTAAGACTCTCCAGAGAGCCGTCCTCAAAACAAACACACATCTTGACATATCTCCCACATTGATCGCAGTGTCTCCAGAAACGGCATTCAAGGAGCCAGGAGGTTTTCTCCCTACACTGTCCATTGAGTTGTCCTCAAAACCAATATACATCCTGCTATATCTCCCACATGGAAAGTGCCAGGAGGGAGAAGTGGGGATTAGGTTTAGACTTTCTCGGAACTGCTTCAAATCAACTAGATATCTTTGTGCTGTAAATCTCCCAACAGCCAAACGCAAAAGCAGCAAACATCTCGCTGTATGTCCCACATCCAAAGTGCCAAGAGAGAGCTTGCTCTCCCTGTCTTTGAGTACTGTTTTCACTGTCCCGGTTACCTCTTTGCTAACATTCTCTTCAGAGCCGCAGTGAAACCAGGAACCACGTGGAGAAAGCACCCACACTGAAAGTGCCTGGAGGGAACATTGGGGCTTCTTCTCAGTGTCTCTGACATAGGGTTTCACTGTCCCGGGAAAGTCTCTGCTAACACCGTGCAGAGCGCTGTGCCCAATATACAGAAACGTCTTGCGGTATCTCCTACAGGGAAAGTGCCAGGAGGGAATTGCGGAGCTTGTTCTCAGTGTCTCTGAGAATTGCTCTGATTATCTGTGTGACCTCTTTGCTAAGACTCTCCAGAGAGCCGTCCTCAAAACAAACACACATCTTGACATATCTCCCACATTGATCGCAGTGTCTCCAGAAACGGCATTCAAGGAGCCAGGACCTTTTCTCCCTACACTGTCCATTGAGTTGTCCTCAAAACCAATATACATCCTGCTATATCTCCCACATGGAAAGTGCCAGGAGGGAGAAGTGGGGATTAGGTTTAGACTTTCTCGGAACTGCTTCAAATCAACTGGATATCTTTGTGCTGTAAATCTCCCAACAGCCAAACGCAAAAGCAGCAAACATCTCGCTGTATGTCCCACATCCAAAGTGCCAAGAGAGAGCTTGCTCTCCCTGTCTTTGAGTACTGTTTTCACTGTCCCGGTTACCTCTTTGCTAACATTCTCTTCAGAGCTGCAGTGAAACCAGGAACCACGTGGAGAAAGCACCCACACTGAAAGTGCCTGGAGGGAACATTGGGGCTTCTTCTCAGTGTCTCTGACATAGGGTTTCACTGTCCCGGGAAAGTCTCTGCTAACACCGTGCAGAGCGCTGTGCCCAATATACAGAAACGTCTTGCGGTATCTCCTACAGGGAAAGTGCCAGGAGGGAATTGTGGAGCTTGTTCTCAGTGTCTCTGAGAATTGCTCTGATTATCTGTGTGACCTCTTTGCTAAGACTCTCCAGAGAGCCGTCCTCAAAACCAACACACATCTTGACATATCTCCCACATTGATCGCAGTGTCTCCAGAAACGGCATTCAAGGAGCCAGGAGGTTTTCTCCCTACACTGTCCATTGAGTTGTCCTCAAAACCAATATACATCCTGCTATATCTCCCACATGGAAAGTGCCAGGAGGGAGAAGTGGGGATTATGTTTAGACTTTCTCGGAACTGCTTCAAATCAACTAGATATCTTTGTGCTGTAAATCTCCCAACAGCCAAACGCAAAAGCAGCAAACATCTCGCTGTATGTCCCACATCCAAAGTGCCAAGAGAGAGCTTGCTCTCCCTGTCTTTGAGTACTGTTTTCACTGTCCCGGTTACCTCTTTGCTAACATTCTCTTCAGAGCCGCAGTGAAACCAGGAACCACGTGGAGAAAGCACCCACACTGAAAGTGCCTGGAGGGAACATTGGGGCTTCTTCTCAGTGTCTCTGACATAGGGTTTCACTGTCCCGGGAAAGTCTCTGCTAACACCGTGCAGAGCGCTGTGCCCAATATACAGAAACGTCTTGCGGTATCTCCTACAGGGAAAGTGCCAGGAGGGAATTGCGGAGCTTGTTCTCAGTGTCTCTGAGAATTGCTCTGATTATCTGTGTGACCTCTTTGCTAAGACTCTCCAGAGAGCCGTCCTCAAAACAAACACACATCTTGACATATCTCCCACATTGATCGCAGTGTCTCCAGAAACGGCATTCAAGGAGCCAGGACCTTTTCTCCCTACACTGTCCATTGAGTTGTCCTCAAAACCAATATACATCCTGCTATATCTCCCACATGGAAAGTGCCAGGAGGGAGAAGTGGGGATTATGTTTAGACTTTCTCGGAACTGCTTCAAATCAACTAGATATCTTTGTGCTGTAAATCTCCCAACAGCCAAACGCAAAAGCAGCAAACATCTCGCTGTATGTCCCACATCCAAAGTGCCAAGAGAGAGCTTGCTCTCCCTGTCTTTGAGTACTGTTTTCACTGTCCCGGTTACCTCTTTGCTAACATTCTCTTCAGAGCCGCAGTGAAACCAGGAACCACGTGGAGAAAGCACCCACACTGAAAGTGCCTGGAGGGAACATTGGGGCTTCTTCTCAGTGTCTCTGACATAGGGTTTCACTGTCCCGGGAAAGTCTCTGCTAACACCGTGCAGAGCGCTGTGCCCAATATACAGAAACGTCTTGCGGTATCTCCTACAGGGAAAGTGCCAGGAGGGAATTGTGGAGCTTGTTCTCAGTGTCTCTGAGAATTGCTCTGATTATCTGTGTGACCTCTTTGCTAAGACTCTCCAGAGAGCCGTCCTCAAAACAAACACACATCTTGACATATCTCCCACATTGATCGCAGTGTCTCCAGAAACGGCATTCAAGGAGCCAGGAGGTTTTCTCCCTACACTGTCCATTGAGTTGTCCTCAAAACCAATATACATCCTGCTATATCTCCCACATGGAAAGTGCCAGGAGGGAGAAGTGGGGATTATGTTTAGACTTTCTCGGAACTGCTTCAAATCAACTAGATATCTTTGTGCTGTAAATCTCCCAACAGCCAAACGCAAAAGCAGCAAACATCTCGCTGTATGTCCCACATCCAAAGTGCCAAGAGAGAGCTTGCTCTCCCTGTCTTTGAGTACTGTTTTCACTGTCCCGGTTACCTCTTTGCTAACATTCTCTTCAGAGCTGCAGTGAAACCAGGAACCACGTGGAGAAAGCACCCACACTGAAAGTGCCTGGAGGGAACATTGGGGCTTCTTCTCAGTGTCTCTGACATAGGGTTTCACTGTCCCGGGAAAGTCTCTGCTAACACCGTGCAGAGCGCTGTGCCCAATATACAGAAACGTCTTGCGGTATCTCCTACAGGGAAAGTGCCAGGAGGGAATTGCGGAGCTTGTTCTCAGTGTCTCTGAGAATTGCTCTGATTATCTGTGTGACCTCTTTGCTAAGACTCTCCAGAGAGCCGTCCTCAAAACAAACACACATCTTGACATATCTCCCACATTGATCGCAGTGTCTCCAGAAACGGCATTCAAGGAGCCAGGACCTTTTCTCCCTACACTGTCCATTGAGTTGTCCTCAAAACCAATATACATCCTGCTATATCTCCCACATGGAAAGTGCCAGGAGGGAGAAGTGGGGATTATGTTTAGACTTTCTCGGAACTGCTTCAAATCAACTAGATATCTTTGTGCTGTAAATCTCCCAACAGCCAAACGCAAAAGCAGCAAACATCTCGCTGTATGTCCCACATCCAAAGTGCCAAGAGAGAGCTTGCTCTCCCTGTCTTTGAGTACTGTTTTCAGTGTCCCGGTTACCTCTTTGCTAACATTCTCTTCAGAGCCGCAGTGAAACCAGGAACCACGTGGAGAAAGCACCCACACTGAAAGTGCCTGGAGGGAACATTGGGGCTTCTTCTCAGTGTCTCTGACATAGGGTTTCACTGTCCCGGGAAAGTCTCTGCTAACACCGTGCAGAGCGCTGTGCCCAATATACAGAAACGTCTTGCGGTATCTCCTACAGGGAAAGTGCCAGGAGGGAATTGTGGAGCTTGTTCTCAGTGTCTCTGAGAATTGCTCTGATTATCTGTGTGACCTCTTTGCTAAGACTCTCCAGAGAGCCGTCCTCAAAACAAACACACATCTTGACATATCTCCCACATTGATCGCAGTGTCTCCAGAAACGGCATTCAAGGAGCCAGGAGGTTTTCTCCCTACACTGTCCATTGAGTTGTCCTCAAAACCAATATACATCCTGCTATATCTCCCACATGGAAAGTGCCAGGAGGGAGAAGTGGGGATTAGGTTTAGACTTTCTCGGAACTGCTTCAAATCAACTAGATATCTTTGTGCTGTAAATCTCCCAACAGCCAAACGCAAAAGCAGCAAACATCTCGCTGTATGTCCCACATCCAAAGTGCCAAGAGAGAGCTTGCTCTCCCTGTCTTTGAGTACTGTTTTCACTGTCCCGGTTACCTCTTTGCTAACATTCTCTTCAGAGCTGCAGTGAAACCAGGAACCACGTGGAGAAAGCACCCACACTGAAAGTGCCTGGAGGGAACATTGGGGCTTCTTCTCAGTGTCTCTGACATAGGGTTTCACTGTCCCGGGAAAGTCTCTGCTAACACCGTGCAGAGCGCTGTGCCCAATATACAGAAACGTCTTGCGGTATCTCCTACAGGGAAAGTGCCAGGAGGGAATTGCGGAGCTTGTTCTCAGTGTCTCTGAGAATTGCTCTGATTATCTGTGTGACCTCTTTGCTAAGACTCTCCAGAGAGCCGTCCTCAAAACAAACACACATCTTGACATATCTCCCACATTGATCGCAGTGTCTCCAGAAACGGCATTCAAGGAGCCAGGACCTTTTCTCCCTACACTGTCCATTGAGTTGTCCTCAAAACCAATATACATCCTGCTATATCTCCCACATGGAAAGTGCCAGGAGGGAGAAGTGGGGATTATGTTTAGACTTTCTCGGAACTGCTTCAAATCAACTAGATATCTTTGTGCTGTAAATCTCCCAACAGCCAAACGCAAAAGCAGCAAACATCTCGCTGTATGTCCCACATCCAAAGTGCCAAGAGAGAGCTTGCTCTCCCTGTCTTTGAGTACTGTTTTCACTGTCCCGGTTACCTCTTTGCTAACATTCTCTTCAGAGCCGCAGTGAAACCAGGAACCACGTGGAGAAAGCACCCACACTGAAAGTGCCTGGAGGGAACATTGGGGCTTCTTCTCAGTGTCTCTGACATAGGGTTTCACTGTCCCGGGAAAGTCTCTGCTAACACCGTGCAGAGCGCTGTGCCCAATATACAGAAACGTCTTGCGGTATCTCCTACAGGGAAAGTGCCAGGAGGGAATTGTGGAGCTTGTTCTCAGTGTCTCTGAGAATTGCTCTGATTATCTGTGTGACCTCTTTGCTAAGACTCTCCAGAGAGCCGTCCTCAAAACAAACACACATCTTGACATATCTCCCACATTGATCGCAGTGTCTCCAGAAACGGCATTCAAGGAGCCAGGAGGTTTTCTCCCTACACTGTCCATTGAGTTGTCCTCAAAACCAATATACATCCTGCTATATCTCCCACATGGAAAGTGCCAGGAGGGAGAAGTGGGGATTATGTTTAGACTTTCTCGGAACTGCTTCAAATCAACTAGATATCTTTGTGCTGTAAATCTCCCAACAGCCAAACGCAAAAGCAGCAAACATCTCGCTGTATGTCCCACATCCAAAGTGCCAAGAGAGAGCTTGCTCTCCCTGTCTTTGAGTACTGTTTTCACTGTCCCGGTTACCTCTTTGCTAACATTCTCTTCAGAGCCGCAGTGAAACCAGGAACCACGTGGAGAAAGCACCCACACTGAAAGTGCCTGGAGGGAACATTGGGGCTTCTTCTCAGTGTCTCTGACATAGGGTTTCACTGTCCCGGGAAAGTCTCTGCTAACACCGTGCAGAGCGCTGTGCCCAATATACAGAAACGTCTTGCGGTATCTCCTAGAGGGAAAGTGCCAGGAGGGAATTGTGGAGCTTGTTCTCAGTGTCTCTGAGAATTGCTCTGATTATCTGTGTGACCTCTTTGCTAAGACTCTCCAGAGAGCCGTCCTCAAAACAAACACACATCTTGACATATCTCCCACATTGATCGCAGTGTCTCCAGAAACGGCATTCAAGGAGCCAGGACCTTTTCTCCCTACACTGTCCATTGAGTTGTCCTCAAAACCAATATACATCCTGCTATATCTCCCACATGGAAAGTGCCAGGAGGGAGAAGTGGGGATTATGTTTAGACTTTCTCGGAACTGCTTCAAATCAACTAGATATCTTTGTGCTGTAAATCTCCCAACAGCCAAACGCAAAAGCAGCAAACATCTCGCTGTATGTCCCACATCCAAAGTGCCAAGAGAGAGCTTGCTCTCCCTGTCTTTGAGTACTGTTTTCACTGTCCCGGTTACCTCTTTGCTAACATTCTCTTCAGAGCTGCAGTGAAACCAGGAACCACGTGGAGAAAGCACCCACACTGAAAGTGCCTGGAGGGAACATTGGGGCTTCTTCTCAGTGTCTCTGACATAGGGTTTCACTGTCCCGGGAAAGTCTCTGCTAACACCGTGCAGAGCGCTGTGCCCAATATACAGAAACGTCTTGCGGTATCTCCTACAGGGAAAGTGCCAGGAGGGAATTGCGGAGCTTGTTCTCAGTGTCTCTGAGAATTGCTCTGATTATCTGTGTGACCTCTTTGCTAAGACTCTCCAGAGAGCCGTCCTCAAAACAAACACACATCTTGACATATCTCCCACATTGATCGCAGTGTCTCCAGAAACGGCATTCAAGGAGCCAGGACCTTTTCTCCCTACACTGTCCATTGAGTTGTCCTCAAAACCAATATACATCCTGCTATATCTCCCACATGGAAAGTGCCAGGAGGGAGAAGTGGGGATTATGTTTAGACTTTCTCGGAACTGCTTCAAATCAACTAGATATCTTTGTGCTGTAAATCTCCCAACAGCCAAACGCAAAAGCAGCAAACATCTCGCTGTATGTCCCACATCCAAAGTGCCAAGAGAGAGCTTGCTCTCCCTGTCTTTGAGTACTGTTTTCACTGTCCCGGTTACCTCTTTGCTAACATTCTCTTCAGAGCTGCAGTGAAACCAGGAACCACGTGGAGAAAGCACCCACACTGAAAGTGCCTGGAGGGAACATTGGGGCTTCTTCTCAGTGTCTCTGACATAGGGTTTCACTGTCCCGGGAAAGTCTCTGCTAACACCGTGCAGAGCGCTGTGCCCAATATACAGAAACGTCTTGCGGTATCTCCTACAGGGAAAGTGCCAGGAGGGAATTGCGGAGCTTGTTCTCAGTGTCTCTGAGAATTGCTCTGATTATCTGTGTGACCTCTTTGCTAAGACTCTCCAGAGAGCCGTCCTCAAAACAAACACACATCTTGACATATCTCCCACATTGATCGCAGTGTCTCCAGAAACGGCATTCAAGGAGCCAGGACCTTTTCTCCCTACACTGTCCATTGAGTTGTCCTCAAAACCAATATACATCCTGCTATATCTCCCACATGGAAAGTGCCAGGAGGGAGAAGTGGGGATTATGTTTAGACTTTCTCGGAACTGCTTCAAATCAACTAGATATCTTTGTGCTGTAAATCTCCCAACAGCCAAACGCAAAAGCAGCAAACATCTCGCTGTATGTCCCACATCCAAAGTGCCAAGAGAGAGCTTGCTCTCCCTGTCTTTGAGTACTGTTTTCAGTGTCCCGGTTACCTCTTTGCTAACATTCTCTTCAGAGCCGCAGTGAAACCAGGAACCACGTGGAGAAAGCACCCACACTGAAAGTGCCTGGAGGGAACATTGGGGCTTCTTCTCAGTGTCTCTGACATAGGGTTTCACTGTCCCGGGAAAGTCTCTGCTAACACCGTGCAGAGCGCTGTGCCCAATATACAGAAACGTCTTGCGGTATCTCCTACAGGGAAAGTGCCAGGAGGGAATTGTGGAGCTTGTTCTCAGTGTCTCTGAGAATTGCTCTGATTATCTGTGTGACCTCTTTGCTAAGACTCTCCAGAGAGCCGTCCTCAAAACAAACACACATCTTGACATATCTCCCACATTGATCGCAGTGTCTCCAGAAACGGCATTCAAGGAGCCAGGACCTTTTCTCCCTACACTGTCCATTGAGTTGTCCTCAAAACCAATATACATCCTGCTATATCTCCCACATGGAAAGTGCCAGGAGGGAGAAGTGGGGATTAGGTTTAGACTTTCTCGGAACTGCTTCAAATCAACTAGATATCTTTGTGCTGTAAATCTCCCAACAGCCAAACGCAAAAGCAGCAAACATCTCGCTGTATGTCCCACATCCAAAGTGCCAAGAGAGAGCTTGCTCTCCCTGTCTTTGAGTACTGTTTTCACTGTCCCGGTTACCTCTTTGCTAACATTCTCTTCAGAGCTGCAGTGAAACCAGGAACCACGTGGAGAAAGCACCCACACTGAAAGTGCCTGGAGGGAACATTGGGGCTTCTTCTCAGTGTCTCTGACATAGGGTTTCACTGTCCCGGGAAAGTCTCTGCTAACACCGTGCAGAGCGCTGTGCCCAATATACAGAAACGTCTTGCGGTATCTCCTACAGGGAAAGTGCCAGGAGGGAATTGCGGAGCTTGTTCTCAGTGTCTCTGAGAATTGCTCTGATTATCTGTGTGACCTCTTTGCTAAGACTCTCCAGAGAGCCGTCCTCAAAACAAACACACATCTTGACATATCTCCCACATTGATCGCAGTGTCTCCAGAAACGGCATTCAAGGAGCCAGGACCTTTTCTCCCTACACTGTCCATTGAGTTGTCCTCAAAACCAATATACATCCTGCTATATCTCCCACATGGAAAGTGCCAGGAGGGAGAAGTGGGGATTATGTTTAGACTTTCTCGGAACTGCTTCAAATCAACTAGATATCTTTGTGCTGTAAATCTCCCAACAGCCAAACGCAAAAGCAGCAAACATCTCGCTGTATGTCCCACATCCAAAGTGCCAAGAGAGAGCTTGCTCTCCCTGTCTTTGAGTACTGTTTTCACTGTCCCGGTTACCTCTTTGCTAACATTCTCTTCAGAGCTGCAGTGAAACCAGGAACCACGTGGAGAAAGCACCCACACTGAAAGTGCCTGGAGGGAACATTGGGGCTTCTTCTCAGTGTCTCTGACATAGGGTTTCACTGTCCCGGGAAAGTCTCTGCTAACACCGTGCAGAGCGCTGTGCCCAATATACAGAAACGTCTTGCGGTATCTCCTACAGGGAAAGTGCCAGGAGGGAATTGCGGAGCTTGTTCTCAGTGTCTCTGAGAATTGCTCTGATTATCTGTGTGACCTCTTTGCTAAGACTCTCCAGAGAGCCGTCCTCAAAACAAACACACATCTTGACATATCTCCCACATTGATCGCAGTGTCTCCAGAAACGGCATTCAAGGAGCCAGGACCTTTTCTCCCTACACTGTCCATTGAGTTGTCCTCAAAACCAATATACATCCTGCTATATCTCCCACATGGAAAGTGCCAGGAGGGAGAAGTGGGGATTATGTTTAGACTTTCTCGGAACTGCTTCAAATCAACTAGATATCTTTGTGCTGTAAATCTCCCAACAGCCAAACGCAAAAGCAGCAAACATCTCGCTGTATGTCCCACATCCAAAGTGCCAAGAGAGAGCTTGCTCTCCCTGTCTTTGAGTACTGTTTTCACTGTCCCGGTTACCTCTTTGCTAACATTCTCTTCAGAGCTGCAGTGAAACCAGGAACCACGTGGAGAAAGCACCCACACTGAAAGTGCCTGGAGGGAACATTGGGGCTTCTTCTCAGTGTCTCTGACATAGGGTTTCACTGTCCCGGGAAAGTCTCTGCTAACACCGTGCAGAGCGCTGTGCCCAATATACAGAAACGTCTTGCGGTATCTCCTACAGGGAAAGTGCCAGGAGGGAATTGTGGAGCTTGTTCTCAGTGTCTCTGAGAATTGCTCTGATTATCTGTGTGACCTCTTTGCTAAGACTCTCCAGAGAGCCGTCCTCAAAACAAACACACATCTTGACATATCTCCCACATTGATCGCAGTGTCTCCAGAAACGGCATTCAAGGAGCCAGGACCTTTTCTCCCTACACTGTCCATTGAGTTGTCCTCAAAACCAATATACATCCTGCTATATCTCCCACATGGAAAGTGCCAGGAGGGAGAAGTGGGGATTATGTTTAGACTTTCTCGGAACTGCTTCAAATCAACTAGATATCTTTGTGCTGTAAATCTCCCAACAGCCAAACGCAAAAGCAGCAAACATCTCGCTGTATGTCCCACATCCAAAGTGCCAAGAGAGAGCTTGCTCTCCCTGTCTTTGAGTACTGTTTTCAGTGTCCCGGTTACCTCTTTGCTAACATTCTCTTCAGAGCCGCAGTGAAACCAGGAACCACGTGGAGAAAGCACCCACACTGAAAGTGCCTGGAGGGAACATTGGGGCTTCTTCTCAGTGTCTCTGACATAGGGTTTCACTGTCCCGGGAAAGTCTCTGCTAACACCGTGCAGAGCGCTGTGCCCAATATACAGAAACGTCTTGCGGTATCTCCTACAGGGAAAGTGCCAGGAGGGAATTGTGGAGCTTGTTCTCAGTGTCTCTGAGAATTGCTCTGATTATCTGTGTGACCTCTTTGCTAAGACTCTCCAGAGAGCCGTCCTCAAAACAAACACACATCTTGACATATCTCCCACATTGATCGCAGTGTCTCCAGAAACGGCATTCAAGGAGCCAGGAGGTTTTCTCCCTACACTGTCCATTGAGTTGTCCTCAAAACCAATATACATCCTGCTATATCTCCCACATGGAAAGTGCCAGGAGGGAGAAGTGGGGATTATGTTTAGACTTTCTCGGAACTGCTTCAAATCAACTAGATATCTTTGTGCTGTAAATCTCCCAACAGCCAAACGCAAAAGCAGCAAACATCTCGCTGTATGTCCCACATCCAAAGTGCCAAGAGAGAGCTTGCTCTCCCTGTCTTTGAGTACTGTTTTCACTGTCCCGGTTACCTCTTTGCTAACATTCTCTTCAGAGCCGCAGTGAAACCAGGAACCACGTGGAGAAAGCACCCACACTGAAAGTGCCTGGAGGGAACATTGGGGCTTCTTCTCAGTGTCTCTGACATAGGGTTTCACTGTCCCGGGAAAGTCTCTGCTAACACCGTGCAGAGCGCTGTGCCCAATATACAGAAACGTCTTGCGGTATCTCCTAGAGGGAAAGTGCCAGGAGGGAATTGTGGAGCTTGTTCTCAGTGTCTCTGAGAATTGCTCTGATTATCTGTGTGACCTCTTTGCTAAGACTCTCCAGAGAGCCGTCCTCAAAACAAACACACATCTTGACATATCTCCCACATTGATCGCAGTGTCTCCAGAAACGGCATTCAAGGAGCCAGGACCTTTTCTCCCTACACTGTCCATTGAGTTGTCCTCAAAACCAATATACATCCTGCTATATCTCCCACATGGAAAGTGCCAGGAGAGAGAAGTGGGGATTATGTTTAGACTTTCTCGGAACTGCTTCAAATCAACTAGATATCTTTGTGCTGTAAATCTCCCAACAGCCAAACGCAAAAGCAGCAAACATCTCGCTGTATGTCCCACATCCAAAGTGCCAAGAGAGAGCTTGCTCTCCCTGTCTTTGAGTACTGTTTTCACTGTCCCGGTTACCTCTTTGCTAACATTCTCTTCAGAGCCGCAGTGAAACCAGGAACCACGTGGAGAAAGCACCCACACTGAAAGTGCCTGGAGGGAACATTGGGGCTTCTTCTCAGTGTCTCTGACATAGGGTTTCACTGTCCCGGGAAAGTCTCTGCTAACACCGTGCAGAGCGCTGTGCCCAATATACAGAAACGTCTTGCGGTATCTCCTACAGGGAAAGTGCCAGGAGGGAATTGTGGAGCTTGTTCTCAGTGTCTCTGAGAATTGCTCTGATTATCTGTGTGACCTCTTTGCTAAGACTCTCCAGAGAGCCGTCCTCAAAACAAACACACATCTTGACATATCTCCCACATTGATCGCAGTGTCTCCAGAAACGGCATTCAAGGAGCCAGGACCTTTTCTCCCTACACTGTCCATTGAGTTGTCCTCAAAACCAATATACATCCTGCTATATCTCCCACATGGAAAGTGCCAGGAGGGAGAAGTGGGGATTATGTTTAGACTTTCTCGGAACTGCTTCAAATCAACTAGATATCTTTGTGCTGTAAATCTCCCAACAGCCAAACGCAAAAGCAGCAAACATCTCGCTGTATGTCCCACATCCAAAGTGCCAAGAGAGAGCTTGCTCTCCCTGTCTTTGAGTACTGTTTTCACTGTCCCGGTTACCTCTTTGCTAACATTCTCTTCAGAGCTGCAGTGAAACCAGGAACCACGTGGAGAAAGCACCCACACTGAAAGTGCCTGGAGGGAACATTGGGGCTTCTTCTCAGTGTCTCTGACATAGGGTTTCACTGTCCCGGGAAAGTCTCTGCTAACACCGTGCAGAGCGCTGTGCCCAATATACAGAAACGTCTTGCGGTATCTCCTACAGGGAAAGTGCCAGGAGGGAATTGTGGAGCTTGTTCTCAGTGTCTCTGAGAATTGCTCTGATTATCTGTGTGACCTCTTTGCTAAGACTCTCCAGAGAGCCGTCCTCAAAACAAACACACATCTTGACATATCTCCCACATTGATCGCAGTGTCTCCAGAAACGGCATTCAAGGAGCCAGGACCTTTTCTCCCTACACTGTCCATTGAGTTGTCCTCAAAACCAATATACATCCTGCTATATCTCCCACATGGAAAGTGCCAGGAGGGAGAAGTGGGGATTATGTTTAGACTTTCTCGGAACTGCTTCAAATCAACTAGATATCTTTGTGCTGTAAATCTCCCAACAGCCAAACGCAAAAGCAGCAAACATCTCGCTGTATGTCCCACATCCAAAGTGCCAAGAGAGAGCTTGCTCTCCCTGTCTTTGAGTACTGTTTTCACTGTCCCGGTTACCTCTTTGCTAACATTCTCTTCAGAGCCGCAGTGAAACCAGGAACCACGTGGAGAAAGCACCCACACTGAAAGTGCCTGGAGGGAACATTGGGGCTTCTTCTCAGTGTCTCTGACATAGGGTTTCACTGTCCCGGGAAAGTCTCTGCTAACACCGTGCAGAGCGCTGTGCCCAATATACAGAAACGTCTTGCGGTATCTCCTACAGGGAAAGTGCCAGGAGGGAATTGTGGAGCTTGTTCTCAGTGTCTCTGAGAATTGCTCTGATTATCTGTGTGACCTCTTTGCTAAGACTCTCCAGAGAGCCGTCCTCAAAACAAACACACATCTTGACATATCTCCCACATTGATCGCAGTGTCTCCAGAAACGGCATTCAAGGAGCCAGGAGGTTTTCTCCCTACACTGTCCATTGAGTTGTCCTCAAAACCAATATACATCCTGCTATATCTCCCACATGGAAAGTGCCAGGAGGGAGAAGTGGGGATTATGTTTAGACTTTCTCGGAACTGCTTCAAATCAACTAGATATCTTTGTGCTGTAAATCTCCCAACAGCCAAACGCAAAAGCAGCAAACATCTCGCTGTATGTCCCACATCCAAAGTGCCAAGAGAGAGCTTGCTCTCCCTGTCTTTGAGTACTGTTTTCACTGTCCCGGTTACCTCTTTGCTAACATTCTCTTCAGAGCCGCAGTGAAACCAGGAACCACGTGGAGAAAGCACCCACACTGAAAGTGCCTGGAGGGAACATTGGGGCTTCTTCTCAGTGTCTCTGACATAGGGTTTCACTGTCCCGGGAAAGTCTCTGCTAACACCGTGCAGAGCGCTGTGCCCAATATACAGAAACGTCTTGCGGTATCTCCTACAGGGAAAGTGCCAGGAGGGAATTGTGGAGCTTGTTCTCAGTGTCTCTGAGAATTGCTCTGATTATCTGTGTGACCTCTTTGCTAAGACTCTCCAGAGAGCCGTCCTCAAAACAAACACACATCTTGACATATCTCCCACATTGATCGCAGTGTCTCCAGAAACGGCATTCAAGGAGCCAGGACCTTTTCTCCCTACACTGTCCATTGAGTTGTCCTCAAAACCAATATACATCCTGCTATATCTCCCACATGGAAAGTGCCAGGAGGGAGAAGTGGGGATTATGTTTAGACTTTCTCGGAACTGCTTCAAATCAACTAGATATCTTTGTGCTGTAAATCTCCCAACAGCCAAACGCAAAAGCAGCAAACATCTCGCTGTATGTCCCACATCCAAAGTGCCAAGAGAGAGCTTGCTCTCCCTGTCTTTGAGTACTGTTTTCACTGTCCCGGTTACCTCTTTGCTAACATTCTCTTCAGAGCCGCAGTGAAACCAGGAACCACGTGGAGAAAGCACCCACACTGAAAGTGCCTGGAGGGAACATTGGGGCTTCTTCTCAGTGTCTCTGACATAGGGTTTCACTGTCCCGGGAAAGTCTCTGCTAACACCGTGCAGAGCGCTGTGCCCAATATACAGAAACGTCTTGCGGTATCTCCTACAGGGAAAGTGCCAGGAGGGAATTGTGGAGCTTGTTCTCAGTGTCTCTGAGAATTGCTCTGATTATCTGTGTGACCTCTTTGCTAAGACTCTCCAGAGAGCCGTCCTCAAAACAAACACACATCTTGACATATCTCCCACATTGATCGCAGTGTCTCCAGAAACGGCATTCAAGGAGCCAGGAGGTTTTCTCCCTACACTGTCCATTGAGTTGTCCTCAAAACCAATATACATCCTGCTATATCTCCCACATGGAAAGTGCCAGGAGGGAGAAGTGGGGATTATGTTTAGACTTTCTCGGAACTGCTTCAAATCAACTAGATATCTTTGTGCTGTAAATCTCCCAACAGCCAAACGCAAAAGCAGCAAACATCTCGCTGTATGTCCCACATCCAAAGTGCCAAGAGAGAGCTTGCTCTCCCTGTCTTTGAGTACTGTTTTCACTGTCCCGGTTACCTCTTTGCTAACATTCTCTTCAGAGCCGCAGTGAAACCAGGAACCACGTGGAGAAAGCACCCACACTGAAAGTGCCTGGAGGGAACATTGGGGCTTCTTCTCAGTGTCTCTGACATAGGGTTTCACTGTCCCGGGAAAGTCTCTGCTAACACCGTGCAGAGCGCTGTGCCCAATATACAGAAACGTCTTGCGGTATCTCCTACAGGGAAAGTGCCAGGAGGGAATTGTGGAGCTTGTTCTCAGTGTCTCTGAGAATTGCTCTGATTATCTGTGTGACCTCTTTGCTAAGACTCTCCAGAGAGCCGTCCTCAAAACAAACACACATCTTGACATATCTCCCACATTGATCGCAGTGTCTCCAGAAACGGCATTCAAGGAGCCAGGAGGTTTTCTCCCTACACTGTCCATTGAGTTGTCCTCAAAACCAATATACATCCTGCTATATCTCCCACATGGAAAGTGCCAGGAGGGAGAAGTGGGGATTATGTTTAGACTTTCTCGGAACTGCTTCAAATCAACTAGATATCTTTGTGCTGTAAATCTCCCAACAGCCAAACGCAAAAGCAGCAAACATCTCGCTGTATGTCCCACATCCAAAGTGCCAAGAGAGAGCTTGCTCTCCCTGTCTTTGAGTACTGTTTTCACTGTCCCGGTTACCTCTTTGCTAACATTCTCTTCAGAGCTGCAGTGAAACCAGGAACCACGTGGAGAAAGCACCCACACTGAAAGTGCCTGGAGGGAACATTGGGGCTTCTTCTCAGTGTCTCTGACATAGGGTTTCACTGTCCCGGGAAAGTCTCTGCTAACACCGTGCAGAGCGCTGTGCCCAATATACAGAAACGTCTTGCGGTATCTCCTACAGGGAAAGTGCCAGGAGGGAATTGCGGAGCTTGTTCTCAGTGTCTCTGAGAATTGCTCTGATTATCTGTGTGACCTCTTTGCTAAGACGCTCCAGAGAGCCGTCCTCAAAACAAACACACATCTTGACATATCTCCCACATTGATCGCAGTGTCTCCAGAAACGGCATTCAAGGAGCCAGGAGGTTTTCTCCCTACACTGTCCATTGAGTTGTCCTCAAAACCAATATACATCCTGCTATATCTCCCACATGGAAAGTGCCAGGAGGGAGAAGTGGGGATTATGTTTAGACTTTCTCGGAACTGCTTCAAATCAACTAGATATCTTTGTGCTGTAAATCTCCCAACAGCCAAACGCAAAAGCAGCAAACATCTCGCTGTATGTCCCACATCCAAAGTGCCAAGAGAGAGCTTGCTCTCCCTGTCTTTGAGTACTGTTTTCACTGTCCCGGTTACCTCTTTGCTAACATTCTCTTCAGAGCTGCAGTGAAACCAGGAACCACGTGGAGAAGGCACCCACACTGAAAGTGCCTGGAGGGAACATTGGGGCTTCTTCTCAGTGTCTCTGACATAGGGTTTCACTGTCCCGGGAAAGTCTCTGCTAACACCGTGCAGAGCGCTGTGCCCAATATACAGAAACGTCTTGCGGTATCTCCTACAGGGAAAGTGCCAGGAGGGAATTGTGGAGCTTGTTCTCAGTGTCTCTGAGAATTGCTCTGATTATCTGTGTGACCTCTTTGCTAAGACTCTCCAGAGAGCCGTCCTCAAAACAAACACACATCTTGACATATCTCCCACATTGATCGCAGTGTCTCCAGAAACGGCATTCAAGGAGCCAGGAGGTTTTCTCCCTACACTGTCCATTGAGTTGTCCTCAAAACCAATATACATCCTGCTATATCTCCCACATGGAAAGTGCCAGGAGGGAGAAGTGGGGATTATGTTTAGACTTTCTCGGAACTGCTTCAAATCAACTAGATATCTTTGTGCTGTAAATCTCCCAACAGCCAAACGCAAAAGCAGCAAACATCTCGCTGTATGTCCCACATCCAAAGTGCCAAGAGAGAGCTTGCTCTCCCTGTCTTTGAGTACTGTTTTCACTGTCCCGGTTACCTCTTTGCTAACATTCTCTTCAGAGCTGCAGTGAAACCAGGAACCACGTGGAGAAGGCACCCACACTGAAAGTGCCTGGAGGGAACATTGGGGCTTCTTCTCAGTGTCTCTGACATAGGGTTTCACTGTCCCGGGAAAGTCTCTGCTAACACCGTGCAGAGCGCTGTGCCCAATATACAGAAACGTCTTGCGGTATCTCCTACAGGGAAAGTGCCAGGAGGGAATTGCGGAGCTTGTTCTCAGTGTCTCTGAGAATTGCTCTGATTATCCGTGTGACCTCTTTGCTAAGACTCTCCAGAGAGCCGTCCTCAAAACAAACACACATCTTGACATATCTCCCACATTGATCGCAGTGTCTCCAGAAACGGCATTCAAGGAGCCAGGACCTTTTCTCCCTACACTGTCCATTGAGTTGTCCTCAAAACCAATATACATCCTGCTATATCTCCCACATGGAAAGTGCCAGGAGGGAGAAGTGGGGATTATGTTTAGACTTTCTCGGAACTGCTTCAAATCAACTAGATATCTTTGTGCTGTAAATCTCCCAACAGCCAAACGCAAAAGCAGCAAACATCTCGCTGTATGTCCCACATCCAAAGTGCCAAGAGAGAGCTTGCTCTCCCTGTCTTTGAGTACTGTTTTCACTGTGCCGGTTACCTCTTTGCTAACATTCTCTTCAGAGCTGCAGTGAAACCAGGAACCACGTGGAGAAGGCACCCACACTGAAAGTGCCTGGAGGGAACATTGGGGCTTCTTCTCAGTGTCTCTGACATAGGGTTTCACTGTCCCGGGAAAGTCTCTGCTAACACCGTGCAGAGCGCTGTGCCCAATATACAGAAATGTCTTGCGGTATCTCCTACAGGGAAAGTGCCAGGAGGGAATTGTGGAGCTTGTTCTCAGTGTCTCTGAGAATTGCTCTGATTATCTGTGTGACCTCTTTGCTAAGACTCTCCAGAGAGCCGTCCTCAAAACAAACACACATCTTGACATATCTCCCACATTGATCGCAGTGTCTCCAGAAACGGCATTCAAGGAGCCAGGAGGTTTTCTCCCTACACTGTCCATTGAGTTGTCCTCAAAACCAATATACATCCTGCTATATCTCCCACATGGAAAGTGCCAGGAGGGAGAAGTGGGGATTATGTTTAGACTTTCTCGGAACTGCTTCAAATCAACTAGATATCTTTGTGCTGTAAATCTCCCAACAGCCAAACGCAAAAGCAGCAAACATCTCGCTGTATGTCCCACATCCAAAGTGCCAAGAGAGAGCTTGCTCTCCCTGTCTTTGAGTACTGTTTTCACTGTCCCGGTTACCTCTTTGCTAACATTCTCTTCAGAGCTGCAGTGAAACCAGGAACCACGTGGAGAAAGCACCCACACTGAAAGTGCCTGGAGGGAACATTGGGGCTTCTTCTCAGTGTCTCTGACATAGGGTTTCACTGTCCCGGGAAAGTCTCTGCTAACACCGTGCAGAGCGCTGTGCCCAATATACAGAAACGTCTTGCGGTATCTCCTACAGGGAAAGTGCCAGGAGGGAATTGTGGAGCTTGTTCTCAGTGTCTCTGAGAATTGCTCTGATTATCTGTGTGACCTCTTTGCTAAGACTCTCCAGAGAGCCGTCCTCAAAACAAACACACATCTTGACATATCTCCCACATTGATCGCAGTGTCTCCAGAAACGGCATTCAAGGAGCCAGGACCTTTTCTCCCTACACTGTCCATTGAGTTGTCCTCAAAACCAATATACATCCTGCTATATCTCCCACATGGAAAGTGCCAGGAGGGAGAAGTGGGGATTATGTTTAGACTTTCTCGGAACTGCTTCAAATCAACTAGATATCTTTGTGCTGTAAATCTCCCAACAGCCAAACGCAAAAGCAGCAAACATCTCGCTGTATGTCCCACATCCAAAGTGCCAAGAGAGAGCTTGCTCTCCCTGTCTTTGAGTACTGTTTTCACTGTCCCGGTTACCTCTTTGCTAACATTCTCTTCAGAGCCGCAGTGAAACCAGGAACCACGTGGAGAAAGCACCCACACTGAAAGTGCCTGGAGGGAACATTGGGGCTTCTTCTCAGTGTCTCTGACATAGGGTTTCACTGTCCCGGGAAAGTCTCTGCTAACACCGTGCAGAGC
This sequence comes from Larus michahellis, assembly GCF_964199755.1. Classification (NCBI taxonomy): domain Eukaryota; kingdom Metazoa; phylum Chordata; class Aves; order Charadriiformes; family Laridae; genus Larus; species Larus michahellis. The sequence continues at coordinate 615,763 of NW_027436158.1, read as the reverse complement.
GCTGTGCCCAATATACAGAAACGTCTTGCGGTATCTCCTACAGGGAAAGTGCCAGGAGGGAATTGTGGAGCTTGTTCTCAGTGTCTCTGAGAATTGCTCTGATTATCTGTGTGACCTCTTTGCTAAGACTCTCCAGAGAGCCGTCCTCAAAACAAACACACATCTTGACATATCTCCCACATTGATCGCAGTGTCTCCAGAAACGGCATTCAAGGAGCCAGGAGGTTTTCTCCCTACACTGTCCATTGAGTTGTCCTCAAAACCAATATACATCCTGCTATATCTCCCACATGGAAAGTGCCAGGAGGGAGAAGTGGGGATTATGTTTAGACTTTCTCGGAACTGCTTCAAATCAACTAGATATCTTTGTGCTGTAAATCTCCCAACAGCCAAACGCAAAAGCAGCAAACATCTCGCTGTATGTCCCACATCCAAAGTGCCAAGAGAGAGCTTGCTCTCCCTGTCTTTGAGTACTGTTTTCACTGTCCCGGTTACCTCTTTGCTAACATTCTCTTCAGAGCCGCAGTGAAACCAGGAACCACGTGGAGAAAGCACCCACACTGAAAGTGCCTGGAGGGAACATTGGGGCTTCTTCTCAGTGTCTCTGACATAGGGTTTCACTGTCCCGGGAAAGTCTCTGCTAACACCGTGCAGAGCGCTGTGCCCAATATACAGAAACGTCTTGCGGTATCTCCTACAGGGAAAGTGCCAGGAGGGAATTGTGGAGCTTGTTCTCAGTGTCTCTGAGAATTGCTCTGATTATCTGTGTGACCTCTTTGCTAAGACTCTCCAGAGAGCCGTCCTCAAAACAAACACACATCTTGACATATCTCCCACATTGATCGCAGTGTCTCCAGAAACGGCATTCAAGGAGCCAGGAGGTTTTCTCCCTACACTGTCCATTGAGTTGTCCTCAAAACCAATATACATCCTGCTATATCTCCCACATGGAAAGTGCCAGGAGGGAGAAGTGGGGATTATGTTTAGACTTTCTCGGAACTGCTTCAAATCAACTAGATATCTTTGTGCTGTAAATCTCCCAACAGCCAAACGCAAAAGCAGCAAACATCTCGCTGTATGTCCCACATCCAAAGTGCCAAGAGAGAGCTTGCTCTCCCTGTCTTTGAGTACTGTTTTCACTGTCCCGGTTACCTCTTTGCTAACATTCTCTTCAGAGCCGCAGTGAAACCAGGAACCACGTGGAGAAAGCACCCACACTGAAAGTGCCTGGAGGGAACATTGGGGCTTCTTCTCAGTGTCTCTGACATAGGGTTTCACTGTCCCGGGAAAGTCTCTGCTAACACCGTGCAGAGCGCTGTGCCCAATATACAGAAACGTCTTGCGGTATCTCCTACAGGGAAAGTGCCAGGAGGGAATTGTGGAGCTTGTTCTCAGTGTCTCTGAGAATTGCTCTGATTATCTGTGTGACCTCTTTGCTAAGACTCTCCAGAGAGCCGTCCTCAAAACAAACACACATCTTGACATATCTCCCACATTGATCGCAGTGTCTCCAGAAACGGCATTCAAGGAGCCAGGAGGTTTTCTCCCTACACTGTCCATTGAGTTGTCCTCAAAACCAATATACATCCTGCTATATCTCCCACATGGAAAGTGCCAGGAGGGAGAAGTGGGGATTATGTTTAGACTTTCTCGGAACTGCTTCAAATCAACTAGATATCTTTGTGCTGTAAATCTCCCAACAGCCAAACGCAAAAGCAGCAAACATCTCGCTGTATGTCCCACATCCAAAGTGCCAAGAGAGAGCTTGCTCTCCCTGTCTTTGAGTACTGTTTTCACTGTCCCGGTTACCTCTTTGCTAACATTCTCTTCAGAGCCGCAGTGAAACCAGGAACCACGTGGAGAAAGCACCCACACTGAAAGTGCCTGGAGGGAACATTGGGGCTTCTTCTCAGTGTCTCTGACATAGGGTTTCACTGTCCCGGGAAAGTCTCTGCTAACACCGTGCAGAGCGCTGTGCCCAATATACAGAAACGTCTTGCGGTATCTCCTACAGGGAAAGTGCCAGGAGGGAATTGTGGAGCTTGTTCTCAGTGTCTCTGAGAATTGCTCTGATTATCTGTGTGACCTCTTTGCTAAGACTCTCCAGAGAGCCGTCCTCAAAACAAACACACATCTTGACATATCTCCCACATTGATCGCAGTGTCTCCAGAAACGGCATTCAAGGAGCCAGGAGGTTTTCTCCCTACACTGTCCATTGAGTTGTCCTCAAAACCAATATACATCCTGCTATATCTCCCACATGGAAAGTGCCAGGAGGGAGAAGTGGGGATTATGTTTAGACTTTCTCGGAACTGCTTCAAATCAACTAGATATCTTTGTGCTGTAAATCTCCCAACAGCCAAACGCAAAAGCAGCAAACATCTCGCTGTATGTCCCACATCCAAAGTGCCAAGAGAGAGCTTGCTCTCCCTGTCTTTGAGTACTGTTTTCACTGTCCCGGTTACCTCTTTGCTAACATTCTCTTCAGAGCTGCAGTGAAACCAGGAACCACGTGGAGAAAGCACCCACACTGAAAGTGCCTGGAGGGAACATTGGGGCTTCTTCTCAGTGTCTCTGACATAGGGTTTCACTGTCCCGGGAAAGTCTCTGCTAACACCGTGCAGAGCGCTGTGCCCAATATACAGAAACGTCTTGCGGTATCTCCTACAGGGAAAGTGCCAGGAGGGAATTGCGGAGCTTGTTCTCAGTGTCTCTGAGAATTGCTCTGATTATCTGTGTGACCTCTTTGCTAAGACGCTCCAGAGAGCCGTCCTCAAAACAAACACACATCTTGACATATCTCCCACATTGATCGCAGTGTCTCCAGAAACGGCATTCAAGGAGCCAGGAGGTTTTCTCCCTACACTGTCCATTGAGTTGTCCTCAAAACCAATATACATCCTGCTATATCTCCCACATGGAAAGTGCCAGGAGGGAGAAGTGGGGATTATGTTTAGACTTTCTCGGAACTGCTTCAAATCAACTAGATATCTTTGTGCTGTAAATCTCCCAACAGCCAAACGCAAAAGCAGCAAACATCTCGCTGTATGTCCCACATCCAAAGTGCCAAGAGAGAGCTTGCTCTCCCTGTCTTTGAGTACTGTTTTCACTGTCCCGGTTACCTCTTTGCTAACATTCTCTTCAGAGCTGCAGTGAAACCAGGAACCACGTGGAGAAGGCACCCACACTGAAAGTGCCTGGAGGGAACATTGGGGCTTCTTCTCAGTGTCTCTGACATAGGGTTTCACTGTCCCGGGAAAGTCTCTGCTAACACCGTGCAGAGCGCTGTGCCCAATATACAGAAACGTCTTGCGGTATCTCCTACAGGGAAAGTGCCAGGAGGGAATTGTGGAGCTTGTTCTCAGTGTCTCTGAGAATTGCTCTGATTATCTGTGTGACCTCTTTGCTAAGACTCTCCAGAGAGCCGTCCTCAAAACAAACACACATCTTGACATATCTCCCACATTGATCGCAGTGTCTCCAGAAACGGCATTCAAGGAGCCAGGAGGTTTTCTCCCTACACTGTCCATTGAGTTGTCCTCAAAACCAATATACATCCTGCTATATCTCCCACATGGAAAGTGCCAGGAGGGAGAAGTGGGGATTATGTTTAGACTTTCTCGGAACTGCTTCAAATCAACTAGATATCTTTGTGCTGTAAATCTCCCAACAGCCAAACGCAAAAGCAGCAAACATCTCGCTGTATGTCCCACATCCAAAGTGCCAAGAGAGAGCTTGCTCTCCCTGTCTTTGAGTACTGTTTTCACTGTCCCGGTTACCTCTTTGCTAACATTCTCTTCAGAGCTGCAGTGAAACCAGGAACCACGTGGAGAAGGCACCCACACTGAAAGTGCCTGGAGGGAACATGGGGGCTTCTTCTCAGTGTCTCTGACATAGGGTTTCACTGTCCCGGGAAAGTCTCTGCTAACACCGTGCAGAGCGCTGTGCCCAATATACAGAAACGTCTTGCGGTATCTCCTACAGGGAAAGTGCCAGGAGGGAATTGCGGAGCTTGTTCTCAGTGTCTCTGAGAATTGCTCTGATTATCCGTGTGACCTCTTTGCTAAGACTCTCCAGAGAGCCGTCCTCAAAACAAACACACATCTTGACATATCTCCCACATTGATCGCAGTGTCTCCAGAAACGGCATTCAAGGAGCCAGGACCTTTTCTCCCTACACTGTCCATTGAGTTGTCCTCAAAACCAATATACATCCTGCTATATCTCCCACATGGAAAGTGCCAGGAGGGAGAAGTGGGGATTATGTTTAGACTTTCTCGGAACTGCTTCAAATCAACTAGATATCTTTGTGCTGTAAATCTCCCAACAGCCAAACGCAAAAGCAGCAAACATCTCGCTGTATGTCCCACATCCAAAGTGCCAAGAGAGAGCTTGCTCTCCCTGTCTTTGAGTACTGTTTTCACTGTGCCGGTTACCTCTTTGCTAACATTCTCTTCAGAGCTGCAGTGAAACCAGGAACCACGTGGAGAAGGCACCCACACTGAAAGTGCCTGGAGGGAACATTGGGGCTTCTTCTCAGTGTCTCTGACATAGGGTTTCACTGTCCCGGGAAAGTCTCTGCTAACACCGTGCAGAGCGCTGTGCCCAATATACAGAAACGTCTTGCGGTATCTCCTACAGGGAAAGTGCCAGGAGGGAATTGTGGAGCTTGTTCTCAGTGTCTCTGAGAATTGCTCTGATTATCTGTGTGACCTCTTTGCTAAGACTCTCCAGAGAGCCGTCCTCAAAACAAACACACATCTTGACATATCTCCCACATTGATCGCAGTGTCTCCAGAAACGGCATTCAAGGAGCCAGGAGCTTTTCTCCCTACACTGTCCATTGAGTTGTCCTCAAAACCAATATACATCCTGCTATATCTCCCACATGGAAAGTGCCAGGAGGGAGAAGTGGGGATTATGTTTAGACTTTCTCGGAACTGCTTCAAATCAACTAGATATCTTTGTGCTGTAAATCTCCCAACAGCCAAACGCAAAAGCAGCAAACATCTCGCTGTATGTCCCACATCCAAAGTGCCAAGAGAGAGCTTGCTCTCCCTGTCTTTGAGTACTGTTTTCACTGTCCCGGTTACCTCTTTGCTAACATTCTCTTCAGAGCTGCAGTGAAACCAGGAACCACGTGGAGAAAGCACCCACACTGAAAGTGCCTGGAGGGAACATTGGGGCTTCTTCTCAGTGTCTCTGACATAGGGTTTCACTGTCCCGGGAAAGTCTCTGCTAACACCGTGCAGAGCGCTGTGCCCAATATACAGAAACGTCTTGCGGTATCTCCTACAGGGAAAGTGCCAGGAGGGAATTGTGGAGCTTGTTCTCAGTGTCTCTGAGAATTGCTCTGATTATCTGTGTGACCTCTTTGCTAAGACTCTCCAGAGAGCCGTCCTCAAAACAAACACACATCTTGACATATCTCCCACATTGATCGCAGTGTCTCCAGAAACGGCATTCAAGGAGCCAGGACCTTTTCTCCCTACACTGTCCATTGAGTTGTCCTCAAAACCAATATACATCCTGCTATATCTCCCACATGGAAAGTGCCAGGAGGGAGAAGTGGGGATTATGTTTAGACTTTCTCGGAACTGCTTCAAATCAACTAGATATCTTTGTGCTGTAAATCTCCCAACAGCCAAACGCAAAAGCAGCAAACATCTCGCTGTATGTCCCACATCCAAAGTGCCAAGAGAGAGCTTGCTCTCCCTGTCTTTGAGTACTGTTTTCACTGTCCCGGTTACCTCTTTGCTAACATTCTCTTCAGAGCCGCAGTGAAACCAGGAACCACGTGGAGAAAGCACCCACACTGAAAGTGCCTGGAGGGAACATTGGGGCTTCTTCTCAGTGTCTCTGACATAGGGTTTCACTGTCCCGGGAAAGTCTCTGCTAACACCGTGCAGAGCGCTGTGCCCAATATACAGAAACGTCTTGCGGTATCTCCTACAGGGAAAGTGCCAGGAGGGAATTGTGGAGCTTGTTCTCAGTGTCTCTGAGAATTGCTCTGATTATCTGTGTGACCTCTTTGCTAAGACTCTCCAGAGAGCCGTCCTCAAAACAAACACACATCTTGACATATCTCCCACATTGATCGCAGTGTCTCCAGAAACGGCATTCAAGGAGCCAGGAGGTTTTCTCCCTACACTGTCCATTGAGTTGTCCTCAAAACCAATATACATCCTGCTATATCTCCCACATGGAAAGTGCCAGGAGGGAGAAGTGGGGATTATGTTTAGACTTTCTCGGAACTGCTTCAAATCAACTAGATATCTTTGTGCTGTAAATCTCCCAACAGCCAAACGCAAAAGCAGCAAACATCTCGCTGTATGTCCCACATCCAAAGTGCCAAGAGAGAGCTTGCTCTCCCTGTCTTTGAGTACTGTTTTCACTGTCCCGGTTACCTCTTTGCTAACATTCTCTTCAGAGCCGCAGTGAAACCAGGAACCACGTGGAGAAAGCACCCACACTGAAAGTGCCTGGAGGGAACATTGGGGCTTCTTCTCAGTGTCTCTGACATAGGGTTTCACTGTCCCGGGAAAGTCTCTGCTAACACCGTGCAGAGCGCTGTGCCCAATATACAGAAACGTCTTGCGGTATCTCCTACAGGGAAAGTGCCAGGAGGGAATTGTGGAGCTTGTTCTCAGTGTCTCTGAGAATTGCTCTGATTATCTGTGTGACCTCTTTGCTAAGACTCTCCAGAGAGCCGTCCTCAAAACAAACACACATCTTGACATATCTCCCACATTGATCGCAGTGTCTCCAGAAACGGCATTCAAGGAGCCAGGACCTTTTCTCCCTACACTGTCCATTGAGTTGTCCTCAAAACCAATATACATCCTGCTATATCTCCCACATGGAAAGTGCCAGGAGGGAGAAGTGGGGATTATGTTTAGACTTTCTCGGAACTGCTTCAAATCAACTAGATATCTTTGTGCTGTAAATCTCCCAACAGCCAAACGCAAAAGCAGCAAACATCTCGCTGTATGTCCCACATCCAAAGTGCCAAGAGAGAGCTTGCTCTCCCTGTCTTTGAGTACTGTTTTCACTGTCCCGGTTACCTCTTTGCTAACATTCTCTTCAGAGCCGCAGTGAAACCAGGAACCACGTGGAGAAAGCACCCACACTGAAAGTGCCTGGAGGGAACATTGGGGCTTCTTCTCAGTGTCTCTGACATAGGGTTTCACTGTCCCGGGAAAGTCTCTGCTAACACCGTGCAGAGCGCTGTGCCCAATATACAGAAACGTCTTGCGGTATCTCCTACAGGGAAAGTGCCAGGAGGGAATTGTGGAGCTTGTTCTCAGTGTCTCTGAGAATTGCTCTGATTATCTGTGTGACCTCTTTGCTAAGACTCTCCAGAGAGCCGTCCTCAAAACAAACACACATCTTGACATATCTCCCACATTGATCGCAGTGTCTCCAGAAACGGCATTCAAGGAGCCAGGAGGTTTTCTCCCTACACTGTCCATTGAGTTGTCCTCAAAACCAATATACATCCTGCTATATCTCCCACATGGAAAGTGCCAGGAGGGAGAAGTGGGGATTATGTTTAGACTTTCTCGGAACTGCTTCAAATCAACTAGATATCTTTGTGCTGTAAATCTCCCAACAGCCAAACGCAAAAGCAGCAAACATCTCGCTGTATGTCCCACATCCAAAGTGCCAAGAGAGAGCTTGCTCTCCCTGTCTTTGAGTACTGTTTTCACTGTCCCGGTTACCTCTTTGCTAACATTCTCTTCAGAGCTGCAGTGAAACCAGGAACCACGTGGAGAAAGCACCCACACTGAAAGTGCCTGGAGGGAACATTGGGGCTTCTTCTCAGTGTCTCTGACATAGGGTTTCACTGTCCCGGGAAAGTCTCTGCTAACACCGTGCAGAGCGCTGTGCCCAATATACAGAAACGTCTTGCGGTATCTCCTACAGGGAAAGTGCCAGGAGGGAATTGCGGAGCTTGTTCTCAGTGTCTCTGAGAATTGCTCTGATTATCTGTGTGACCTCTTTGCTAAGACGCTCCAGAGAGCCGTCCTCAAAACAAACACACATCTTGACATATCTCCCACATTGATCGCAGTGTCTCCAGAAACGGCATTCAAGGAGCCAGGAGGTTTTCTCCCTACACTGTCCATTGAGTTGTCCTCAAAACCAATATACATCCTGCTATATCTCCCACATGGAAAGTGCCAGGAGGGAGAAGTGGGGATTATGTTTAGACTTTCTCGGAACTGCTTCAAATCAACTAGATATCTTTGTGCTGTAAATCTCCCAACAGCCAAACGCAAAAGCAGCAAACATCTCGCTGTATGTCCCACATCCAAAGTGCCAAGAGAGAGCTTGCTCTCCCTGTCTTTGAGTACTGTTTTCACTGTCCCGGTTACCTCTTTGCTAACATTCTCTTCAGAGCTGCAGTGAAACCAGGAACCACGTGGAGAAGGCACCCACACTGAAAGTGCCTGGAGGGAACATTGGGGCTTCTTCTCAGTGTCTCTGACATAGGGTTTCACTGTCCCGGGAAAGTCTCTGCTAACACCGTGCAGAGCGCTGTGCCCAATATACAGAAACGTCTTGCGGTATCTCCTACAGGGAAAGTGCCAGGAGGGAATTGTGGAGCTTGTTCTCAGTGTCTCTGAGAATTGCTCTGATTATCTGTGTGACCTCTTTGCTAAGACTCTCCAGAGAGCCGTCCTCAAAACAAACACACATCTTGACATATCTCCCACATTGATCGCAGTGTCTCCAGAAACGGCATTCAAGGAGCCAGGAGGTTTTCTCCCTACACTGTCCATTGAGTTGTCCTCAAAACCAATATACATCCTGCTATATCTCCCACATGGAAAGTGCCAGGAGGGAGAAGTGGGGATTATGTTTAGACTTTCTCGGAACTGCTTCAAATCAACTAGATATCTTTGTGCTGTAAATCTCCCAACAGCCAAACGCAAAAGCAGCAAACATCTCGCTGTATGTCCCACATCCAAAGTGCCAAGAGAGAGCTTGCTCTCCCTGTCTTTGAGTACTGTTTTCACTGTCCCGGTTACCTCTTTGCTAACATTCTCTTCAGAGCTGCAGTGAAACCAGGAACCACGTGGAGAAGGCACCCACACTGAAAGTGCCTGGAGGGAACATTGGGGCTTCTTCTCAGTGTCTCTGACATAGGGTTTCACTGTCCCGGGAAAGTCTCTGCTAACACCGTGCAGAGCGCTGTGCCCAATATACAGAAACGTCTTGCGGTATCTCCTACAGGGAAAGTGCCAGGAGGGAATTGCGGAGCTTGTTCTCAGTGTCTCTGAGAATTGCTCTGATTATCCGTGTGACCTCTTTGCTAAGACTCTCCAGAGAGCCGTCCTCAAAACAAACACACATCTTGACATATCTCCCACATTGATCGCAGTGTCTCCAGAAACGGCATTCAAGGAGCCAGGACCTTTTCTCCCTACACTGTCCATTGAGTTGTCCTCAAAACCAATATACATCCTGCTATATCTCCCACATGGAAAGTGCCAGGAGGGAAAAGTGGGGATTATGTTTAGACTTTCTCGGAACTGCTTCAAATCAACTAGATATCTTTGTGCTGTAAATCTCCCAACAGCCAAACGCAAAAGCAGCAAACATCTCGCTGTATGTCCCACATCCAAAGTGCCAAGAGAGAGTTTGCTCTCCCTGTCTTTGAGTACTGTTTTCACTGTCCCGGTTACCTCTTTGCTAACATTCTCTTCAGAGCTGCAGTGAAACCAGGAACCACGTGGAGAAAGCACCCACACTGAAAGTGCCTGGAGGGAACATTGGGGCTTCTTCTCAGTGTCTCTGACATAGGGTTTCACTGTCCCGGGAAAGTCTCTGCTAACACCGTGCAGAGCGCTGTGCCCAATATACAGAAACGTCTTGCGGTATCTCCTAGAGGGAAAGTGCCAGGAGGGAATTGTGGAGCTTGTTCTCAGTGTCTCTGAGAATTGCTCTGATTATCTGTGTGACCTCTTTGCTAAGACTCTCCAGAGAGCCGTCCTCAAAACAAACACACATCTTGACATATCTCCCACATTGATCGCAGTGTCTCCAGAAACGGCATTCAAGGAGCCAGGACCTTTTCTCCCTACACTGTCCATTGAGTTGTCCTCAAAACCAATATACATCCTGCTATATCTCCCACATGGAAAGTGCCAGGAGGGAGAAGTGGGGATTATGTTTAGACTTTCTCGGAACTGCTTCAAATCAACTAGATATCTTTGTGCTGTAAATCTCCCAACAGCCAAACGCAAAAGCAGCAAACATCTCGCTGTATGTCCCACATCCAAAGTGCCAAGAGAGAGCTTGCTCTCCCTGTCTTTGAGTACTGTTTTCACTGTCCCGGTTACCTCTTTGCTAACATTCTCTTCAGAGCTGCAGTGAAACCAGGAACCATGTGGAGAAGGCACCCACACTGAAAGTGCCTGGAGGGAACATTGGGGCTTCTTCTCAGTGTCTCTGACATAGGGTTTCACTGTCCCGGGAAAGTCTCTGCTAACACCGTGCAGAGCGCAGTGCCCAATATACAGAAACGTCTTGCGGTATCTCCTACAGGGAAAGTGCCAGGAGGGAATTGCGGAGCTTGTTCTCAGTGTCTCTGAGAATTGCTCTGATTATCCGTGTGACCTCTTTGCTAAGACTCTCCAGAGAGCCGTCCTCAAAACAAACACACATCTTGACATATCTCCCACATTGATCGCAGTGTCTCCAGAAACGGCATTCAAGGAGCCAGGACCTTTTCTCCCTACACTGTCCATTGAGTTGTCCTCAAAACCAATATACATCCTGCTATATCTCCCACATGGAAAGTGCCAGGAGGGAAAAGTGGGGATTCTGTTTAGACTTTCTCGGAACTGCTTCAAATCAACTGGATATCTTTGTGCTGTAAATCTCCCAACAGCCAAACGCAAAAGCAGCAAACATCTCGCTGTATGTCCCACATCCAAAGTGCCAAGAGAGAGCTTGCTCTCCCTGTCTTTGAGTACTGTTTTCACTGTCCCGGTTACCTCTTTGCTAACATTCTCTTCAGAGCTGCAGTGAAACCAGGAACCACGTGGAGAAGGCACCCACACTGAAAGTGCCTGGAGGGAACATTGGGGCTTCTTCTCAGTGTCTCTGACATAGGGTTTCACTGTCCCGGGAAAGTCTCTGCTAACACCGTGCAGAGCGCTGTGCCCAATATACAGAAACGTCTTGCGGTATCTCCTACAGGGAAAGTGCCAGGAGGGAATTGTGGAGCTTGTTCTCAGTGTCTCTGAGAATTGCTCTGATTATCTGTGTGACCTCTTTGCTAAGACTCTCCAGAGAGCCGTCCTCAAAACAAACACACATCTTGACATATCTCCCACATTGATCGCAGTGTCTCCAGAAACGGCATTCAAGGAGCCAGGACCTTTTCTCCCTACACTGTCCATTGAGTTGTCCTCAAAACCAATATACATCCTGCTATATCTCCCACATGGAAAGTGCCAGGAGGGAAAAGTGGGGATTATGCTTAGACTTTCTCGGAACTGCTTCAAATCAACTAGATATCTTTGTGCTGTAAATCTCCCAACAGCCAAACGCAAAAGCAGCAAACATCTCGCTGTATGTCCCACATCCAAAGTGCCAAGAGAGAGCTTGCTCTCCCTGTCTTTGAGTACTGTTTTCACTGTCCCGGTTACCTCTTTGCTAACATTCTCTTCAGAGCTGCAGTGAAACCAGGAACCACGTGGAGAAAGCACCCACACTGAAAGTGCCTGGAGGGAACATTGGGGCTTCTTCTCAGTGTCTCTGACATAGGGTTTCACTGTCCCGGGAAAGTCTCTGCTAACACCGTGCAGAGCGCTGTGCCCAATATACAGAAACGTCTTGCGGTATCTCCTACAGGGAAAGTGCCAGGAGGGAATTGCGGAGCTTGTTCTCAGTGTCTCTGAGAATTGCTCTGATTATCTGTGTGACCTCTTTGCTAAGACTCTCCAGAGAGCCGTCCTCAAAACAAACACACATCTTGACATATCTCCCACATTGATCGCAGTGTCTCCAGAAACGGCATTCAAGGAGCCAGGACCTTTTCTCCCTACACTGTCCATTGAGTTGTCCTCAAAACCAATATACATCCTGCTATATCTCCCACATGGAAAGTGCCAGGAGGGAGAAGTGGGGATTCTGTTTAGACTTTCTCGGAACTGCTTCAAATCAACTAGATATCTTTGTGCTGTAAATCTCCCAACAGCCAAACGCAAAAGCAGCAAACATCTCGCTGTATGTCCCACATCCAAAGTGCCAAGAGAGAGCTTGCTCTCCCTGTCTTTGAGTACTGTTTTCACTGTCCCGGTTACCTCTTTGCTAACATTCTCTTCAGAGCTGCAGTGAAACCAGGAACCACGTGGAGAAGGCACCCACACTGAAAGTGCCTGGAGGGAACATTGGGGCTTCTTCTCAGTGTCTCTGACATAGGGTTTCACTGTCCCGGGAAAGTCTCTGCTAACACCGTGCAGAGCGCTGTGCCCAATATACAGAAACGTCTTGCGGTATCTCCTACAGGGAAAGTGCCAGGAGGGAACTGCGGAGCTTGTTCTCAGTGTCTCTGAGAATTGCTCTGATTATCTGTGTGACCTCTTTGCTAAGACTCTCCAGAGAGCCGTCCTCAAAACAAACACACATCTTGACATATCTCCCACATTGATCGCAGTGTCTCCAGAAACGGCATTCAAGGAGCCAGGACCTTTTCTCCCTACACTGTCCATTGAGTTGTCCTCAAAACCAATATACATCCTGCTATATCTCCCACATGGAAAGTGCCAGGAGGGAGAAGTGGGGATTATGTTTAGACTTTCTCGGAACTGCTTCAAATCAACTAGATATCTTTGTGCTGTAAATCTCCCAACAGCCAAACGCAAAAGCAGCAAACATCTCGCTGTATGTCCCACATCCAAAGTGCCAAGAGAGAGCTTGCTCTCCCTGTCTTTGAGTACTGTTTTCACTGTCCCGGTTACCTCTTTGCTAACATTCTCTTCAGAGCTGCAGTGAAACCAGGAACCATGTGGAGAAGGCACCCACACTGAAAGTGCCTGGAGGGAACATTGGGGCTTCTTCTCAGTGTCTCTGATGTCGGGTTTTACTGTCCCGGGAAAGTCTCTGCTAACACCCTGCAGAGCGCAGTGCGTAATATACCGAAACGTCTTGCGGTATCTCCTACAGGGAAAGTGCCAGGAGGGAATTGCGGAGCTTGTTCTCAGTGTCTCTGAGAATTGCTCTGATTATCTGTGTGACCTCTTTGCTAAGACTCTCCAGAGAGCCGTCCTCAAAACAAACACACATCTTGACATATCTCCCACATTGATCGCAGTGTCTCCAGAAACGGCATTCAAGGAGCCAGGACCTTTTCTCCCTACACTGTCCATTGAGTTGTCCTCAAAACCAATATACATCCTGCTATATCTCCCACATGGAAAGTGCCAGGAGGGAGAAGTGGGGATTATGTTTAGACTTTCTCGGAACTGCTTCAAATCAACTAGATATCTTTGTGCTGTAAATCTCCCAACAGCCAAACGCAAAAGCAGCAAACATCTCGCTGTATGTCCCACATCCAAAGTGCCAAGAGAGAGCTTGCTCTCCCTGTCTTTGAGTACTGTTTTCACTGTCCCGGTTACCTCTTTGCTAACATTCTCTTCAGAGCTGCAGTGAAACCAGGAACCATGTGGAGAAGGCACCCACACTGAAAGTGCCTGGAGGGAACATTGGGGCTTCTTCTCAGTGTCTCTGACATAGGGTTTCACTGTCCCGGGAAAGTCTCTGCTAACACCGTTCAGAGCGCTGTGCCCAATATACAGAAACGTCTTGCGGTATCTCCTACAGGGAAAGTGCCAGGAGGGAATTGTGGAGCTTGTTCTCAGTGTCTCTGAGAATTGCTCTGATTATCTGTGTGACCTCTTTGCTAAGACTCTCCAGAGAGCCGTCCTCAAAACAAACACACATCTTGACATATCTCCCACATTGATCGCAGTGTCTCCAGAAACGGCATTCAAGGAGCCAGGACCTTTTCTCCCTACACTGTCCATTGAGTTGTCCTCAAAACCAATATACATCCTGCTATATCTCCCACATGGAAAGTGCCAGGAGGGAGAAGTGGGGATTATGTTTAGACTTTCTCGGAACTGCTTCAAATCAACTAGATATCTTTGTGCTGTAAATCTCCCAACAGCCAAACGCAAAAGCAGCAAACATCTCGCTGTATGTCCCACATCCAAAGTGCCAAGAGAGAGCTTGCTCTCCCTGTCTTTGAGTACTGTTTTCACTGTCCCGGTTACCTCTTTGCTAACATTCTCTTCAGAGCTGCAGTGAAACCAGGAACCACGTGGAGAAGGCACCCACACTGAAAGTGCCTGGAGGGAACATTGGGGCTTCTTCTCAGTGTCTCTGACATAGGGTTTCACTGTCCCGGGAAAGTCTCTGCTAACACCGTGCAGAGCGCTGTGCCCAATATACAGAAACGTCTTGCGGTATCTCCTACAGGGAAAGTGCCAGGAGGGAATTGTGGAGCTTGTTCTCAGTGTCTCTGAGAATTGCTCTGATTATCTGTGTGACCTCTTTGCTAAGACTCTCCAGAGAGCCGTCCTCAAAACAAACACACATCTTGACATATCTCCCACATTGATCGCAGTGTCTCCAGAAACGGCATTCAAGGAGCCAGGACCTTTTCTCCCTACACTGTCCATTGAGTTGTCCTCAAAACCAATATACATCCTGCTATATCTCCCACATGGAAAGTGCCAGGAGGGAGAAGTGGGGATTATGTTTAGACTTTCTCGGAACTGCTTCAAATCAACTAGATATCTTTGTGCTGTAAATCTCCCAACAGCCAAACGCAAAAGCAGCAAACATCTCGCTGTATGTCCCACATCCAAAGTGCCAAGAGAGAGCTTGCTCTCCCTGTCTTTGAGTACTGTTTTCACTGTCCCGGTTACCTCTTTGCTAACATTCTCTTCAGAGCTGCAGTGAAACCAGGAACCATGTGGAGAAGGCACCCACACTGAAAGTGCCTGGAGGGAACATTGGGGCTTCTTCTCAGTGTCTCTGATGTCGGGTTTTACTGTCCCGGGAAAGTCTCTGCTAACACCCTGCAGAGCGCAGTGCGTAATATACCGAAACGTCTTGCGGTATCTCCTACAGGGAAAGTGCCAGGAGGGAATTGCGGAGCTTGTTCTCAGTGTCTCTGAGAATTGCTCTGATTATCTGTGTGACCTCTTTGCTAAGACTCTCCAGAGAGCCGTCCTCAAAACAAACACACATCTTGACATATCTCCCACATTGATCGCAGTGTCTCCAGAAACGGCATTCAAGGAGCCAGGACCTTTTCTCCCTACACTGTCCATTGAGTTGTCCTCAAAACCAATATACATCCTGCTATATCTCCCACATGGAAAGTGCCAGGAGGGAGAAGTGGGGATTATGTTTAGACTTTCTCGGAACTGCTTCAAATCAACTAGATATCTTTGTGCTGTAAATCTCCCAACAGCCAAACGCAAAAGCAGCAAACATCTCGCTGTATGTCCCACATCCAAAGTGCCAAGAGAGAGCTTGCTCTCCCTGTCTTTGAGTACTGTTTTCACTGTCCCGGTTACCTCTTTGCTAACATTCTCTTCAGAGCTGCAGTGAAACCAGGAACCACGTGGAGAAGGCACCCACACTGAAAGTGCCTGGAGGGAACATTGGGGCTTCTTCTCAGTGTCTCTGACATAGGGTTTCACTGTCCCGGGAAAGTCTCTGCTAACACCGTTCAGAGCGCTGTGCCCAATATACAGAAACGTCTTGCGGTATCTCCTACAGGGAAAGTGCCAGGAGGGAATTGCGGAGCTTGTTCTCAGTGTCTCTGAGAATTGCTCTGATTATCTGTGTGACCTCTTTGCTAAGACTCTCCAGAGAGCCGTCCTCAAAACAAACACACATCTTGACATATCTCCCACATTGATCGCAGTGTCTCCAGAAACGGCATTCAAGGAGCCAGGACCTTTTCTCCCTACACTGTCCATTGAGTTGTCCTCAAAACCAATATACATCCTGCTATATCTCCCACATGGAAAGTGCCAGGAGGGAGAAGTGGGGATTATGCTTAGACTTTCTCGGAACTGCTTCAAATCAACTAGATATCTTTGTGCTGTAAATCTCCCAACAGCCAAACGCAAAAGCAGCAAACATCTCGCTGTATGTCCCACATCCAAAGTGCCAAGAGAGAGCTTGCTCTCCCTGTCTTTGAGTACTGTTTTCACTGTCCCGGTTACCTCTTTGCTAACATTCTCTTCAGAGCTGCAGTGAAACCAGGAACCACGTGGAGAAGGCACCCACACTGAAAGTGCCTGGAGGGAACATTGGGGCTTCTTCTCAGTGTCTCTGATGTCGGGTTTTACTGTCCCGGGAAAGTCTCTGCTAACACCGTGCAGAGCGCTGTGCCCAATATACAGAAACGTCTTGCGGTATCTCCTACAGGGAAAGTGCCAGGAGGGAACTGCGGAGCTTGTTCTCAGTGTCTCTGAGAATTGCTCTGATTATCTGTGTGACCTCTTTGCTAAGACTCTCCAGAGAGCCGTCCTCAAAACAAACACACATCTTGACATATCTCCCACATTGATCGCAGTGTCTCCAGAAACGGCATTCAAGGAGCCAGGACCTTTTCTCCCTACACTGTCCATTGAGTTGTCCTCAAAACCAATATACATCCTGCTATATCTCCCACATGGAAAGTGCCAGGAGGGAGAAGTGGGGATTATGTTTAGACTTTCTCGGAACTGCTTCAAATCAACTAGATATCTTTGTGCTGTAAATCTCCCAACAGCCAAACGCAAAAGCAGCAAACATCTCGCTGTATGTCCCACATCCAAAGTGCCAAGAGAGAGCTTGCTCTCCCTGTCTTTGAGTACTGTTTTCACTGTCCCGGTTACCTCTTTGCTAACATTCTCTTCAGAGCTGCAGTGAAACCAGGAACCATGTGGAGAAGGCACCCACACTGAAAGTGCCTGGAGGGAACATTGGGGCTTCTTCTCAGTGTCTCTGATGTCGGGTTTTACTGTCCCGGGAAAGTCTCTGCTAACACCCTGCAGAGCGCAGTGCGTAATATACCGAAACGTCTTGCGGTATCTCCTACAGGGAAAGTGCCAGGAGGGAATTGCGGAGCTTGTTCTCAGTGTCTCTGAGAATTGCTCTGATTATCTGTGTGACCTCTTTGCTAAGACTCTCCAGAGAGCCGTCCTCAAAACAAACACACATCTTGACATATCTCCCACATTGATCGCAGTGTCTCCAGAAACGGCATTCAAGGAGCCAGGACCTTTTCTCCCTACACTGTCCATTGAGTTGTCCTCAAAACCAATATACATCCTGCTATATCTCCCACATGGAAAGTGCCAGGAGGGAGAAGTGGGGATTATGCTTAGACTTTCTCGGAACTGCTTCAAATCAACTAGATATCTTTGTGCTGTAAATCTCCCAACAGCCAAACGCAAAAGCAGCAAACATCTCGCTGTATGTCCCACATCCAAAGTGCCAAGAGAGAGCTTGCTCTCCCTGTCTTTGAGTACTGTTTTCACTGTCCCGGTTACCTCTTTGCTAACATTCTCTTCAGAGCTGCAGTGAAACCAGGAACCACGTGGAGAAGGCACCCACACTGAAAGTGCCTGGAGGGAACATTGGGGCTTCTTCTCAGTGTCTCTGACATAGGGTTTCACTGTCCCGGGAAAGTCTCTGCTAACACCGTGCAGAGCGCTGTGCCCAATATACAGAAACGTCTTGCGGTATCTCCTACAGGGAAAGTGCCAGGAGGGAACTGCGGAGCTTGTTCTCAGTGTCTCTGAGAATTGCTCTGATTATCTGTGTGACCTCTTTGCTAAGACTCTCCAGAGAGCCGTCCTCAAAACAAACACACATCTTGACATATCTCCCACATTGATCGCAGTGTCTCCAGAAACGGCATTCAAGGAGCCAGGACCTTTTCTCCCTACACTGTCCATTGAGTTGTCCTCAAAACCAATATACATCCTGCTATATCTCCCACATGGAAAGTGCCAGGAGGGAGAAGTGGGGATTATGTTTAGACTTTCTCGGAACTGCTTCAAATCAACTAGATATCTTTGTGCTGTAAATCTCCCAACAGCCAAACGCAAAAGCAGCAAACATCTCGCTGTATGTCCCACATCCAAAGTGCCAAGAGAGAGCTTGCTCTCCCTGTCTTTGAGTACTGTTTTCACTGTCCCGGTTACCTCTTTGCTAACATTCTCTTCAGAGCTGCAGTGAAACCAGGAACCATGTGGAGAAGGCACCCACACTGAAAGTGCCTGGAGGGAACATTGGGGCTTCTTCTCAGTGTCTCTGACATAGGGTTTCACTGTCCCGGGAAAGTCTCTGCTAACACCGTTCAGAGCGCTGTGCCCAATATACAGAAACGTCTTGCGGTATCTCCTACAGGGAAAGTGCCAGGAGGGAATTGTGGAGCTTGTTCTCAGTGTCTCTGAGAATTGCTCTGATTATCTGTGTGACCTCTTTGCTAAGACTCTCCAGAGAGCCGTCCTCAAAACAAACACACATCTTGACATATCTCCCACATTGATCGCAGTGTCTCCAGAAACGGCATTCAAGGAGCCAGGACCTTTTCTCCCTACACTGTCCATTGAGTTGTCCTCAAAACCAATATACATCCTGCTATATCTCCCACATGGAAAGTGCCAGGAGGGAGAAGTGGGGATTATGTTTAGACTTTCTCGGAACTGCTTCAAATCAACTAGATATCTTTGTGCTGTAAATCTCCCAACAGCCAAACGCAAAAGCAGCAAACATCTCGCTGTATGTCCCACATCCAAAGTGCCAAGAGAGAGCTTGCTCTCCCTGTCTTTGAGTACTGTTTTCACTGTCCTGGTTACCTCTTTGCTAACATTCTCTTCAGAGCTGCAGTGAAACCAGGAACCACGTGGAGAAGGCACCCACACTGAAAGTGCCTGGAGGGAACATTGGGGCTTCTTCTCAGTGTCTCTGACATAGGGTTTCACTGTCCCGGGAAAGTCTCTGCTAACACCGTGCAGAGCGCTGTGCCCAATATACAGAAACGTCTTGCGGTATCTCCTACAGGGAAAGTGCCAGGAGGGAACTGCGGAGCTTGTTCTCAGTGTCTCTGAGAATTGCTCTGATTATCTGTGTGACCTCTTTGCTAAGACTCTCCAGAGAGCCGTCCTCAAAACAAACACACATCTTGACATATCTCCCACATTGATCGCAGTGTCTCCAGAAACGGCATTCAAGGAGCCAGGAGGTTTTCTCCCTACACTGTCCATTGAGTTGTCCTCAAAACCAATATACATCCTGCTATATCTCCCACATGGAAAGTGCCAGGAGGGAGAAGTGGGGATTATGTTTAGACTTTCTCGGAACTGCTTCAAATCAACTAGATATCTTTGTGCTGTAAATCTCCCAACAGCCAAACGCAAAAGCAGCAAACATCTCGCTGTATGTCCCACATCCAAAGTGCCAAGAGAGAGCTTGCTCTCCCTGTCTTTGAGTACTGTTTTCACTGTCCCGGTTACCTCTTTGCTAACATTCTCTTCAGAGCTGCAGTGAAACCAGGAACCATGTGGAGAAGGCACCCACACTGAAAGTGCCTGGAGGGAACATTGGGGCTTCTTCTCAGTGTCTCTGATGTCGGGTTTTACTGTCCCGGGAAAGTCTCTGCTAACACCCTGCAGAGCGCAGTGCGTAATATACCGAAACGTCTTGCGGTATCTCCTACAGGGAAAGTGCCAGGAGGGAATTGCGGAGCTTGTTCTCAGTGTCTCTGAGAATTGCTCTGATTATCTGTGTGACCTCTTTGCTAAGACTCTCCAGAGAGCCGTCCTCAAAACAAACACACATCTTGACATATCTCCCACATTGATCGCAGTGTCTCCAGAAACGGCATTCAAGGAGCCAGGACCTTTTCTCCCTACACTGTCCATTGAGTTGTCCTCAAAACCAATATACATCCTGCTATATCTCCCACATGGAAAGTGCCAGGAGGGAGAAGTGGGGATTATGTTTAGACTTTCTCGGAACTGCTTCAAATCAACTAGATATCTTTGTGCTGTAAATCTCCCAACAGCCAAACGCAAAAGCAGCAAACATCTCGCTGTATGTCCCACATCCAAAGTGCCAAGAGAGAGCTTGCTCTCCCTGTCTTTGAGTACTGTTTTCACTGTCCCGGTTACCTCTTTGCTAACATTCTCTTCAGAGCTGCAGTGAAACCAGGAACCACGTGGAGAAGGCACCCACACTGAAAGTGCCTGGAGGGAACATTGGGGCTTCTTCTCAGTGTCTCTGACATAGGGTTTCACTGTCCCGGGAAAGTCTCTGCTAACACCGTGCAGAGCGCTGTGCCCAATATACAGAAACGTCTTGCGGTATCTCCTACAGGGAAAGTGCCAGGAGGGAACTGCGGAGCTTGTTCTCAGTGTCTCTGAGAATTGCTCTGATTATCTGTGTGACCTCTTTGCTAAGACTCTCCAGAGAGCCGTCCTCAAAACAAACACACATCTTGACATATCTCCCACATTGATCGCAGTGTCTCCAGAAACGGCATTCAAGGAGCCAGGACCTTTTCTCCCTACACTGTCCATTGAGTTGTCCTCAAAACCAATATACATCCTGCTATATCTCCCACATGGAAAGTGCCAGGAGGGAGAAGTGGGGATTATGTTTAGACTTTCTCGGAACTGCTTCAAATCAACTAGATATCTTTGTGCTGTAAATCTCCCAACAGCCAAACGCAAAAGCAGCAAACATCTCGCTGTATGTCCCACATCCAAAGTGCCAAGAGAGAGCTTGCTCTCCCTGTCTTTGAGTACTGTTTTCACTGTCCCGGTTACCTCTTTGCTAACATTCTCTTCAGAGCTGCAGTGAAACCAGGAACCATGTGGAGAAGGCACCCACACTGAAAGTGCCTGGAGGGAACATTGGGGCTTCTTCTCAGTGTCTCTGACATAGGGTTTCACTGTCCCGGGAAAGTCTCTGCTAACACCCTGCAGAGCGCAGTGCCCAATATACCGAAACGTCTTGCGGTATCTCCTACAGGGAAAGTGCCAGGAGGGAATTGCGGAGCTTGTTCTCAGTGTCTCTGAGAATTGCTCTGATTATCCGTGTGACCTCTTTGCTAAGACTCTCCAGAGAGCCGTCCTCAAAACAAACACACATCTTGACATATCTCCCACATTGATCGCAGTGTCTCCAGAAACGGCATTCAAGGAGCCAGGACCTTTTCTCCCTACACTGTCCATTGAGTTGTCCTCAAAACCAATATACATCCTGCTATATCTCCCACATGGAAAGTGCCAGGAGGGAAAAGTGGGGATTATGTTTAGACTTTCTCGGAACTGCTTCAAATCAACTAGATATCTTTGTGCTGTAAATCTCCCAACAGCCAAACGCAAAAGCAGCAAACATCTCGCTGTATGTCCCACATCCAAAGTGCCAAGAGAGAGCTTGCTCTCCCTGTCTTTGAGTACTGTTTTCACTGTCCCGGTTACCTCTTTGCTAACATTCTCTTCAGAGCTGCAGTGAAACCAGGAACCACGTGGAGAAGGCACCCACACTGAAAGTGCCTGGAGGGAACATTGGGGCTTCTTCTCAGTGTCTCTGACATAGGGTTTCACTGTCCCGGGAAAGTCTCTGCTAACACCGTGCAGAGCGCTGTGCCCAATATACAGAAACGTCTTGCGGTATCTCCTACAGGGAAAGTGCCAGGAGGGAATTGCGGAGCTTGTTCTCAGTGTCTCTGAGAATTGCTCTGATTATCTGTGTGACCTCTTTGCTAAGACTCTCCAGAGAGCCGTCCTCAAAACAAACACACATCTTGACATATCTCCCACATTGATCGCAGTGTCTCCAGAAACGGCATTCAAGGAGCCAGGACCTTTTCTCCCTACACTGTCCATTGAGTTGTCCTCAAAACCAATATACATCCTGCTATATCTCCCACATGGAAAGTGCGAGGAGGGAGAAGTGGGGATTATGTTTAGACTTTCTCGGAACTGCTTCAAATCAACTAGATATCTTTGTGCTGTAAATCTCCCAACAGCCAAACGCAAAAGCAGCAAACATCTCGCTGTATGTCCCACATCCAAAGTGCCAAGAGAGAGCTTGCTCTCCCTGTCTTTGAGTACTGTTTTCACTGTCCCGGTTACCTCTTTGCTAACATTCTCTTCAGAGCTGCAGTGAAACCAGGAACCACGTGGAGAAGGCACCCACACTGAAAGTGCCTGGAGGGAACATTGGGGCTTCTTCTCAGTGTCTCTGACATAGGGTTTCACTGTCCCGGGAAAGTCTCTGCTAACACCGTGCAGAGCGCTGTGCCCAATATACAGAAACGTCTTGCGGTATCTCCTAGAGGGAAAGTGCCAGGAGGGAATTGTGGAGCTTGTTCTCAGTGTCTCTGAGAATTGCTCTGATTATCTGTGTGACCTCTTTGCTAAGACTCTCCAGAGAGCCGTCCTCAAAACAAACACACATCTTGACATATCTCCCACATTGATCGCAGTGTCTCCAGAAACGGCATTCAAGGAGCCAGGACCTTTTCTCCCTACACTGTCCATTGAGTTGTCCTCAAAACCAATATACATCCTGCTATATCTCCCACATGGAAAGTGCCAGGAGGGAGAAGTGGGGATTATGTTTAGACTTTCTCGGAACTGCTTCAAATCAACTAGATATCTTTGTGCTGTAAATCTCCCAACAGCCAAACGCAAAAGCAGCAAACATCTCGCTGTATGTCCCACATCCAAAGTGCCAAGAGAGAGCTTGCTCTCCCTGTCTTTGAGTACTGTTTTCACTGTCCCGGTTACCTCTTTGCTAACATTCTCTTCAGAGCTGCAGTGAAACCAGGAACCACGTGGAGAAGGCACCCACACTGAAAGTGCCTGGAGGGAACATTGGGGCTTCTTCTCAGTGTCTCTGACATAGGGTTTCACTGTCCCGGGAAAGTCTCTGCTAACACCGTGCAGAGCGCTGTGCCCAATATACAGAAACGTCTTGCGGTATCTCCTACAGGGAAAGTGCCAGGAGGGAATTGCGGAGCTTGTTCTCAGTGTCTCTGAGAATTGCTCTGATTATCTGTGTGACCTCTTTGCTAAGACTCTCCAGAGAGCCGTCCTCAAAACAAACACACATCTTGACATATCTCCCACATTGATCGCAGTGTCTCCAGAAACGGCATTCAAGGAGCCAGGACCTTTTCTCCCTACACTGTCCATTGAGTTGTCCTCAAAACCAATATACATCCTGCTATATCTCCCACATGGAAAGTGCCAGGAGGGAGAAGTGGGGATTATGTTTAGACTTTCTCGGAACTGCTTCAAATCAACTAGATATCTTTGTGCTGTAAATCTCCCAACAGCCAAACGCAAAAGCAGCAAACATCTCGCTGTATGTCCCACATCCAAAGTGCCAAGAGAGAGCTTGCTCTCCCTGTCTTTGAGTACTGTTTTCACTGTCCCGGTTACCTCTTTGCTAACATTCTCTTCAGAGCTGCAGTGAAACCAGGAACCATGTGGAGAAGGCACCCACACTGAAAGTGCCTGGAGGGAACATTGGGGCTTCTTCTCAGTGTCTCTGACATAGGGTTTCACTGTCCCGGGAAAGTCTCTGCTAACACCGTTCAGAGCGCTGTGCCCAATATACAGAAACGTCTTGCGGTATCTCCTAGAGGGAAAGTGCCAGGAGGGAATTGTGGAGCTTGTTCTCAGTGTCTCTGAGAATTGCTCTGATTATCTGTGTGACCTCTTTGCTAAGACTCTCCAGAGAGCCGTCCTCAAAACAAACACACATCTTGACATATCTCCCACATTGATCGCAGTGTCTCCAGAAACGGCATTCAAGGAGCCAGGACCTTTTCTCCCTACACTGTCCATTGAGTTGTCCTCAAAACCAATATACATCCTGCTATATCTCCCACATGGAAAGTGCCAGGAGGGAGAAGTGGGGATTATGTTTAGACTTTCTCGGAACTGCTTCAAATCAACTAGATATCTTTGTGCTGTAAATCTCCCAACAGCCAAACGCAAAAGCAGCAAACATCTCGCTGTATGTCCCACATCCAAAGTGCCAAGAGAGAGCTTGCTCTCCCTGTCTTTGAGTACTGTTTTCACTGTCCCGGTTACCTCTTTGCTAACATTCTCTTCAGAGCTGCAGTGAAACCAGGAACCACGTGGAGAAGGCACCCACACTGAAAGTGCCTGGAGGGAACATTGGGGCTTCTTCTCAGTGTCTCTGACATAGGGTTTCACTGTCCCGGGAAAGTCTCTGCTAACACCGTGCAGAGCGCTGTGCCCAATATACAGAAACGTCTTGCGGTATCTCCTACAGGGAAAGTGCCAGGAGGGAATTGCGGAGCTTGTTCTCAGTGTCTCTGAGAATTGCTCTGATTATCTGTGTGACCTCTTTGCTAAGACTCTCCAGAGAGCCGTCCTCAAAACAAACACACATCTTGACATATCTCCCACATTGATCGCAGTGTCTCCAGAAACGGCATTCAAGGAGCCAGGACCTTTTCTCCCTACACTGTCCATTGAGTTGTCCTCAAAACCAATATACATCCTGCTATATCTCCCACATGGAAAGTGCCAGGAGGGAGAAGTGGGGATTATGTTTAGACTTTCTCGGAACTGCTTCAAATCAACTAGATATCTTTGTGCTGTAAATCTCCCAACAGCCAAACGCAAAAGCAGCAAACATCTCGCTGTATGTCCCACATCCAAAGTGCCAAGAGAGAGCTTGCTCTCCCTGTCTTTGAGTACTGTTTTCACTGTCCCGGTTACCTCTTTGCTAACATTCTCTTCAGAGCTGCAGTGAAACCAGGAACCATGTGGAGAAGGCACCCACACTGAAAGTGCCTGGAGGGAACATTGGGGCTTCTTCTCAGTGTCTCTGACATAGGGTTTCACTGTCCCGGGAAAGTCTCTGCTAACACCGTTCAGAGCGCTGTGCCCAATATACAGAAACGTCTTGCGGTATCTCCTAGAGGGAAAGTGCCAGGAGGGAATTGTGGAGCTTGTTCTCAGTGTCTCTGAGAATTGCTCTGATTATCTGTGTGACCTCTTTGCTAAGACTCTCCAGAGAGCCGTCCTCAAAACAAACACACATCTTGACATATCTCCCACATTGATCGCAGTGTCTCCAGAAACGGCATTCAAGGAGCCAGGACCTTTTCTCCCTACACTGTCCATTGAGTTGTCCTCAAAACCAATATACATCCTGCTATATCTCCCACATGGAAAGTGCCAGGAGGGAGAAGTGGGGATTATGTTTAGACTTTCTCGGAACTGCTTCAAATCAACTAGATATCTTTGTGCTGTAAATCTCCCAACAGCCAAACGCAAAAGCAGCAAACATCTCGCTGTATGTCCCACATCCAAAGTGCCAAGAGAGAGCTTGCTCTCCCTGTCTTTGAGTACTGTTTTCACTGTCCCGGTTACCTCTTTGCTAACATTCTCTTCAGAGCTGCAGTGAAACCAGGAACCATGTGGAGAAGGCACCCACACTGAAAGTGCCTGGAGGGAACATTGGGGCTTCTTCTCAGTGTCTCTGACATAGGGTTTCACTGTCCCGGGAAAGTCTCTGCTAACACCCTGCAGAGCGCAGTGCCCAATATACCGAAACGTCTTGCGGTATCTCCTACAGGGAAAGTGCCAGGACGGAATTGCGGAGCTTGTTCTCAGTGTCTCTGAGAATTGCTCTGATTATCCGTGTGACCTCTTTGCTAAGACTCTCCAGAGAGCCGTCCTCAAAACAAACACACATCTTGACATATCTCCCACATTGATCGCAGTGTCTCCAGAAACGGCATTCAAGGAGCCAGGACCTTTTCTCCCTACACTGTCCATTGAGTTGTCCTCAAAACCAATATACATCCTGCTATATCTCCCACATGGAAAGTGCCAGGAGGGAAAAGTGGGGATTATGTTTAGACTTTCTCGGAACTGCTTCAAATCAACTAGATATCTTTGTGCTGTAAATCTCCCAACAGCCAAACGCAAAAGCAGCAAACATCTCGCTGTATGTCCCACATCCAAAGTGCCAAGAGAGAGCTTGCTCTCCCTGTCTTTGAGTACTGTTTTCACTGTCCCAGTTACCTCTTTGCTAACATTCTCTTCAGAGCTGCAGTGAAACCAGGAACCACGTGGAGAAGGCACCCACACTGAAAGTGCCTGGAGGGAACATTGGGGCTTCTTCTCAGTGTCTCTGACATAGGGTTTCACTGTCCCGGGAAAGTCTCTGCTAACACCGTTCAGAGCGCTCTGCCCAATATACAGAAACGTCTTGCGGTATCTCCTAGAGGGAAAGTGCCAGGAGGGAATTGTGGAGCTTGTTCTCAGTGTCTCTGAGAATTGCTCTGATTATCTGTGTGACCTCTTTGCTAAGACTCTCCAGAGAGCCGTCCTCAAAACAAACACACATCTTGACATATCTCCCACATTGATCGCAGTGTCTCCAGAAACGGCATTCAAGGAGCCAGGACCTTTTCTCCCTACACTGTCCATTGAGTTGTCCTCAAAACCAATATACATCCTGCTATATCTCCCACATGGAAAGTGCCAGGAGGGAGAAGTGGGGATTATGTTTAGACTTTCTCGGAACTGCTTCAAATCAACTAGATATCTTTGTGCTGTAAATCTCCCAACAGCCAAACGCAAAAGCAGCAAACATCTCGCTGTATGTCCCACATCCAAAGTGCCAAGAGAGAGCTTGCTCTCCCTGTCTTTGAGTACTGTTTTCACTGTCCCGGTTACCTCTTTGCTAACATTCTCTTCAGAGCTGCAGTGAAACCAGGAACCACGTGGAGAAGGCACCCACACTGAAAGTGCCTGGAGGGAACATTGGGGCTTCTTCTCAGTGTCTCTGACATAGGGTTTCACTGTCCCGGGAAAGTCTCTGCTAACACCGTGCAGAGCGCTGTGCCCAATATACAGAAACGTCTTGCGGTATCTCCTACAGGGAAAGTGCCAGGAGGGAATTGCGGAGCTTGTTCTCAGTGTCTCTGAGAATTGCTCTGATTATCTGTGTGACCTCTTTGCTAAGACTCTCCAGAGAGCCGTCCTCAAAACAAACACACATCTTGACATATCTCCCACATTGATCGCAGTGTCTCCAGAAACGGCATTCAAGGAGCCAGGACCTTTTCTCCCTACACTGTCCATTGAGTTGTCCTCAAAACCAATATACATCCTGCTATATCTCCCACATGGAAAGTGCCAGGAGGGAGAAGTGGGGATTATGTTTAGACTTTCTCGGAACTGCTTCAAATCAACTAGATATCTTTGTGCTGTAAATCTCCCAACAGCCAAACGCAAAAGCAGCAAACATCTCGCTGTATGTCCCACATCCAAAGTGCCAAGAGAGAGCTTGCTCTCCCTGTCTTTGAGTACTGTTTTCACTGTCCCGGTTACCTCTTTGCTAACATTCTCTTCAGAGCTGCAGTGAAACCAGGAACCATGTGGAGAAAGCACCCACACTGAAAGTGCCTGGAGGGAACATTGGGGCTTCTTCTCAGTGTCTCTGACATAGGGTTTCACTGTCCCGGGAAAGTCTCTGCTAACACCCTGCAGAGCGCAGTGCCCAATATACCGAAACGTCTTGCGGTATCTCCTACAGGGAAAGTGCCAGGAGGGAATTGCGGAGCTTGTTCTCAGTGTCTCTGAGAATTGCTCTGATTATCTGTGTGACCTCTTTGCTAAGACTCTCCAGAGAGCCGTCCTCAAAACAAACACACATCTTGACATATCTCCCACATTGATCGCAGTGTCTCCAGAAACGGCATTCAAGGAGCCAGGACCTTTTCTCCCTACACTGTCCATTGAGTTGTCCTCAAAACCAATATACATCCTGCTATATCTCCCACATGGAAAGTGCCAGGAGGGAAAAGTGGGGATTATGCTTAGACTTTCTCCGAACTGCTTCAAATCAACTAGATATCTTTGTGCTGTAAATCTCCCAACAGCCAAACGCAAAAGCAGCAAACATCTCGCTGTATGTCCCACATCCAAAGTGCCAAGAGAGAGCTTGCTCTCCCTGTCTTTGAGTACTGTTTTCACTGTCCCGGTTACCTCTTTGCTAACATTCTCTTCAGAGCTGCAGTGAAACCAGGAACCATGTGGAGAAGGCACCCACACTGAAAGTGCCTGGAGGGAACATTGGGGCTTCTTCTCAGTGTCTCT
The DNA here is from genome assembly GCF_964199755.1 of Larus michahellis. Classification (NCBI taxonomy): domain Eukaryota; kingdom Metazoa; phylum Chordata; class Aves; order Charadriiformes; family Laridae; genus Larus; species Larus michahellis. Next base: position 587,563 of record NW_027436158.1, on the reverse strand, counting down.
GACATAGGGTTTCACTGTCCCGGGAAAGTCTCTGCTAACACCCTGCAGAGCGCAGTGCCCAATATACCGAAATGTCTTGCGGTATCTCCTACAGGGAAAGTGCCAGGAGGGAATTTCGGAGCTTGTTCTCAGTGTCTCTGAGAGTTGCTCTGATTATCCGTGTGACCTCTTTGCTAAGACTCTCCAGAGAGCCGTCCTCAAAACAAACACACATCTTGACATATCTCCCACATTGATCGCAGTGTCTCCAGAAACGGCATTCAAGGAGCCAGGACCTTTTCTCCCTACACTGTCCATTGAGTTGTCCTCAAAACCAATATACATCCTGCTATATCTCCCACATGGAAAGTGCCAGGAGGGAGAAGTGGGGATTAGGTTTAGACTTTCTCGGAACTGCTTCAAATCAACTAGATATCTTTGTGCTGTAAATCTCCCAACAGCCAAACGCAAAAGCAGCAAACATCTCGCTGTATGTCCCACATCCAAAGTGCCAAGAGAGAGCTTGCTCTCCCTGTCTTTGAGTACTGTTTTCACTGTCCCGGTTACCTCTTTGCTAACATTCTCTTCAGAGCCGCAGTGAAACCAGGAACCACGTGGAGAAGGCACCCACACTGAAAGTGCCTGGAGGGAACATTGGGGCTTCTTCTCAGTGTCTCTGATGTCGGGTTTTACTGTCCCGGGAAAGTCTCTGCTAACACCCTGCAGAGCGCTGTGCCCAATATACAGAAACGTCTTGCGGTATCTCCTACAGGGAAAGTGCCAGGAGGGAATTGCGGAGCTTGTTCTCAGTGTCTCTGAGAATTGCTCTGATTATCTGTGTGACCTCTTTGCTAAGACTCTCCAGAGAGCCGTCCTCAAAACAAACACACATCTTGACATATCTCCCACATTGATCGCAGTGTCTCCAGAAACGGCATTCAAGGAGCCAGGAGGTTTTCTCCCTACACTGTCCATTGAGTTGTCCTCAAAACCAATATACATCCTGCTATATCTCCCACATGGAAAGTGCCAGGAGGGAAAAGTGGGGATTATGTTTAGACTTTCTCGGAACTGCTTCAAATCAACTGGATATCTTTGTGCTGTAAATCTCCCAACAGCCAAACGCAAAAGCAGCAAACATCTCGCTGTATGTCCCACATCCAAAGTGCCAAGAGAGAGCTTGCTCTCCCTGTCTTTGAGTACTGTTTTCACTGTCCTGGTTACCTCTTTGCTAACATTCTCTTCAGAGCTGCAGTGAAACCAGGAACCACGTGGAGAAGGCAGCCACACTGAAAGTGCCTGGAGGGAACATTGGGGCTTCTTCTCAGTGTCTCTGACATAGGGTTTCACTGTCCCGGGAAAGTCTCTGCTAACACCGTTCAGAGCGCTGTGCCCAATATACAGAAACGTCTTGCGGTATCTCCTACAGGGAAAGTGCCAGGAGGGAATTGCGGAGCTTGTTCTCAGTGTCTCTGAGAATTGCTCTGATTATCTGTGTGACCTCTTTGCTAAGACTCTCCAGAGAGCCGTCCTCAAAACAAACACACATCTTGACATATCTCCCACATTGATCGCAGTGTCTCCAGAAACGGCATTCAAGGAGCCAGGACCTTTTCTCCCTACACTGTCCATTGAGTTGTCCTCAAAACCAATATACATCCTGCTATATCTCCCACATGGAAAGTGCCAGGAGGGAAAAGTGGGGATTATGCTTAGACTTTCTCGGAACTGCTTCAAATCAACTAGATATCTTTGTGCTGTAAATCTCCCAACAGCCAAACGCAAAAGCAGCAAACATCTCGCTGTATGTCCCACATCCAAAGTGCCAAGAGAGAGCTTGCTCTCCCTGTCTTTGAGTACTGTTTTCACTGTCCCGGTTACCTCTTTGCTAACATTCTCTTCAGAGCCGCAGTGAAACCAGGAACCACGTGGAGAAGGCACCCACACTGAAAGTGCCTGGAGGGAACATTGGGGCTTCTTCTCAGTGTCTCTGATGTCGGGTTTTACTGTCCCGGGAAAGTCTCTGCTAACACCCTGCAGAGCGCTGTGCCCAATATACAGAAACGTCTTGCGGTATCTCCTACAGGGAAAGTGCCAGGAGGGAATTGCGGAGCTTGTTCTCAGTGTCTCTGAGAATTGCTCTGATTATCTGTGTGACCTCTTTGCTAAGACTCTCCAGAGAGCCGTCCTCAAAACAAACACACATCTTGACATATCTCCCACATTGATCGCAGTGTCTCCAGAAACGGCATTCAAGGAGCCAGGAGGTTTTCTCCCTACACTGTCCATTGAGTTGTCCTCAAAACCAATATACATCCTGCTATATCTCCCACATGGAAAGTGCCAGGAGGGAAAAGTGGGGATTATGTTTAGACTTTCTCGGAACTGCTTCAAATCAACTGGATATCTTTGTGCTGTAAATCTCCCAACAGCCAAACGCAAAAGCAGCAAACATCTCGCTGTATGTCCCACATCCAAAGTGCCAAGAGAGAGCTTGCTCTCCCTGTCTTTGAGTACTGTTTTCACTGTCCCGGTTACCTCTTTGCTAACATTCTCTTCAGAGCTGCAGTGAAACCAGGAACCACGTGGAGAAGGCAGCCACACTGAAAGTGCCTGGAGGGAACATTGGGGCTTCTTCTCAGTGTCTCTGACATAGGGTTTCACTGTCCCGGGAAAGTCTCTGCTAACACCGTTCAGAGCGCTGTGCCCAATATACAGAAACGTCTTGCGGTATCTCCTACAGGGAAAGTGCCAGGAGGGAATTGCGGAGCTTGTTCTCAGTGTCTCTGAGAATTGCTCTGATTATCTGTGTGACCTCTTTGCTAAGACTCTCCAGAGAGCCGTCCTCAAAACAAACACACATCTTGACATATCTCCCACATTGATCGCAGTGTCTCCAGAAACGGCATTCAAGGAGCCAGGACCTTTTCTCCCTACACTGTCCATTGAGTTGTCCTCAAAACCAATATACATCCTGCTATATCTCCCACATGGAAAGTGCCAGGAGGGAAAAGTGGGGATTATGCTTAGACTTTCTCGGAACTGCTTCAAATCAACTAGATATCTTTGTGCTGTAAATCTCCCAACAGCCAAACGCAAAAGCAGCAAACATCTCGCTGTATGTCCCACATCCAAAGTGCCAAGAGAGAGCTTGCTCTCCCTGTCTTTGAGTACTGTTTTCACTGTCCCGGTTACCTCTTTGCTAACATTCTCTTCAGAGCTGCAGTGAAACCAGGAACCACGTGGAGAAGGCAGCCACACTGAAAGTGCCTGGAGGGAACATTGGGGCTTCTTCTCAGTGTCTCTGACATAGGGTTTCACTGTCCCGGGAAAGTCTCTGCTAACACCCTGCAGAGCGCAGTGCCCAATATACCGAAACGTCTTGCGGTATCTCCTACAGGGAAAGTGCCAGGAGGGAATTGCGGAGCTTGTTCTCAGTGTCTCTGAGAATTGCTCTGATTATCTGTGTGACCTCTTTGCTAAGACTCTCCAGAGAGCCGTCCTCAAAACAAACACACATCTTGACATATCTCCCACATTGATCGCAGTGTCTCCAGAAACGGCATTCAAGGAGCCAGGACCTTTTCTCCCTACACTGTCCATTGAGTTGTCCTCAAAACCAATATACATCCTGCTATATCTCCCACATGGAAAGTGCCAGGAGGGAAAAGTGGGGATTATGCTTAGACTTTCTCGGAACTGCTTCAAATCAACTAGATATCTTTGTGCTGTAAATCTCCCAACAGCCAAACGCAAAAGCAGCAAACATCTCGCTGTATGTCCCACATCCAAAGTGCCAAGAGAGAGCTTGCTCTCCCTGTCTTTGAGTACTGTTTTCACTGTCCCGGTTACCTCTTTGCTAACATTCTCTTCAGAGCCGCAGTGAAACCAGGAACCACGTGGAGAAGGCACCCACACTGAAAGTGCCTGGAGGGAACATTGGGGCTTCTTCTCAGTGTCTCTGATGTCGGGTTTTACTGTCCCGGGAAAGTCTCTGCTAACACCCTGCAGAGCGCTGTGCCCAATATACAGAAACGTCTTGCGGTATCTCCTACAGGGAAAGTGCCAGGAGGGAATTGCGGAGCTTGTTCTCAGTGTCTCTGAGAATTGCTCTGATTATCTGTGTGACCTCTTTGCTAAGACTCTCCAGAGAGCCGTCCTCAAAACAAACACACATCTTGACATATCTCCCACATTGATCGCAGTGTCTCCAGAAACGGCATTCAAGGAGCCAGGAGGTTTTCTCCCTACACTGTCCATTGAGTTGTCCTCAAAACCAATATACATCCTGCTATATCTCCCACATGGAAAGTGCCAGGAGGGAAAAGTGGGGATTATGTTTAGACTTTCTCGGAACTGCTTCAAATCAACTAGATATCTTTGTGCTGTAAATCTCCCAACAGCCAAACGCAAAAGCAGCAAACATCTCGCTGTATGTCCCACATCCAAAGTGCCAAGAGAGAGCTTGCTCTCCCTGTCTTTGAGTACTGTTTTCACTGTCCCGGTTACCTCTTTGCTAACATTCTCTTCAGAGCTGCAGTGAAACCAGGAACCACGTGGAGAAGGCAGCCACACTGAAAGTGCCTGGAGGGAACATTGGGGCTTCTTCTCAGTGTCTCTGACATAGGGTTTCACTGTCCCGGGAAAGTCTCTGCTAACACCCTGCAGAGCGCAGTGCCCAATATACCGAAATGTCTTGCGGTATCTCCTACAGGGAAAGTGCCAGGAGGGAATTTCGGAGCTTGTTCTCAGTGTCTCTGAGAGTTGCTCTGATTATCCGTGTGACCTCTTTGCTAAGACTCTCCAGAGAGCCGTCCTCAAAACAAACACACATCTTGACATATCTCCCACATTGATCGCAGTGTCTCCAGAAACGGCATTCAAGGAGCCAGGACCTTTTCTCCCTACACTGTCCATTGAGTTGTCCTCAAAACCAATATACATCCTGCTATATCTCCCACATGGAAAGTGCCAGGAGGGAGAAGTGGGGATTATGTTTAGACTTTCTCGGAACTGCTTCAAATCAACTAGATATCTTTGTGCTGTAAATCTCCCAACAGCCAAACGCAAAAGCAGCAAACATCTCGCTGTATGTCCCACATCCAAAGTGCCAAGAGAGAGCTTGCTCTCCCTGTCTTTGAGTACTGTTTTCACTGTCCCGGTTACCTCTTTGCTAACATTCTCTTCAGAGCCGCAGTGAAACCAGGAACCACGTGGAGAAGGCACCCACACTGAAAGTGCCTGGAGGGAACATTGGGGCTTCTTCTCAGTGTCTCTGATGTCGGGTTTTACTGTCCCGGGAAAGTCTCTGCTAACACCCTGCAGAGCGCTGTGCCCAATATACAGAAACGTCTTGCGGTATCTCCTACAGGGAAAGTGCCAGGAGGGAATTGCGGAGCTTGTTCTCAGTGTCTCTGAGAATTGCTCTGATTATCTGTGTGACCTCTTTGCTAAGACTCTCCAGAGAGCCGTCCTCAAAACAAACACACATCTTGACATATCTCCCACATTGATCGCAGTGTCTCCAGAAACGGCATTCAAGGAGCCAGGAGGTTTTCTCCCTACACTGTCCATTGAGTTGTCCTCAAAACCAATATACATCCTGCTATATCTCCCACATGGAAAGTGCCAGGAGGGAAAAGTGGGGATTATGTTTAGACTTTCTCGGAACTGCTTCAAATCAACTGGATATCTTTGTGCTGTAAATCTCCCAACAGCCAAACGCAAAAGCAGCAAACATCTCGCTGTATGTCCCACATCCAAAGTGCCAAGAGAGAGCTTGCTCTCCCTGTCTTTGAGTACTGTTTTCACTGTCCCGGTTACCTCTTTGCTAACATTCTCTTCAGAGCTGCAGTGAAACCAGGAACCACGTGGAGAAGGCAGCCACACTGAAAGTGCCTGGAGGGAACATTGGGGCTTCTTCTCAGTGTCTCTGACATAGGGTTTCACTGTCCCGGGAAAGTCTCTGCTAACACCGTTCAGAGCGCTGTGCCCAATATACAGAAACGTCTTGCGGTATCTCCTACAGGGAAAGTGCCAGGAGGGAATTGCGGAGCTTGTTCTCAGTGTCTCTGAGAATTGCTCTGATTATCTGTGTGACCTCTTTGCTAAGACTCTCCAGAGAGCCGTCCTCAAAACAAACACACATCTTGACATATCTCCCACATTGATCGCAGTGTCTCCAGAAACGGCATTCAAGGAGCCAGGACCTTTTCTCCCTACACTGTCCATTGAGTTGTCCTCAAAACCAATATACATCCTGCTATATCTCCCACATGGAAAGTGCCAGGAGGGAAAAGTGGGGATTATGCTTAGACTTTCTCGGAACTGCTTCAAATCAACTAGATATCTTTGTGCTGTAAATCTCCCAACAGCCAAACGCAAAAGCAGCAAACATCTCGCTGTATGTCCCACATCCAAAGTGCCAAGAGAGAGCTTGCTCTCCCTGTCTTTGAGTACTGTTTTCACTGTCCCGGTTACCTCTTTGCTAACATTCTCTTCAGAGCTGCAGTGAAACCAGGAACCACGTGGAGAAGGCAGCCACACTGAAAGTGCCTGGAGGGAACATTGGGGCTTCTTCTCAGTGTCTCTGACATAGGGTTTCACTGTCCCGGGAAAGTCTCTGCTAACACCGTGCAGAGCGCTGTGCCCAATATACAGAAACGTCTTGCGGTATCTCCTACAGGGAAAGTGCCAGGAGGGAATTGTGGAGCTTGTTCTCAGTGTCTCTGAGAATTGCTCTGATTATCTGTGTGACCTCTTTGCTAAGACTCTCCAGAGAGCCGTCCTCAAAACAAACACACATCTTGACATATCTCCCACATTGATCGCAGTGTCTCCAGAAACGGCATTCAAGGAGCCAGGACCTTTTCTCCCTACACTGTCCATTGAGTTGTCCTCAAAACCAATATACATCCTGCTATATCTCCCACATGGAAAGTGCCAGGAGGGAGAAGTGGGGATTATGTTTAGACTTTCTCGGAACTGCTTCAAATCAACTAGATATCTTTGTGCTGTAAATCTCCCAACAGCCAAACGCAAAAGCAGCAAACATCTCGCTGTATGTCCCACATCCAAAGTGCCAAGAGAGAGCTTGCTCTCCCTGTCTTTGAGTACTGTTTTCACTGTCCCGGTTACCTCTTTGCTAACATTCTCTTCAGAGCTGCAGTGAAACCAGGAACCACGTGGAGAAGGCACCCACACTGAAAGTGCCTGGAGGGAACATTGGGGCTTCTTCTCAGTGTCTCTGACATAGGGTTTCACTGTCCCGGGAAAGTCTCTGCTAACACCGTGCAGAGCGCTGTGCCCAATATACAGAAACGTCTTGCGGTATCTCCTACAGGGAAAGTGCCAGGAGGGAATTGTGGAGCTTGTTCTCAGTGTCTCTGAGAATTGCTCTGATTATCTGTGTGACCTCTTTGCTAAGACTCTCCAGAGAGCCGTCCTCAAAACAAACACACATCTTGACATATCTCCCACATTGATCGCAGTGTCTCCAGAAACGGCATTCAAGGAGCCAGGACCTTTTCTCCCTACACTGTCCATTGAGTTGTCCTCAAAACCAATATACATCCTGCTATATCTCCCACATGGAAAGTGCCAGGAGGGAAAAGTGGGGATTATGCTTAGACTTTCTCGGAACTGCTTCAAATCAACTGGATATCTTTGTGCTGTAAATCTCCCAACAGCCAAACGCAAAAGCAGCAAACATCTCGCTGTATGTCCCACATCCAAAGTGCCAAGAGAGAGCTTGCTCTCCCTGTCTTTGAGTACTGTTTTCACTGTCCCGGTTACCTCTTTGCTAACATTCTCTTCAGAGCCGCAGTGAAACCAGGAACCACGTGGAGAAAGCACCCACACTGAAAGTGCCTGGAGGGAACATTGGGGCTTCTTCTCAGTGTCTCTGATGTCGGGTTTTACTGTCCCGGGAAAGTCTCTGCTAACACCCTGCAGAGCGCAGTGCCCAATATACAGAAACGTCTTGCGGTATCTCCTACAGGGAAAGTGCCAGGAGGGAATTGCGGAGCTTGTTCTCAGTGTCTCTGAGAATTGCTCTGATTATCAGTGTGACCTCTTTGCTAAGACTCTCCAGAGAGCCGTCCTCAAAACAAACACACATCTTGACATATCTCCCACATTGATCGCAGTGTCTCCAGAAACGGCATTCAAGGAGCCAGGAGGTTTTCTCCCTACACTGTCCATTGAGTTGTCCTCAAAACCAATATACATCCTGCTATATCTCCCACATGGAAAGTGCCAGGAGGGAAAAGTGGGGATTATGTTTAGACTTTCTCGGAACTGCTTCAAATCAACTGGATATCTTTGTGCTGTAAATCTCCCAACAGCCAAACGCAAAAGCAGCAAACATCTCGCTGTATGTCCCACATCCAAAGTGCCAAGAGAGAGCTTGCTCTCCCTGTCTTTGAGTACTGTTTTCACTGTCCCGGTTACCTCTTTGCTAACATTCTCTTCAGAGCTGCAGTGAAACCAGGAACCACGTGGAGAAGGCACCCACACTGAAAGTGCCTGGAGGGAACATTGGGGCTTCTTCTCAGTGTCTCTGACATAGGGTTTCACTGTCCCGGGAAAGTCTCTGCTAACACCGTTCAGAGCGCTGTGCCCAATATACAGAAACGTCTTGCGGTATCTCCTACAGGGAAAGTGCCAGGAGGGAATTGCGGAGCTTGTTCTCAGTGTCTCTGAGAATTGCTCTGATTATCTGTGTGACCTCTTTGCTAAGACTCTCCAGAGAGCCGTCCTCAAAACAAACACACATCTTGACATATCTCCCACATTGATCGCAGTGTCTCCAGAAACGGCATTCAAGGAGCCAGGACCTTTTCTCCCTACACTGTCCATTGAGTTGTCCTCAAAACCAATATACATCCTGCTATATCTCCCACATGGAAAGTGCCAGGAGGGAGAAGTGGGGATTATGTTTAGACTTTCTCGGAACTGCTTCAAATCAACTAGATATCTTTGTGCTGTAAATCTCCCAACAGCCAAACGCAAAAGCAGCAAACATCTCGCTGTATGTCCCACATCCAAAGTGCCAAGAGAGAGCTTGCTCTCCCTGTCTTTGAGTACTGTTTTCACTGTCCCGGTTACCTCTTTGCTAACATTCTCTTCAGAGCTGCAGTGAAACCAGGAACCATGTGGAGAAGGCACCCACACTGAAAGTGCCTGGAGGGAACATTGGGGCTTCTTCTCAGTGTCTCTGACATAGGGTTTCACTGTCCCGGGAAAGTCTCTGCTAACACCCTGCAGAGCGCAGTGCCCAATATACCGAAACGTCTTGCGGTATCTCCTACAGGGAAAGTGCCAGGAGGGAATTGCGGAGCTTGTTCTCAGTGTCTCTGAGAATTGCTCTGATTATCCGTGTGACCTCTTTGCTAAGACTCTCCAGAGAGCCGTCCTCAAAACAAACACACATCTTGACATATCTCCCACATTGATCGCAGTGTCTCCAGAAACGGCATTCAAGGAGCCAGGACCTTTTCTCCCTACACTGTCCATTGAGTTGTCCTCAAAACCAATATACATCCTGCTATATCTCCCACATGGAAAGTGCCAGGAGGGAAAAGTGGGGATTATGTTTAGACTTTCTCGGAACTGCTTCAAATCAACTAGATATCTTTGTGCTGTAAATCTCCCAACAGCCAAACGCAAAAGCAGCAAACATCTCGCTGTATGTCCCACATCCAAAGTGCCAAGAGAGAGCTTGCTCTCCCTGTCTTTGAGTACTGTTTTCACTGTCCCGGTTACCTCTTTGCTAACATTCTCTTCAGAGCTGCAGTGAAACCAGGAACCACGTGGAGAAGGCACCCACACTGAAAGTGCCTGGAGGGAACATTGGGGCTTCTTCTCAGTGTCTCTGACATAGGGTTTCACTGTCCCGGGAAAGTCTCTGCTAACACCGTGCAGAGCGCTCTGCCCAATATACAGAAACGTCTTGCGGTATCTCCTACAGGGAAAGTGCCAGGAGGGAATTGCGGAGCTTGTTCTCAGTGTCTCTGAGAATTGCTCTGATTATCCCTGTGACCTCTTTGCTAAGACTCTCCAGAGAGCCGTCCTCAAAACAAACACACATCTTGACATATCTCCCACATTGATCGCAGTGTCTCCAGAAACGGCATTCAAGGAGCCAGGAGGTTTTCTCCCTACACTGTCCATTGAGTTGTCCTCAAAACCAATATACATCCTGCTATATCTCCCACATGGAAAGTGCCAGGAGGGAGAAGTGGGGATTATGTTTAGACTTTCTCGGAACTGCTTCAAATCAACTAGATATCTTTGTGCTGTAAATCTCCCAACAGCCAAACGCAAAAGCAGCAAACATCTCGCTGTATGTCCCACATCCAAAGTGCCAAGAGAGAGCTTGCTCTCCCTGTCTTTGAGTACTGTTTTCACTGTCCCGGTTACCTCTTTGCTAACATTCTCTTCAGAGCTGCAGTGAAACCAGGAACCATGTGGAGAAAGCACCCACACTGAAAGTGCCTGGAGGGAACATTGGGGCTTCTTCTCAGTGTCTCTGACATAGGGTTTCACTGTCCCGGGAAAGTCTCTGCTAACACCGTGCAGAGCGCAGTGCCCAATATACCGAAACGTCTTGCGGTATCTCCTACAGGGAAAGTGCCAGGAGGGAATTGCGGAGCTTGTTCTCAGTGTCTCTGAGAATTGCTCTGATTATCTGTGTGACCTCTTTGCTAAGACTCTCCAGAGAGCCGTCCTCAAAACAAACACACATCTTGACATATCTCCCACATTGATCGCAGTGTCTCCAGAAACGGCATTCAAGGAGCCAGGACCTTTTCTCCCTACACTGTCCATTGAGTTGTCCTCAAAACCAATATACATCCTGCTATATCTCCCACATGGAAAGTGCCAGGAGGGAAAAGTGGGGATTATGTTTAGACTTTCTCGGAACTGCTTCAAATCAACTAGATATCTTTGTGCTGTAAATCTCCCAACAGCCAAACGCAAAAGCAGCAAACATCTCGCTGTATGTCCCACATCCAAAGTGCCAAGAGAGAGCTTGCTCTCCCTGTCTTTGAGTACTGTTTTCACTGTCCCGGTTACCTCTTTGCTAACATTCTCTTCAGAGCTGCAGTGAAACCAGGAACCACGTGGAGAAGGCAGCCACACTGAAAGTGCCTGGAGGGAACATTGGGGCTTCTTCTCAGTGTCTCTGACATAGGGTTTCACTGTCCCGGGAAAGTCTCTGCTAACACCGTGCAGAGCGCTGTGCCCAATATACAGAAACGTCTTGCGGTATCTCCTACAGGGAAAGTGCCAGGAGGGAATTGTGGAGCTTGTTCTCAGTGTCTCTGAGAATTGCTCTGATTATCTGTGTGACCTCTTTGCTAAGACTCTCCAGAGAGCCGTCCTCAAAACAAACACACATCTTGACATATCTCCCACATTGATCGCAGTGTCTCCAGAAACGGCATTCAAGGAGCCAGGACCTTTTCTCCCTACACTGTCCATTGAGTTGTCCTCAAAACCAATATACATCCTGCTATATCTCCCACATGGAAAGTGCCAGGAGGGAGAAGTGGGGATTATGTTTAGACTTTCTCGGAACTGCTTCAAATCAACTAGATATCTTTGTGCTGTAAATCTCCCAACAGCCAAACGCAAAAGCAGCAAACATCTCGCTGTATGTCCCACATCCAAAGTGCCAAGAGAGAGCTTGCTCTCCCTGTCTTTGAGTACTGTTTTCACTGTCCCGGTTACCTCTTTGCTAACATTCTCTTCAGAGCCGCAGTGAAACCAGGAACCACGTGGAGAAGGCACCCACACTGAAAGTGCCTGGAGGGAACATTGGGGCTTCTTCTCAGTGTCTCTGACATAGGGTTTCACTGTCCCGGGAAAGTCTCTGCTAACACCCTGCAGAGCGCAGTGCCCAATATACCGAAATGTCTTGCGGTATCTCCTACAGGGAAAGTGCCAGGAGGGAATTGCGGAGCTTGTTCTCAGTGTCTCTGAGAATTGCTCTGATTATCTGTGTGACCTCTTTGCTAAGACTCTCCAGAGAGCCGTCCTCAAAACAAACACACATCTTGACATATCTCCCACATTGATCGCAGTGTCTCCAGAAACGGCATTCAAGGAGCCAGGAGGTTTTCTCCCTACACTGTCCATTGAGTTGTCCTCAAAACCAATATACATCCTGCTATATCTCCCACATGGAAAGTGCCAGGAGGGAAAAGTGGGGATTATGTTTAGACTTTCTCGGAACTGCTTCAAATCAACTGGATATCTTTGTGCTGTAAATCTCCCAACAGCCAAACGCAAAAGCAGCAAACATCTCGCTGTATGTCCCACATCCAAAGTGCCAAGAGAGAGCTTGCTCTCCCTGTCTTTGAGTACTGTTTTCACTGTCCCGGTTACCTCTTTGCTAACATTCTCTTCAGAGCTGCAGTGAAACCAGGAACCACGTGGAGAAGGCAGCCACACTGAAAGTGCCTGGAGGGAACATTGGGGCTTCTTCTCAGTGTCTCTGACATAGGGTTTCACTGTCCCGGGAAAGTCTCTGCTAACACCGTTCAGAGCGCTGTGCCCAATATACAGAAACGTCTTGCGGTATCTCCTACAGGGAAAGTGCCAGGAGGGAATTGCGGAGCTTGTTCTCAGTGTCTCTGAGAATTGCTCTGATTATCTGTGTGACCTCTTTGCTAAGACTCTCCAGAGAGCCGTCCTCAAAACAAACACACATCTTGACATATCTCCCACATTGATCGCAGTGTCTCCAGAAACGGCATTCAAGGAGCCAGGACCTTTTCTCCCTACACTGTCCATTGAGTTGTCCTCAAAACCAATATACATCCTGCTATATCTCCCACATGGAAAGTGCCAGGAGGGAAAAGTGGGGATTATGCTTAGACTTTCTCGGAACTGCTTCAAATCAACTAGATATCTTTGTGCTGTAAATCTCCCAACAGCCAAACGCAAAAGCAGCAAACATCTCGCTGTATGTCCCACATCCAAAGTGCCAAGAGAGAGCTTGCTCTCCCTGTCTTTGAGTACTGTTTTCACTGTCCCGGTTACCTCTTTGCTAACATTCTCTTCAGAGCTGCAGTGAAACCAGGAACCACGTGGAGAAGGCAGCCACACTGAAAGTGCCTGGAGGGAACATTGGGGCTTCTTCTCAGTGTCTCTGACATAGGGTTTCACTGTCCCGGGAAAGTCTCTGCTAACACCGTGCAGAGCGCTGTGCCCAATATACAGAAACGTCTTGCGGTATCTCCTACAGGGAAAGTGCCAGGAGGGAATTGTGGAGCTTGTTCTCAGTGTCTCTGAGAATTGCTCTGATTATCTGTGTGACCTCTTTGCTAAGACTCTCCAGAGAGCCGTCCTCAAAACAAACACACATCTTGACATATCTCCCACATTGATCGCAGTGTCTCCAGAAACGGCATTCAAGGAGCCAGGAGGTTTTCTCCCTACACTGTCCATTGAGTTGTCCTCAAAACCAATATACATCCTGCTATATCTCCCACATGGAAAGTGCCAGGAGGGAGAAGTGGGGATTATGTTTAGACTTTCTCGGAACTGCTTCAAATCAACTAGATATCTTTGTGCTGTAAATCTCCCAACAGCCAAACGCAAAAGCAGCAAACATCTCGCTGTATGTCCCACATCCAAAGTGCCAAGAGAGAGCTTGCTCTCCCTGTCTTTGAGTACTGTTTTCACTGTCCCGGTTACCTCTTTGCTAACATTCTCTTCAGAGCTGCAGTGAAACCAGGAACCATGTGGAGAAGGCACCCACACTGAAAGTGCCTGGAGGGAACATTGGGGCTTCTTCTCAGTGTCTCTGATGTCGGGTTTTACTGTCCCGGGAATGTCTCTGCTAACACCCTGCAGAGCGCAGTGCCCAATATACCGAAACGTCTTGCGGTATCTCCTACAGGGAAAGTGCCAGGAGGGAATTGCGGAGCTTGTTCTCAGTGTCTCTGAGAATTGCTCTGATTATCTGTGTGACCTCTTTGCTAAGACTCTCCAGAGAGCCGTCCTCAAAACAAACACACATCTTGACATATCTCCCACATTGATCGCAGTGTCTCCAGAAACGGCATTCAAGGAGCCAGGAGGTTTTCTCCCTACACTGTCCATTGAGTTGTCCTCAAAACCAATATACATCCTGCTATATCTCCCACATGGAAAGTGCCAGGAGGGAAAAGTGGGGATTATGTTTAGACTTTCTCGGAACTGCTTCAAATCAACTGGATATCTTTGTGCTGTAAATCTCCCAACAGCCAAACGCAAAAGCAGCAAACATCTCGCTGTATGTCCCACATCCAAAGTGCCAAGAGAGAGCTTGCTCTCCCTGTCTTTGAGTACTGTTTTCACTGTCCCGGTTACCTCTTTGCTAACATTCTCTTCAGAGCTGCAGTGAAACCAGGAACCACGTGGAGAAGGCACCCACACTGAAAGTGCCTGGAGGGAACATTGGGGCTTCTTCTCAGTGTCTCTGACATAGGGTTTCACTGTCCCGGGAAAGTCTCTGCTAACACCGTGCAGAGCGCTGTGCCCAATATACAGAAACGTCTTGCGGTATCTCCTACAGGGAAAGTGCCAGGAGGGAATTGTGGAGCTTGTTCTCAGTGTCTCTGAGAATTGCTCTGATTATCTGTGTGACCTCTTTGCTAAGACTCTCCAGAGAGCCGTCCTCAAAACAAACACACATCTTGACATATCTCCCACATTGATCGCAGTGTCTCCAGAAACGGCATTCAAGGAGCCAGGACCTTTTCTCCCTACACTGTCCATTGAGTTGTCCTCAAAACCAATATACATCCTGCTATATCTCCCACATGGAAAGTGCCAGGAGGGAAAAGTGGGGATTATGCTTAGACTTTCTCGGAACTGCTTCAAATCAACTGGATATCTTTGTGCTGTAAATCTCCCAACAGCCAAACGCAAAAGCAGCAAACATCTCGCTGTATGTCCCACATCCAAAGTGCCAAGAGAGAGCTTGCTCTCCCTGTCTTTGAGTACTGTTTTCACTGTCCCGGTTACCTCTTTGCTAACATTCTCTTCAGAGCCGCAGTGAAACCAGGAACCACGTGGAGAAAGCACCCACACTGAAAGTGCCTGGAGGGAACATTGGGGCTTCTTCTCAGTGTCTCTGATGTCGGGTTTTACTGTCCCGGGAAAGTCTCTGCTAACACCCTGCAGAGCGCAGTGCCCAATATACCGAAACGTCTTGCGGTATCTCCTACAGGGAAAGTGCCAGGAGGGAATTGCGGAGCTTGTTCTCAGTGTCTCTGAGAATTGCTCTGATTATCTGTGTGACCTCTTTGCTAAGACTCTCCAGAGAGCCGTCCTCAAAACAAACACACATCTTGACATATCTCCCACATTGATCGCAGTGTCTCCAGAAACGGCATTCAAGGAGCCAGGACCTTTTCTCCCTACACTGTCCATTGAGTTGTCCTCAAAACCAATATACATCCTGCTATATCTCCCACATGGAAAGTGCCAGGAGGGAAAAGTGGGGATTATGCTTAGACTTTCTCGGAACTGCTTCAAATCAACTAGATATCTTTGTGCTGTAAATCTCCCAACAGCCAAACGCAAAAGCAGCAAACATCTCGCTGTATGTCCCACATCCAAAGTGCCAAGAGAGAGCTTGCTCTCCCTGTCTTTGAGTACTGTTTTCACTGTCCCGGTTACCTCTTTGCTAACATTCTCTTCAGAGCTGCAGTGAAACCAGGAACCACGTGGAGAAAGCACCCACACTGAAAGTGCCTGGAGGGAACATTGGGGCTTCTTCTCAGTGTCTCTGATGTCGGGTTTTACTGTCCCGGGAAAGTCTCTGCTAACACCCTGCAGAGCGCAGTGCCCAATATACAGAAACGTCTTGCGGTATCTCCTACAGGGAAAGTGCCAGGAGGGAATTGCGGAGCTTGTTCTCAGTGTCTCTGAGAATTGCTCTGATTATCCGTGTGACCTCTTTGCTAAGACTCTCCAGAGAGCCGTCCTCAAAACAAACACACATCTTGACATATCTCCCACATTGATCGCAGTGTCTCCAGAAACGGCATTCAAGGAGCCAGGACCTTTTCTCCCTACACTGTCCATTGAGTTGTCCTCAAAACCAATATACATCCTGCTATATCTCCCACATGGAAAGTGCCAGGAGGGAAAAGTGGGGATTATGTTTAGACTTTCTCGGAACTGCTTCAAATCAACTGGATATCTTTGTGCTGTAAATCTCCCAACAGCCAAACGCAAAAGCAGCAAACATCTCGCTGTATGTCCCACATCCAAAGTGCCAAGAGAGAGCTTGCTCTCCCTGTCTTTGAGTACTGTTTTCACTGTCCCGGTTACCTCTTTGCTAACATTCTCTTCAGAGCTGCAGTGAAACCAGGAACCATGTGGAGAAGGCACCCACACTGAAAGTGCCTGGAGGGAACATTGGGGCTTCTTCTCAGTGTCTCTGACATAGGGTTTCACTGTCCCGGGAAAGTCTCTGCTAACACCGTGCAGAGCGCTGTGCCCAATATACAGAAACGTCTTGCGGTATCTCCTACAGGGAAAGTGCCAGGAGGGAATTGTGGAACTTGTTCTCAGTGTCTCTGAGAATTGCTCTGATTATCTGTGTGACCTCTTTGCTAAGACTCTCCAGAGAGCCGTCCTCAAAACAAACACACATCTTGCCATATCTCCCACATTGATCGCAGTGTCTCCAGAAACGGCATTCAAGGAGCCAGGACCTTTTCTCCCTACACTGTCCATTGAGTTGTCCTCAAAACCAATATACATCCTGCTATATCTCCCACATGGAAAGTGCCAGGAGGGAGAAGTGGGGATTATGTTTAGACTTTCTCGGAACTGCTTCAAATCAACTAGATATCTTTGTGCTGTAAATCTCCCAACAGCCAAACGCAAAAGCAGCAAACATCTCGCTGTATGTCCCACATCCAAAGTGCCAAGAGAGAGCTTGCTCTCCCTGTCTTTGAGTACTGTTTTCACTGTGCCGGTTACCTCTTTGCTAACATTCTCTTCAGAGCTGCAGTGAAACCAGGAACCACGTGGAGAAGGCACCCACACTGAAAGTGCCTGGAGGGAACATTGGGGCTTCTTCTCAGTGTCTCTGACATAGGGTTTCACTGTCCCGGGAAAGTCTCTGCTAACACCGTGCAGAGCGCTGTGCCCAATATACAGAAACGTCTTGCGGTATCTCCTACAGGGAAAGTGCCAGGAGGGAATTGCGGAGCTTGTTCTCAGTGTCTCTGAGAATTGCTCTGATTATCTGTGTGACCTCTTTGCTAAGACTCTCCAGAGAGCCGTCCTCAAAACAAACACACATCTTGACATATCTCCCACATTGATCGCAGTGTCTCCAGAAACGGCATTCAAGGAGCCAGGACCTTTTCTCCCTACACTGTCCATTGAGTTGTCCTCAAAACCAATATACATCCTGCTATATCTCCCACATGGAAAGTGCCAGGAGGGAAAAGTGGGGATTATGCTTAGACTTTCTCGGAACTGCTTCAAATCAACTAGATATCTTTGTGCTGTAAATCTCCCAACAGCCAAACGCAAAAGCAGCAAACATCTCGCTGTATGTCCCACATCCAAAGTGCCAAGAGAGAGCTTGCTCTCCCTGTCTTTGAGTACTGTTTTCACTGTCCCGGTTACCTCTTTGCTAACATTCTCTTCAGAGCTGCAGTGAAACCAGGAACCACGTGGAGAAGGCACCCACACTGAAAGTGCCTGGAGGGAACATTGGGGCTTCTTCTCAGTGTCTCTGACATAGGGTTTCACTGTCCCGGGAAAGTCTCTGCTAACACCGTGCAGAGCGCTGTGCCCAATATACAGAAACGTCTTGCGGTATCTCCTACAGGGAAAGTGCCAGGAGGGAATTGCGGAGCTTGTTCTCAGTGTCTCTGAGAATTGCTCTGATTATCTGTGTGACCTCTTTGCTAAGACTCTCCAGAGAGCCGTCCTCAAAACAAACACACATCTTGACATATCTCCCACATTGATCGCAGTGTCTCCAGAAACGGCATTCAAGGAGCCAGGACCTTTTCTCCCTACACTGTCCATTGAGTTGTCCTCAAAACCAATATACATCCTGCTATATCTCCCACATGGAAAGTGCCAGGAGGGAAAAGTGGGGATTATGTTTAGACTTTCTCGGAACTGCTTCAAATCAACTGGATATCTTTGTGCTGTAAATCTCCCAACAGCCAAACGCAAAAGCAGCAAACATCTCGCTGTATGTCCCACATCCAAAGTGCCAAGAGAGAGCTTGCTCTCCCTGTCTTTGAGTACTGTTTTCACTGTCCCGGTTACCTCTTTGCTAACATTCTCTTCAGAGCCGCAGTGAAACCAGGAACCATGTGGAGAAGGCACCCACACTGAAAGTGCCTGGAGGGAACATTGGGGCTTCTTCTCAGTGTCTCTGACATAGGGTTTCACTGTCCCGGGAAAGTCTCTGCTAACACCCTGCAGAGCGCTGTGCCCAATATACAGAAACGTCTTGCGGTATCTCCTACAGGGAAAGTGCCAGGAGGGAATTGTGGAGCTTGTTCTCAGTGTCTCTGAGAATTGCTCTGATTATCTGTGTGACCTCTTTGCTAAGACTCTCCAGAGAGCCGTCCTCAAAACAAACACACATCTTGACATATCTCCCACATTGATCGCAGTGTCTCCAGAAACGGCATTCAAGGAGCCAGGACCTTTTCTCCCTACACTGTCCATTGAGTTGTCCTCAAAACCAATATACATCCTGCTATATCTCCCACATGGAAAGTGCCAGGAGGGAGAAGTGGGGATTATGTTTAGACTTTCTCGGAACTGCTTCAAATCAACTAGATATCTTTGTGCTGTAAATCTCCCAACAGCCAAACGCAAAAGCAGCAAACATCTCGCTGTATGTCCCACATCCAAAGTGCCAAGAGAGAGCTTGCTCTCCCTGTCTTTGAGTACTGTTTTCACTGTCCCGGTTACCTCTTTGCTAACATTCTCTTCAGAGCCGCAGTGAAACCAGGAACCACGTGGAGAAGGCACCCACACTGAAAGTGCCTGGAGGGAACATTGGGGCTTCTTCTCAGTGTCTCTGACATAGGGTTTCACTGTCCCGGGAAAGTCTCTGCTAACACCGTGCAGAGCGCTGTGCCCAATATACAGAAACGTCTTGCGGTATCTCCTACAGGGAAAGTGCCAGGAGGGAATTGCGGAGCTTGTTCTCAGTGTCTCTGAGAATTGCTCTGATTATCTGTGTGACCTCTTTGCTAAGACTCTCCAGAGAGCCGTCCTCAAAACAAACACACATCTTGACATATCTCCCACATTGATCGCAGTGTCTCCAGAAACGGCATTCAAGGAGCCAGGACCTTTTCTCCCTACACTGTCCATTGAGTTGTCCTCAAAACCAATATACATCCTGCTATATCTCCCACATGGAAAGTGCCAGGAGGGAAAAGTGGGGATTATGTTTAGACTTTCTCGGAACTGCTTCAAATCAACTGGATATCTTTGTGCTGTAAATCTCCCAACAGCCAAACGCAAAAGCAGCAAACATCTCGCTGTATGTCCCACATCCAAAGTGCCAAGAGAGAGCTTGCTCTCCCTGTCTTTGAGTACTGTTTTCACTGTCCCGGTTACCTCTTTGCTAACATTCTCTTCAGAGCTGCAGTGAAACCAGGAACCATGTGGAGAAGGCACCCACACTGAAAGTGCCTGGAGGGAACATTGGGGCTTCTTCTCAGTGTCTCTGACATAGGGTTTCACTGTCCCGGGAAAGTCTCTGCTAACACCGTGCAGAGCGCTGTGCCCAATATACAGAAACGTCTTGCGGTATCTCCTACAGGGAAAGTGCCAGGAGGGAATTGCGGAGCTTGTTCTCAGTGTCTCTGAGAATTGCTCTGATTATCTGTGTGACCTCTTTGCTAAGACTCTCCAGAGAGCCGTCCTCAAAACAAACACACATCTTGACATATCTCCCACATTGATCGCAGTGTCTCCAGAAACGGCATTCAAGGAGCCAGGACCTTTTCTCCCTACACTGTCCATTGAGTTGTCCTCAAAACCAATATACATCCTGCTATATCTCCCACATGGAAAGTGCCAGGAGGGAAAAGTGGGGATTATGCTTAGACTTTCTCGGAACTGCTTCAAATCAACTAGATATCTTTGTGCTGTAAATCTCCCAACAGCCAAACGCAAAAGCAGCAAACATCTCGCTGTATGTCCCACATCCAAAGTGCCAAGAGAGAGCTTGCTCTCCCTGTCTTTGAGTACTGTTTTCACTGTCCCGGTTACCTCTTTGCTAACATTCTCTTCAGAGCTGCAGTGAAACCAGGAACCACGTGGAGAAGGCAGCCACACTGAAAGTGCCTGGAGGGAACATTGGGGCTTCTTCTCAGTGTCTCTGACATAGGGTTTCACTGTCCCGGGAAAGTCTCTGCTAACACCGTGCAGAGCGCTGTGCCCAATATACACAAACGTCTTGCGGTATCTCCTACAGGGAAAGTGCCAGGAGGGAATTGCGGAGCTTGTTCTCAGTGTCTCTGAGAATTGCTCTGATTATCTGTGTGACCTCTTTGCTAAGACTCTCCAGAGAGCCGTCCTCAAAACAAACACACATCTTGACATATCTCCCACATTGATCGCAGTGTCTCCAGAAACGGCATTCAAGGAGCCAGGACCTTTTCTCCCTACACTGTCCATTGAGTTGTCCTCAAAACCAATATACATCCTGCTACATCTCCCACATGGAAAGTGCCAGGAGGGAAAAGTGGGGATTATGCTTAGACTTTCTCGGAACTGCTTCAAATCAACTAGATATCTTTGTGCTGTAAATCTCCCAACAGCCAAACGCAAAAGCAGCAAACATCTCGCTGTATGTCCCACATCCAAAGTGCCAAGAGAGAGCTTGCTCTCCCTGTCTTTGAGTACTGTTTTCACTGTCCCGGTTACCTCTTTGCTAACATTCTCTTCAGAGCTGCAGTGAAACCAGGAACCACGTGGAGAAGGCACCCACACTGAAAGTGCCTGGAGGGAACATTGGGGCTTCTTCTCAGTGTCTCTGACATAGGGTTTCACTGTCCCGGGAAAGTCTCTGCTAACACCGTGCAGAGCGCTGTGCCCAATATACAGAAACGTCTTGCGGTATCTCCTACAGGGAAAGTGCCAGGAGGGAATTGTGGAACTTGTTCTCAGTGTCTCTGAGAATTGCTCTGATTATCTGTGTGACCTCTTTGCTAAGACTCTCCAGAGAGCCGTCCTCAAAACAAACACACATCTTGACATATCTCCCACATTGATCGCAGTGTCTCCAGAAACGGCATTCAAGGAGCCAGGACCTTTTCTCCCTACACTGTCCATTGAGTTGTCCTCAAAACCAATATACATCCTGCTATATCTCCCACATGGAAAGTGCCAGGAGGGAGAAGTGGGGATTATGTTTAGACTTTCTCTAAACTGCTTCAAATCAACTAGATATCTTTGTGCTGTAAATCTCCCAACAGCCAAACGCAAAAGCAGCAAACATCTCGCTGTATGTCCCACATCCAAAGTGCCAAGAGAGAGCTTGCTCTCCCTGTCTTTGAGTACTGTTTTCACTGTCCCGGTTACCTCTTTGCTAACATTCTCTTCAGAGCTGCAGTGAAACCAGGAACCACGTGGAGAAAGCACCCACACTGAAAGTGCCTGGAGGGAACATTGGGGCTTCTTCTCAGTGTCTCTGACATAGGGTTTCACTGTCCCGGGAAAGTCTCTGCTAACACCGTGCAGAGCGCTGTGCCCAATATACAGAAACGTCTTGCGGTATCTCCTACAGGGAAAGTGCCAGGAGGGAATTGCGGAGCTTGTTCTCAGTGTCTCTGAGAATTGCTCTGATTATCCGTGTGACCTCTTTGCTAAGACTCTCCAGAGAGCCGTCCTCAAAACAAACACACATCTTGACATAGCTCCCACATTGATCGCAGTGTCTCCAGAAACGGCATTCAAGGAGCCAGGACCTTTTCTCCCTACACTGTCCATTGAGTTGTCCTCAAAACCAATATACATCCTGCTATATCTCCCACATGGAAAGTGCCAGGAGGGAAAAGTGGGGATTATGCTTAGACTTTCTCGGAACTGCTTCAAATCAACTAGATATCTTTGTGCTGTAAATCTCCCAACAGCCAAACGCAAAAGCAGCAAACATCTCGCTGTATGTCCCACATCCAAAGTGCCAAGAGAGAGCTTGCTCTCCCTGTCTTTGAGTACTGTTTTCACTGTCCCGGTTACCTCTTTGC
Source organism: Larus michahellis (assembly GCF_964199755.1). Classification (NCBI taxonomy): domain Eukaryota; kingdom Metazoa; phylum Chordata; class Aves; order Charadriiformes; family Laridae; genus Larus; species Larus michahellis. The sequence continues at coordinate 565,328 of NW_027436158.1, read as the reverse complement.
TAACATTCTCTTCAGAGCTGCAGTGAAACCAGGAACCACGTGGAGAAGGCACCCACACTGAAAGTGCCTGGAGGGAACATTGGGGCTTCTTCTCAGTGTCTCTGACATAGGGTTTCACTGTCCCGGGAAAGTCTCTGCTAACACCGTGCAGAGCGCTGTGCCCAATATACACAAACGTCTTGCGGTATCTCCTACAGGGAAATGCCAGGAGGGAATTGCGGAGCTTGTTCTCAGTGTCTCTGAGAATTGCTCTGATTATCTGTGTGACCTCTTTGCTAAGACTCTCCAGAGAGCCGTCCTCAAAACAAACACACATCTTGACATATCTCCCACATTGATCGCAGTGTCTCCAGAAACGGCATTCAAGGAGCCAGGAGGTTTTCTCCCTACACTGTCCATTGAGTTGTCCTCAAAACCAATATACATCCTGCTATATCTCCCACATGGAAAGTGCCAGGAGGGAAAAGTGGGGATTATGCTTAGACTTTCTCGGAACTGCTTCAAATCAACTAGATATCTTTGTGCTGTAAATCTCCCAACAGCCAAACGCAAAAGCAGCAAACATCTCGCTGTATGTCCCACATCCAAAGTGCCAAGAGAGAGCTTGCTCTCCCTGTCTTTGAGTACTGTTTTCACTGTCCCGGTTACCTCTTTGCTAACATTCTCTTCAGAGCTGCAGTGAAACCAGGAACCACGTGGAGAAGGCACCCACACTGAAAGTGCCTGGAGGGAACATTGGGGCTTCTTCTCAGTGTCTCTGACATAGGGTTTCACTGTCCCGGGAAAGTCTCTGCTAACACCGTGCAGAGCGCTGTGCCCAATATACAGAAACGTCTTGCGGTATCTCCTACAGGGAAAGTGCCAGGAGGGAATTGCGGAGCTTGTTCTCAGTGTCTCTGAGAATTGCTCTGATTATCTGTGTGACCTCTTTGCTAAGACTCTCCAGAGAGCCGTCCTCAAAACAAACACACATCTTGACATATCTCCCACATTGATCGCAGTGTCTCCAGAAACGGCATTCAAGGAGCCAGGACCTTTTCTCCCTACACTGTCCATTGAGTTGTCCTCAAAACCAATATACATCCTGCTATATCTCCCACATGGAAAGTGCCAGGAGGGAAAAGTGGGGATTATGCTTAGACTTTCTCGGAACTGCTTCAAATCAACTAGATATCTTTGTGCTGTAAATCTCCCAACAGCCAAACGCAAAAGCAGCAAACATCTCGCTGTATGTCCCACATCCAAAGTGCCAAGAGAGAGCTTGCTCTCCCTGTCTTTGAGTACTGTTTTCACTGTCCCGGTTACCTCTTTGCTAACATTCTCTTCAGAGCTGCAGTGAAACCAGGAACCACGTGGAGAAGGCACCCACACTGAAAGTGCCTGGAGGGAACATTGGGGCTTCTTCTCAGTGTCTCTGACATAGGGTTTCACTGTCCCGGGAAAGTCTCTGCTAACACCGTGCAGAGCGCTGTGCCCAATATACAGAAACGTCTTGCGGTATCTCCTACAGGGAAAGTGCCAGGAGGGAATTGCGGAGCTTGTTCTCAGTGTCTCTGAGAATTGCTCTGATTATCTGTGTGACCTCTTTGCTAAGACTCTCCAGAGAGCCGTCCTCAAAACAAACACACATCTTGACATATCTCCCACATTGATCGCAGTGTCTCCAGAAACGGCATTCAAGGAGCCAGGACCTTTTCTCCCTACACTGTCCATTGAGTTGTCCTCAAAACCAATATACATCCTGCTATATCTCCCACATGGAAAGTGCCAGGAGGGAAAAGTGGGGATTATGTTTAGACTTTCTCGGAACTGCTTCAAATCAACTGGATATCTTTGTGCTGTAAATCTCCCAACAGCCAAACGCAAAAGCAGCAAACATCTCGCTGTATGTCCCACATCCAAAGTGCCAAGAGAGAGCTTGCTCTCCCTGTCTTTGAGTACTGTTTTCACTGTCCCGGTTACCTCTTTGCTAACATTCTCTTCAGAGCCGCAGTGAAACCAGGAACCATGTGGAGAAGGCACCCACACTGAAAGTGCCTGGAGGGAACATTGGGGCTTCTTCTCAGTGTCTCTGACATAGGGTTTCACTGTCCCGGGAAAGTCTCTGCTAACACCCTGCAGAGCGCTGTGCCCAATATACAGAAACGTCTTGCGGTATCTCCTACAGGGAAAGTGCCAGGAGGGAATTGTGGAGCTTGTTCTCAGTGTCTCTGAGAATTGCTCTGATTATCTGTGTGACCTCTTTGCTAAGACTCTCCAGAGAGCCGTCCTCAAAACAAACACACATCTTGACATATCTCCCACATTGATCGCAGTGTCTCCAGAAACGGCATTCAAGGAGCCAGGACCTTTTCTCCCTACACTGTCCATTGAGTTGTCCTCAAAACCAATATACATCCTGCTATATCTCCCACATGGAAAGTGCCAGGAGGGAGAAGTGGGGATTATGTTTAGACTTTCTCGGAACTGCTTCAAATCAACTAGATATCTTTGTGCTGTAAATCTCCCAACAGCCAAACGCAAAAGCAGCAAACATCTCGCTGTATGTCCCACATCCAAAGTGCCAAGAGAGAGCTTGCTCTCCCTGTCTTTGAGTACTGTTTTCACTGTCCCGGTTACCTCTTTGCTAACATTCTCTTCAGAGCCGCAGTGAAACCAGGAACCACGTGGAGAAGGCAGCCACACTGAAAGTGCCTGGAGGGAACATTGGGGCTTCTTCTCAGTGTCTCTGACATAGGGTTTCACTGTCCCGGGAAAGTCTCTGCTAACACCGTGCAGAGCGCTGTGCCCAATATACAGAAACGTCTTGCGGTATCTCCTACAGGGAAAGTGCCAGGAGGGAATTGCGGAGCTTGTTCTCAGTGTCTCTGAGAATTGCTCTGATTATCTGTGTGACCTCTTTGCTAAGACTCTCCAGAGAGCCGTCCTCAAAACAAACACACATCTTGACATATCTCCCACATTGATCGCAGTGTCTCCAGAAACGGCATTCAAGGAGCCAGGACCTTTTCTCCCTACACTGTCCATTGAGTTGTCCTCAAAACCAATATACATCCTGCTATATCTCCCACATGGAAAGTGCCAGGAGGGAAAAGTGGGGATTATGTTTAGACTTTCTCGGAACTGCTTCAAATCAACTGGATATCTTTGTGCTGTAAATCTCCCAACAGCCAAACGCAAAAGCAGCAAACATCTCGCTGTATGTCCCACATCCAAAGTGCCAAGAGAGAGCTTGCTCTCCCTGTCTTTGAGTACTGTTTTCACTGTCCCGGTTACCTCTTTGCTAACATTCTCTTCAGAGCTGCAGTGAAACCAGGAACCATGTGGAGAAGGCACCCACACTGAAAGTGCCTGGAGGGAACATTGGGGCTTCTTCTCAGTGTCTCTGACATAGGGTTTCACTGTCCCGGGAAAGTCTCTGCTAACACCGTGCAGAGCGCTGTGCCCAATATACAGAAACGTCTTGCGGTATCTCCTACAGGGAAAGTGCCAGGAGGGAATTGCGGAGCTTGTTCTCAGTGTCTCTGAGAATTGCTCTGATTATCTGTGTGACCTCTTTGCTAAGACTCTCCAGAGAGCCGTCCTCAAAACAAACACACATCTTGACATATCTCCCACATTGATCGCAGTGTCTCCAGAAACGGCATTCAAGGAGCCAGGACCTTTTCTCCCTACACTGTCCATTGAGTTGTCCTCAAAACCAATATACATCCTGCTATATCTCCCACATGGAAAGTGCCAGGAGGGAAAAGTGGGGATTATGCTTAGACTTTCTCGGAACTGCTTCAAATCAACTAGATATCTTTGTGCTGTAAATCTCCCAACAGCCAAACGCAAAAGCAGCAAACATCTCGCTGTATGTCCCACATCCAAAGTGCCAAGAGAGAGCTTGCTCTCCCTGTCTTTGAGTACTGTTTTCACTGTCCCGGTTACCTCTTTGCTAACATTCTCTTCAGAGCTGCAGTGAAACCAGGAACCACGTGGAGAAGGCAGCCACACTGAAAGTGCCTGGAGGGAACATTGGGGCTTCTTCTCAGTGTCTCTGACATAGGGTTTCACTGTCCCGGGAAAGTCTCTGCTAACACCGTGCAGAGCGCTGTGCCCAATATACACAAACGTCTTGCGGTATCTCCTACAGGGAAAGTGCCAGGAGGGAATTGCGGAGCTTGTTCTCAGTGTCTCTGAGAATTGCTCTGATTATCTGTGTGACCTCTTTGCTAAGACTCTCCAGAGAGCCGTCCTCAAAACAAACACACATCTTGACATATCTCCCACATTGATCGCAGTGTCTCCAGAAACGGCATTCAAGGAGCCAGGACCTTTTCTCCCTACACTGTCCATTGAGTTGTCCTCAAAACCAATATACATCCTGCTACATCTCCCACATGGAAAGTGCCAGGAGGGAAAAGTGGGGATTATGCTTAGACTTTCTCGGAACTGCTTCAAATCAACTAGATATCTTTGTGCTGTAAATCTCCCAACAGCCAAACGCAAAAGCAGCAAACATCTCGCTGTATGTCCCACATCCAAAGTGCCAAGAGAGAGCTTGCTCTCCCTGTCTTTGAGTACTGTTTTCACTGTCCCGGTTACCTCTTTGCTAACATTCTCTTCAGAGCTGCAGTGAAACCAGGAACCACGTGGAGAAGGCACCCACACTGAAAGTGCCTGGAGGGAACATTGGGGCTTCTTCTCAGTGTCTCTGACATAGGGTTTCACTGTCCCGGGAAAGTCTCTGCTAACACCGTGCAGAGCGCTGTGCCCAATATACAGAAACGTCTTGCGGTATCTCCTACAGGGAAAGTGCCAGGAGGGAATTGTGGAGCTTGTTCTCAGTGTCTCTGAGAATTGCTCTGATTATCTGTGTGACCTCTTTGCTAAGACTCTCCAGAGAGCCGTCCTCAAAACAAACACACATCTTGACATATCTCCCACATTGATCGCAGTGTCTCCAGAAACGGCATTCAAGGAGCCAGGACCTTTTCTCCCTACACTGTCCATTGAGTTGTCCTCAAAACCAATATACATCCTGCTATATCTCCCACATGGAAAGTGCCAGGAGGGAGAAGTGGGGATTATGTTTAGACTTTCTCGGAACTGCTTCAAATCAACTAGATATCTTTGTGCTGTAAATCTCCCAACAGCCAAACGCAAAAGCAGCAAACATCTCGCTGTATGTCCCACATCCAAAGTGCCAAGAGAGAGCTTGCTCTCCCTGTCTTTGAGTACTGTTTTCACTGTCCCGGTTACCTCTTTGCTAACATTCTCTTCAGAGCTGCAGTGAAACCAGGAACCACGTGGAGAAAGCACCCACACTGAAAGTGCCTGGAGGGAACATTGGGGCTTCTTCTCAGTGTCTCTGACATAGGGTTTCACTGTCCCGGGAAAGTCTCTGCTAACACCGTGCAGAGCGCTGTGCCCAATATACAGAAACGTCTTGCGGTATCTCCTACAGGGAAAGTGCCAGGAGGGAATTGCGGAGCTTGTTCTCAGTGTCTCTGAGAATTGCTCTGATTATCCGTGTGACCTCTTTGCTAAGACTCTCCAGAGAGCCGTCCTCAAAACAAACACACATCTTGACATAGCTCCCACATTGATCGCAGTGTCTCCAGAAACGGCATTCAAGGAGCCAGGACCTTTTCTCCCTACACTGTCCATTGAGTTGTCCTCAAAACCAATATACATCCTGCTATATCTCCCACATGGAAAGTGCCAGGAGGGAAAAGTGGGGATTATGCTTAGACTTTCTCGGAACTGCTTCAAATCAACTAGATATCTTTGTGCTGTAAATCTCCCAACAGCCAAACGCAAAAGCAGCAAACATCTCGCTGTATGTCCCACATCCAAAGTGCCAAGAGAGAGCTTGCTCTCCCTGTCTTTGAGTACTGTTTTCACTGTCCCGGTTACCTCTTTGCTAACATTCTCTTCAGAGCTGCAGTGAAACCAGGAACCACGTGGAGAAGGCACCCACACTGAAAGTGCCTGGAGGGAACATTGGGGCTTCTTCTCAGTGTCTCTGACATAGGGTTTCACTGTCCCGGGAAAGTCTCTGCTAACACCGTGCAGAGCGCTGTGCCCAATATACACAAACGTCTTGCGGTATCTCCTACAGGGAAATGCCAGGAGGGAATTGCGGAGCTTGTTCTCAGTGTCTCTGAGAATTGCTCTGATTATCTGTGTGACCTCTTTGCTAAGACTCTCCAGAGAGCCGTCCTCAAAACAAACACACATCTTGACATATCTCCCACATTGATCGCAGTGTCTCCAGAAACGGCATTCAAGGAGCCAGGACCTTTTCTCCCTACACTGTCCATTGAGTTGTCCTCAAAACCAATATACATCCTGCTATATCTCCCACATGGAAAGTGCCAGGAGGGAAAAGTGGGGATTATGCTTAGACTTTCTCGGAACTGCTTCAAATCAACTAGATATCTTTGTGCTGTAAATCTCCCAACAGCCAAACGCAAAAGCAGCAAACATCTCGCTGTATGTCCCACATCCAAAGTGCCAAGAGAGAGCTTGCTCTCCCTGTCTTTGAGTACTGTTTTCACTGTCCCGGTTACCTCTTTGCTAACATTCTCTTCAGAGCTGCAGTGAAACCAGGAACCACGTGGAGAAGGCACCCACACTGAAAGTGCCTGGAGGGAACATTGGGGCTTCTTCTCAGTGTCTCTGACATAGGGTTTCACTGTCCCGGGAAAGTCTCTGCTAACACCGTGCAGAGCGCTGTGCCCAATATACAGAAACGTCTTGCGGTATCTCCTACAGGGAAAGTGCCAGGAGGGAATTGCGGAGCTTGTTCTCAGTGTCTCTGAGAATTGCTCTGATTATCCGTGTGACCTCTTTGCTAAGACTCTCCAGAGAGCCGTCCTCAAAACAAACACACATCTTGACATATCTCCCACATTGATCGCAGTGTCTCCAGAAACGGCATTCAAGGAGCCAGGACCTTTTCTCCCTACACTGTCCATTGAGTTGTCCTCAAAACCAATATACATCCTGCTATATCTCCCACATGGAAAGTGCCAGGAGGGAAAAGTGGGGATTATGTTTAGACTTTCTCGGAACTGCTTCAAATCAACTGGATATCTTTGTGCTGTAAATCTCCCAACAGCCAAACGCAAAAGCAGCAAACATCTCGCTGTATGTCCCACATCCAAAGTGCCAAGAGAGAGCTTGCTCTCCCTGTCTTTGAGTACTGTTTTCACTGTCCCGGTTACCTCTTTGCTAACATTCTCTTCAGAGCTGCAGTGAAACCAGGAACCACGTGGAGAAGGCACCCACACTGAAAGTGCCTGGAGGGAACATTGGGGCTTCTTCTCAGTGTCTCTGATGTCGGGTTTTACTGTCCCGGGAAAGTCTCTGCTAACACCCTGCAGAGCGCAGTGCCCAATATACCGAAACGTCTTGCGGTATCTCCTACAGGGAAAGTGCCAGGAGGGAATTGCGGAGCTTGTTCTCAGTGTCTCTGAGAATTGCTCTGATTATCCGTGTGACCTCTTTGCTAAGACTCTCCAGAGAGCCGTCCTCAAAACAAACACACATCTTGACATATCTCCCACATTGATCGCAGTGTCTCCAGAAACGGCATTCAAGGAGCCAGGACCTTTTCTCCCTACACTGTCCATTGAGTTGTCCTCAAAACCAATATACATCCTGCTATATCTCCCACATGGAAAGTGCCAGGAGGGAAAAGTGGGGATTATGTTTAGACTTTCTCGGAACTGCTTCAAATCAACTGGATATCTTTGTGCTGTAAATCTCCCAACAGCCAAACGCAAAAGCAGCAAACATCTCGCTGTATGTCCCACATCCAAAGTGCCAAGAGAGAGCTTGCTCTCCCTGTCTTTGAGTACTGTTTTCACTGTCCCGGTTACCTCTTTGCTAACATTCTCTTCAGAGCTGCAGTGAAACCAGGAACCATGTGGAGAAGGCACCCACACTGAAAGTGCCTGGAGGGAACATTGGGGCTTCTTCTCAGTGTCTCTGACATAGGGTTTCACTGTCCCGGGAAAGTCTCTGCTAACACCCTGCAGAGCGCTGTGCCCAATATACAGAAACGTCTTGCGGTATCTCCTACAGGGAAAGTGCCAGGAGGGAATTGTGGAACTTGTTCTCAGTGTCTCTGAGAATTGCTCTGATTATCTGTGTGACCTCTTTGCTAAGACTCTCCAGAGAGCCGTCCTCAAAACAAACACACATCTTGACATATCTCCCACATTGATCGCAGTGTCTCCAGAAACGGCATTCAAGGAGCCAGGACCTTTTCTCCCTACACTGTCCATTGAGTTGTCCTCAAAACCAATATACATCCTGCTATATCTCCCACATGGAAAGTGCCAGGAGGGAGAAGTGGGGATTAGGTTTAGACTTTCTCGGAACTGCTTCAAATCAACTGGATATCTTTGTGCTGTAAATCTCCCAACAGCCAAACGCAAAAGCAGCAAACATCTCGCTGTATGTCCCACATCCAAAGTGCCAAGAGAGAGCTTGCTCTCCCTGTCTTTGAGTACTGTTTTCACTGTCCCGGTTACCTCTTTGCTAACATTCTCTTCAGAGCTGCAGTGAAACCAGGAACCACGTGGAGAAGGCACCCACACTGAAAGTGCCTGGAGGGAACATTGGGGCTTCTTCTCAGTGTCTCTGACATAGGGTTTCACTGTCCCGGGAAAGTCTCTGCTAACACCCTGCAGAGCGCAGTGCCCAATATACCGAAACGTCTTGCGGTATCTCCTACAGGGAAAGTGCCAGGAGGGAATTGCGGAGCTTGTTCTCAGTGTCTCTGAGAATTGCTCTGATTATCCGTGTGACCTCTTTGCTAAGACTCTCCAGAGAGCCGTCCTCAAAACAAACACACATCTTGACATATCTCCCACATTGATCGCAGTGTCTCCAGAAACGGCATTCAAGGAGCCAGGACCTTTTCTCCCTACACTGTCCATTGAGTTGTCCTCAAAACCAATATACATCCTGCTATATCTCCCACATGGAAAGTGCCAGGAGGGAAAAGTGGGGATTATGTTTAGACTTTCTCGGAACTGCTTCAAATCAACTAGATATCTTTGTGCTGTAAATCTCCCAACAGCCAAACGCAAAAGCAGCAAACATCTCGCTGTATGTCCCACATCCAAAGTGCCAAGAGAGAGCTTGCTCTCCCTGTCTTTGAGTACTGTTTTCACTGTCCCGGTTACCTCTTTGCTAACATTCTCTTCAGAGCTGCAGTGAAACCAGGAACCATGTGGAGAAGGCACCCACACTGAAAGTGCCTGGAGGGAACATTGGGGCTTCTTCTCAGTGTCTCTGACATAGGGTTTCACTGTCCCGGGAAAGTCTCTGCTAACACCCTGCAGAGCGCTGTGCCCAATATACAGAAACGTCTTGCGGTATCTCCTACAGGGAAAGTGCCAGGAGGGAATTGTGGAACTTGTTCTCAGTGTCTCTGAGAATTGCTCTGATTATCTGTGTGACCTCTTTGCTAAGACTCTCCAGAGAGCCGTCCTCAAAACAAACACACATCTTGACATATCTCCCACATTGATCGCAGTGTCTCCAGAAACGGCATTCAAGGAGCCAGGACCTTTTCTCCCTACACTGTCCATTGAGTTGTCCTCAAAACCAATATACATCCTGCTATATCTCCCACATGGAAAGTGCCAGGAGGGAGAAGTGGGGATTAGGTTTAGACTTTCTCGGAACTGCTTCAAATCAACTGGATATCTTTGTGCTGTAAATCTCCCAACAGCCAAACGCAAAAGCAGCAAACATCTCGCTGTATGTCCCACATCCAAAGTGCCAAGAGAGAGCTTGCTCTCCCTGTCTTTGAGTACTGTTTTCACTGTCCCGGTTACCTCTTTGCTAACATTCTCTTCAGAGCTGCAGTGAAACCAGGAACCACGTGGAGAAGGCACCCACACTGAAAGTGCCTGGAGGGAACATTGGGGCTTCTTCTCAGTGTCTCTGACATAGGGTTTCACTGTCCCGGGAAAGTCTCTGCTAACACCCTGCAGAGCGCAGTGCCCAATATACCGAAACGTCTTGCGGTATCTCCTACAGGGAAAGTGCCAGGAGGGAATTGCGGAGCTTGTTCTCAGTGTCTCTGAGAATTGCTCTGATTATCCGTGTGACCTCTTTGCTAAGACTCTCCAGAGAGCCGTCCTCAAAACAAACACACATCTTGACATATCTCCCACATTGATCGCAGTGTCTCCAGAAACGGCATTCAAGGAGCCAGGACCTTTTCTCCCTACACTGTCCATTGAGTTGTCCTCAAAACCAATATACATCCTGCTATATCTCCCACATGGAAAGTGCCAGGAGGGAAAAGTGGGGATTATGTTTAGACTTTCTCGGAACTGCTTCAAATCAACTAGATATCTTTGTGCTGTAAATCTCCCAACAGCCAAACGCAAAAGCAGCAAACATCTCGCTGTATGTCCCACATCCAAAGTGCCAAGAGAGAGCTTGCTCTCCCTGTCTTTGAGTACTGTTTTCACTGTCCCGGTTACCTCTTTGCTAACATTCTCTTCAGAGCTGCAGTGAAACCAGGAACCATGTGGAGAAGGCACCCACACTGAAAGTGCCTGGAGGGAACATTGGGGCTTCTTCTCAGTGTCTCTGACATAGGGTTTCACTGTCCCGGGAAAGTCTCTGCTAACACCCTGCAGAGCGCTGTGCCCAATATACAGAAACGTCTTGCGGTATCTCCTACAGGGAAAGTGCCAGGAGGGAATTGTGGAACTTGTTCTCAGTGTCTCTGAGAATTGCTCTGATTATCTGTGTGACCTCTTTGCTAAGACTCTCCAGAGAGCCGTCCTCAAAACAAACACACATCTTGACATATCTCCCACATTGATCGCAGTGTCTCCAGAAACGGCATTCAAGGAGCCAGGACCTTTTCTCCCTACACTGTCCATTGAGTTGTCCTCAAAACCAATATACATCCTGCTATATCTCCCACATGGAAAGTGCCAGGAGGGAAAAGTGGGGATTATGTTTAGACTTTCTCGGAACTGCTTCAAATCAACTAGATATCTTTGTGCTGTAAATCTCCCAACAGCCAAACGCAAAAGCAGCAAACATCTCGCTGTATGTCCCACATCCAAAGTGCCAAGAGAGAGCTTGCTCTCCCTGTCTTTGAGTACTGTTTTCACTGTCCCGGTTACCTCTTTGCTAACATTCTCTTCAGAGCTGCAGTGAAACCAGGAACCACGTGGAGAAGGCACCCACACTGAAAGTGCCTGGAGGGAACATTGGGGCTTCTTCTCAGTGTCTCTGACATAGGGTTTCACTGTCCCGGGAAAGTCTCTGCTAACACCCTGCAGAGCGCAGTGCCCAATATACCGAAACGTCTTGCGGTATCTCCTACAGGGAAAGTGCCAGGAGGGAATTGCGGAGCTTGTTCTCAGTGTCTCTGAGAATTGCTCTGATTATCCGTGTGACCTCTTTGCTAAGACTCTCCAGAGAGCCGTCCTCAAAACAAACACACATCTTGACATATCTCCCACATTGATCGCAGTGTCTCCAGAAACGGCATTCAAGGAGCCAGGACCTTTTCTCCCTACACTGTCCATTGAGTTGTCCTCAAAACCAATATACATCCTGCTATATCTCCCACATGGAAAGTGCCAGGAGGGAAAAGTGGGGATTATGTTTAGACTTTCTCGGAACTGCTTCAAATCAACTAGATATCTTTGTGCTGTAAATCTCCCAACAGCCGAACGCAAAAGCAGCAAACATCTCGCTGTATGTCCCACATCCAAAGTGCCAAGAGAGAGCTTGCTCTCCCTGTCTTTGAGTACTGTTTTCACTGTCCCGGTTACCTCTTTGCTAACATTCTCTTCAGAGCTGCAGTGAAACCAGGAACCACGTGGAGAAGGCACCCACACTGAAAGTGCCTGGAGGGAACATTGGGGCTTCTTCTCAGTGTCTCTGACATAGGGTTTCACTGTCCCGGGAAAGTCTCTGCTAACACCCTGCAGAGCGCAGTGCCCAATATACCGAAACGTCTTGCGGTATCTCCTACAGGGAAAGTGCCAGGAGGGAATTGCGGAGCTTGTTCTCAGTGTCTCTGAGAATTGCTCTGATTATCCGTGTGACCTCTTTGCTAAGACTCTCCAGAGAGCCGTCCTCAAAACAAACACACATCTTGACATATCTCCCACATTGATCGCAGTGTCTCCAGAAACGGCATTCAAGGAGCCAGGAGGTTTTCTCCCTACACTGTCCATTGAGTTGTCCTCAAAACCAATATACATCCTGCTATATCTCCCACATGGAAAGTGCCAGGAGGGAAAAGTGGGGATTATGTTTAGACTTTCTCGGAACTGCTTCAAATCAACTAGATATCTTTGTGCTGTAAATCTCCCAACAGCCAAACGCAAAAGCAGCAAACATCTCGCTGTATGTCCCACATCCAAAGTGCCAAGAGAGAGCTTGCTCTCCCTGTCTTTGAGTACTGTTTTCACTGTCCCGGTTACCTCTTTGCTAACATTCTCTTCAGAGCTGCAGTGAAACCAGGAACCACGTGGAGAAGGCACCCACACTGAAAGTGCCTGGAGGGAACATTGGGGCTTCTTCTCAGTGTCTCTGACATAGGGTTTCACTGTCCCGGGAAAGTCTCTGCTAACACCCTGCAGAGCGCAGTGCCCAATATACCGAAACGTCTTGCGGTATCTCCTACAGGGAAAGTGCCAGGAGGGAATTGCGGAGCTTGTTCTCAGTGTCTCTGAGAATTGCTCTGATTATCCCTGTGACCTCTTTGCTAAGACTCTCCAGAGAGCCGTCCTCAAAACAAACACACATCTTGACATATCTCCCACATTGATCGCAGTGTCTCCAGAAACGGCATTCAAGGAGCCAGGACCTTTTCTCCCTACACTGTCCATTGAGTTGTCCTCAAAACCAATATACATCCTGCTATATCTCCCACATGGAAAGTGCCAGGAGGGAGAAGTGGGGATTATGTTTAGACTTTCTCGGAACTGCTTCAAATCAACTAGATATCTTTGTGCTGTAAATCTCCCAACAGCCAAACGCAAAAGCAGCAAACATCTCGCTGTATGTCCCACATCCAAAGTGCCAAGAGAGAGCTTGCTCTCCCTGTCTTTGAGTACTGTTTTCACTGTCCCGGTTACCTCTTTGCTAACATTCTCTTCAGAGCTGCAGTGAAACCAGGAACCATGTGGAGAAGGCACCCACACTGAAAGTGCCTGGAGGGAACATTGGGGCTTCTTCTCAGTGTCTCTGACATAGGGTTTCACTGTCCCGGGAAAGTCTCTGCTAACACCCTGCAGAGCGCTGTGCCCAATATACAGAAACGTCTTGCGGTATCTCCTACAGGGAAAGTGCCAGGAGGGAATTGTGGAACTTGTTCTCAGTGTCTCTGAGAATTGCTCTGATTATCTGTGTGACCTCTTTGCTAAGACTCTCCAGAGAGCCGTCCTCAAAACAAACACACATCTTGACATATCTCCCACATTGATCGCAGTGTCTCCAGAAACGGCATTCAAGGAGCCAGGACCTTTTCTCCCTACACTGTCCATTGAGTTGTCCTCAAAACCAATATACATCCTGCTATATCTCCCACATGGAAAGTGCCAGGAGGGAAAAGTGGGGATTATGTTTAGACTTTCTCGGAACTGCTTCAAATCAACTAGATATCTTTGTGCTGTAAATCTCCCAACAGCCAAACGCAAAAGCAGCAAACATCTCGCTGTATGTCCCACATCCAAAGTGCCAAGAGAGAGCTTGCTCTCCCTGTCTTTGAGTACTGTTTTCACTGTCCCGGTTACCTCTTTGCTAACATTCTCTTCAGAGCTGCAGTGAAACCAGGAACCACGTGGAGAAGGCACCCACACTGAAAGTGCCTGGAGGGAACATTGGGGCTTCTTCTCAGTGTCTCTGACATAGGGTTTCACTGTCCCGGGAAAGTCTCTGCTAACACCCTGCAGAGCGCAGTGCCCAATATACCGAAACGTCTTGCGGTATCTCCTACAGGGAAAGTGCCAGGAGGGAATTGCGGAGCTTGTTCTCAGTGTCTCTGAGAATTGCTCTGATTATCCGTGTGACCTCTTTGCTAAGACTCTCCAGAGAGCCGTCCTCAAAACAAACACACATCTTGACATATCTCCCACATTGATCGCAGTGTCTCCAGAAACGGCATTCAAGGAGCCAGGACCTTTTCTCCCTACACTGTCCATTGAGTTGTCCTCAAAACCAATATACATCCTGCTATATCTCCCACATGGAAAGTGCCAGGAGGGAAAAGTGGGGATTATGTTTAGACTTTCTCGGAACTGCTTCAAATCAACTAGATATCTTTGTGCTGTAAATCTCCCAACAGCCGAACGCAAAAGCAGCAAACATCTCGCTGTATGTCCCACATCCAAAGTGCCAAGAGAGAGCTTGCTCTCCCTGTCTTTGAGTACTGTTTTCACTGTCCCGGTTACCTCTTTGCTAACATTCTCTTCAGAGCTGCAGTGAAACCAGGAACCACGTGGAGAAGGCACCCACACTGAAAGTGCCTGGAGGGAACATTGGGGCTTCTTCTCAGTGTCTCTGACATAGGGTTTCACTGTCCCGGGAAAGTCTCTGCTAACACCCTGCAGAGCGCAGTGCCCAATATACCGAAACGTCTTGCAGTATCTCCTACAGGGAAAGTGCCAGGAGGGAATTGCGGAGCTTGTTCTCAGTGTCTCTGAGAATTGCTCTGATTATCCGTGTGACCTCTTTGCTAAGACTCTCCAGAGAGCCGTCCTCAAAACAAACACACATCTTGACATATCTCCCACATTGATCGCAGTGTCTCCAGAAACGGCATTCAAGGAGCCAGGAGGTTTTCTCCCTACACTGTCCATTGAGTTGTCCTCAAAACCAATATACATCCTGCTATATCTCCCACATGGAAAGTGCCAGGAGGGAAAAGTGGGGATTATGTTTAGACTTTCTCGGAACTGCTTCAAATCAACTAGATATCTTTGTGCTGTAAATCTCCCAACAGCCAAACGCAAAAGCAGCAAACATCTCGCTGTATGTCCCACATCCAAAGTGCCAAGAGAGAGCTTGCTCTCCCTGTCTTTGAGTACTGTTTTCACTGTCCCGGTTACCTCTTTGCTAACATTCTCTTCAGAGCTGCAGTGAAACCAGGAACCACGTGGAGAAGGCACCCACACTGAAAGTGCCTGGAGGGAACA
Organism: Larus michahellis; assembly: GCF_964199755.1. Lineage (NCBI taxonomy): Eukaryota > Metazoa > Chordata > Aves > Charadriiformes > Laridae > Larus > Larus michahellis. The sequence continues at coordinate 550,140 of NW_027436158.1, read as the reverse complement.
TTGGGGCTTCTTCTCAGTGTCTCTGACATAGGGTTTCACTGTCCCGGGAAAGTCTCTGCTAACACCCTGCAGAGCGCAGTGCCCAATATACCGAAACGTCTTGCGGTATCTCCTACAGGGAAAGTGCCAGGAGGGAATTGCGGAGCTTGTTCTCAGTGTCTCTGAGAATTGCTCTGATTATCCCTGTGACCTCTTTGCTAAGACTCTCCAGAGAGCCGTCCTCAAAACAAACACACATCTTGACATATCTCCCACATTGATCGCAGTGTCTCCAGAAACGGCATTCAAGGAGCCAGGACCTTTTCTCCCTACACTGTCCATTGAGTTGTCCTCAAAACCAATATACATCCTGCTATATCTCCCACATGGAAAGTGCCAGGAGGGAGAAGTGGGGATTATGTTTAGACTTTCTCGGAACTGCTTCAAATCAACTAGATATCTTTGTGCTGTAAATCTCCCAACAGCCAAACGCAAAAGCAGCAAACATCTCGCTGTATGTCCCACATCCAAAGTGCCAAGAGAGAGCTTGCTCTCCCTGTCTTTGAGTACTGTTTTCACTGTCCCGGTTACCTCTTTGCTAACATTCTCTTCAGAGCTGCAGTGAAACCAGGAACCACGTGGAGAAGGCACCCACACTGAAAGTGCCTGGAGGGAACATTGGGGCTTCTTCTCAGTGTCTCTGACATAGGGTTTCACTGTCCCGGGAAAGTCTCTGCTAACACCCTGCAGAGCGCAGTGCCCAATATACCGAAACGTCTTGCGGTATCTCCTACAGGGAAAGTGCCAGGAGGGAATTGCGGAGCTTGTTCTCAGTGTCTCTGAGAATTGCTCTGATTATCCGTGTGACCTCTTTGCTAAGACTCTCCAGAGAGCCGTCCTCAAAACAAACACACATCTTGACATATCTCCCACATTGATCGCAGTGTCTCCAGAAACGGCATTCAAGGAGCCAGGACCTTTTCTCCCTACACTGTCCATTGAGTTGTCCTCAAAACCAATATACATCCTGCTATATCTCCCACATGGAAAGTGCCAGGAGGGAAAAGTGGGGATTATGTTTAGACTTTCTCGGAACTGCTTCAAATCAACTAGATATCTTTGTGCTGTAAATCTCCCAACAGCCAAACGCAAAAGCAGCAAACATCTCGCTGTATGTCCCACATCCAAAGTGCCAAGAGAGAGCTTGCTCTCCCTGTCTTTGAGTACTGTTTTCACTGTCCCGGTTACCTCTTTGCTAACATTCTCTTCAGAGCTGCAGTGAAACCAGGAACCATGTGGAGAAGGCACCCACACTGAAAGTGCCTGGAGGGAACATTGGGGCTTCTTCTCAGTGTCTCTGACATAGGGTTTCACTGTCCCGGGAAAGTCTCTGCTAACACCCTGCAGAGCGCAGTGCCCAATATACCGAAACGTCTTGCGGTATCTCCTACAGGGAAAGTGCCAGGAGGGAATTGCGGAGCTTGTTCTCAGTGTCTCTGAGAATTGCTCTGATTATCCGTGTGACCTCTTTGCTAAGACTCTCCAGAGAGCCGTCCTCAAAACAAACACACATCTTGACATATCTCCCACATTGATCGCAGTGTCTCCAGAAACGGCATTCAAGGAGCCAGGACCTTTTCTCCCTACACTGTCCATTGAGTTGTCCTCAAAACCAATATACATCCTGCTATATCTCCCACATGGAAAGTGCCAGGAGGGAAAAGTGGGGATTATGTTTAGACTTTCTCGGAACTGCTTCAAATCAACTAGATATCTTTGTGCTGTAAATCTCCCAACAGCCGAACGCAAAAGCAGCAAACATCTCGCTGTATGTCCCACATCCAAAGTGCCAAGAGAGAGCTTGCTCTCCCTGTCTTTGAGTACTGTTTTCACTGTCCCGGTTACCTCTTTGCTAACATTCTCTTCAGAGCTGCAGTGAAACCAGGAACCACGTGGAGAAGGCAGCCACACTGAAAGTGCCTGGAGGGAACATTGGGGCTTCTTCTCAGTGTCTCTGACATAGGGTTTCACTGTCCCGGGAAAGTCTCTGCTAACACCCTGCAGAGCGCAGTGCCCAATATACCGAAACGTCTTGCGGTATCTCCTACAGGGAAAGTGCCAGGAGGGAATTGCGGAGCTTGTTCTCAGTGTCTCTGAGAATTGCTCTGATTATCCGTGTGACCTCTTTGCTAAGACTCTCCAGAGAGCCGTCCTCAAAACAAACACACATCTTGACATATCTCCCACATTGATCGCAGTGTCTCCAGAAACGGCATTCAAGGAGCCAGGACCTTTTCTCCCTACACTGTCCATTGAGTTGTCCTCAAAACCAATATACATCCTGCTATATCTCCCACATGGAAAGTGCCAGGAGGGAGAAGTGGGGATTATGTTTAGACTTTCTCGGAACTGCTTCAAATCAACTAGATATCTTTGTGCTGTAAATCTCCCAACAGCCAAACGCAAAAGCAGCAAACATCTCGCTGTATGTCCCACATCCAAAGTGCCAAGAGAGAGCTTGCTCTCCCTGTCTTTGAGTACTGTTTTCACTGTCCCGGTTACCTCTTTGCTAACATTCTCTTCAGAGCTGCAGTGAAACCAGGAACCACGTGGAGAAGGCACCCACACTGAAAGTGCCTGGAGGGAACATTGGGGCTTCTTCTCAGTGTCTCTGACATAGGGTTTCACTGTCCCGGGAAAGTCTCTGCTAACACCCTGCAGAGCGCAGTGCCCAATATACCGAAACGTCTTGCGGTATCTCCTACAGGGAAAGTGCCAGGAGGGAATTGCGGAGCTTGTTCTCAGTGTCTCTGAGAATTGCTCTGATTATCCGTGTGACCTCTTTGCTAAGACTCTCCAGAGAGCCGTCCTCAAAACAAACACACATCTTGACATATCTCCCACATTGATCGCAGTGTCTCCAGAAACGGCATTCAAGGAGCCAGGACCTTTTCTCCCTACACTGTCCATTGAGTTGTCCTCAAAACCAATATACATCCTGCTATATCTCCCACATGGAAAGTGCCAGGAGGGAAAAGTGGGGATTATGTTTAGACTTTCTCGGAACTGCTTCAAATCAACTAGATATCTTTGTGCTGTAAATCTCCCAACAGCCAAACGCAAAAGCAGCAAACATCTCGCTGTATGTCCCACATCCAAAGTGCCAAGAGAGAGCTTGCTCTCCCTGTCTTTGAGTACTGTTTTCACTGTCCCGGTTACCTCTTTGCTAACATTCTCTTCAGAGCTGCAGTGAAACCAGGAACCATGTGGAGAAGGCACCCACACTGAAAGTGCCTGGAGGGAACATTGGGGCTTCTTCTCAGTGTCTCTGACATAGGGTTTCACTGTCCCGGGAAAGTCTCTGCTAACACCGTGCAGAGCGCTGTGCCCAATATACAGAAACGTCTTGCGGTATCTCCTACAGGGAAAGTGCCAGGAGGGAATTGTGGAACTTGTTCTCAGTGTCTCTGAGAATTGCTCTGATTATCTGTGTGACCTCTTTGCTAAGACTCTCCAGAGAGCCGTCCTCAAAACAAACACACATCTTGACATATCTCCCACATTGATCGCAGTGTCTCCAGAAACGGCATTCAAGGAGCCAGGACCTTTTCTCCCTACACTGTCCATTGAGTTGTCCTCAAAACCAATATACATCCTGCTATATCTCCCACATGGAAAGTGCCAGGAGGGAAAAGTGGGGATTATGTTTAGACTTTCTCGGAACTGCTTCAAATCAACTAGATATCTTTGTGCTGTAAATCTCCCAACAGCCAAACGCAAAAGCAGCAAACATCTCGCTGTATGTCCCACATCCAAAGTGCCAAGAGAGAGCTTGCTCTCCCTGTCTTTGAGTACTGTTTTCACTGTCCCGGTTACCTCTTTGCTAACATTCTCTTCAGAGCTGCAGTGAAACCAGGAACCACGTGGAGAAGGCACCCACACTGAAAGTGCCTGGAGGGAACATTGGGGCTTCTTCTCAGTGTCTCTGACATAGGGTTTCACTGTCCCGGGAAAGTCTCTGCTAACACCCTGCAGAGCGCAGTGCCCAATATACCGAAACGTCTTGCGGTATCTCCTACAGGGAAAGTGCCAGGAGGGAATTGCGGAGCTTGTTCTCAGTGTCTCTGAGAATTGCTCTGATTATCCGTGTGACCTCTTTGCTAAGACTCTCCAGAGAGCCGTCCTCAAAACAAACACACATCTTGACATATCTCCCACATTGATCGCAGTGTCTCCAGAAACGGCATTCAAGGAGCCAGGACCTTTTCTCCCTACACTGTCCATTGAGTTGTCCTCAAAACCAATATACATCCTGCTATATCTCCCACATGGAAAGTGCCAGGAGGGAAAAGTGGGGATTATGTTTAGACTTTCTCGGAACTGCTTCAAATCAACTAGATATCTTTGTGCTGTAAATCTCCCAACAGCCGAACGCAAAAGCAGCAAACATCTCGCTGTATGTCCCACATCCAAAGTGCCAAGAGAGAGCTTGCTCTCCCTGTCTTTGAGTACTGTTTTCACTGTCCCGGTTACCTCTTTGCTAACATTCTCTTCAGAGCTGCAGTGAAACCAGGAACCACGTGGAGAAGGCACCCACACTGAAAGTGCCTGGAGGGAACATTGGGGCTTCTTCTCAGTGTCTCTGACATAGGGTTTCACTGTCCCGGGAAAGTCTCTGCTAACACCCTGCAGAGCGCAGTGCCCAATATACCGAAACGTCTTGCGGTATCTCCTACAGGGAAAGTGCCAGGAGGGAATTGCGGAGCTTGTTCTCAGTGTCTCTGAGAATTGCTCTGATTATCCGTGTGACCTCTTTGCTAAGACTCTCCAGAGAGCCGTCCTCAAAACAAACACACATCTTGACATATCTCCCACATTGATCGCAGTGTCTCCAGAAACGGCATTCAAGGAGCCAGGACCTTTTCTCCCTACACTGTCCATTGAGTTGTCCTCAAAACCAATATACATCCTGCTATATCTCCCACATGGAAAGTGCCAGGAGGGAAAAGTGGGGATTATGTTTAGACTTTCTCGGAACTGCTTCAAATCAACTAGATATCTTTGTGCTGTAAATCTCCCAACAGCCAAACGCAAAAGCAGCAAACATCTCGCTGTATGTCCCACATCCAAAGTGCCAAGAGAGAGCTTGCTCTCCCTGTCTTTGAGTACTGTTTTCACTGTCCCGGTTACCTCTTTGCTAACATTCTCTTCAGAGCTGCAGTGAAACCAGGAACCACGTGGAGAAGGCACCCACACTGAAAGTGCCTGGAGGGAACATTGGGGCTTCTTCTCAGTGTCTCTGACATAGGGTTTCACTGTCCCGGGAAAGTCTCTGCTAACACCCTGCAGAGCGCAGTGCCCAATATACAGAAACGTCTTGCGGTATCTCCTACAGGGAAAGTGCCAGGAGGGAATTGCGGAGCTTGTTCTCAGTGTCTCTGAGAATTGCTCTGATTATCCGTGTGACCTCTTTGCTAAGACTCTCCAGAGAGCCGTCCTCAAAACAAACACACATCTTGACATATCTCCCACATTGATCGCAGTGTCTCCAGAAACGGCATTCAAGGAGCCAGGAGGTTTTCTCCCTACACTGTCCATTGAGTTGTCCTCAAAACCAATATACATCCTGCTATATCTCCCACATGGAAAGTGCCAGGAGGGAGAAGTGGGGATTATGTTTAGACTTTCTCGGAACTGCTTCAAATCAACTGGATATCTTTGTGCTGTAAATCTCCCAACAGCCAAACGCAAAAGCAGCAAACATCTCGCTGTATGTCCCACATCCAAAGTGCCAAGAGAGAGCTTGCTCTCCCTGTCTTTGAGTACTGTTTTCACTGTCCCGGTTACCTCTTTGCTAACATTCTCTTCAGAGCTGCAGTGAAACCAGGAACCACGTGGAGAAAGCACCCACACTGAAAGTGCCTGGAGGGAACATTGGGGCTTCTTCTCAGTGTCTCTGATGTCGGGTTTTACTGTCCCGGGAAAGTCTCTGCTAACACCCTGCAGAGCGCAGTGCCCAATATACCGAAACGTCTTGCGGTATCTCCTACAGGGAAAGTGCCAGGAGGGAATTGCGGAGCTTGTTCTCAGTGTCTCTGAGAATTGCTCTGATTATCCGTGTGACCTCTTTGCTAAGACTCTCCAGAGAGCCGTCCTCAAAACAAACACACATCTTGACATATCTCCCACATTGATCGCAGTGTCTCCAGAAACGGCATTCAAGGAGCCAGGACCTTTTCTCCCTACACTGTCCATTGAGTTGTCCTCAAAACCAATATACATCCTGCTATATCTCCCACATGGAAAGTGCCAGGAGGGAGAAGTGGGGATTATGTTTAGACTTTCTCGGAACTGCTTCAAATCAACTAGATATCTTTGTGCTGTAAATCTCCCAACAGCCAAACGCAAAAGCAGCAAACATCTCGCTGTATGTCCCACATCCAAAGTGCCAAGAGAGAGCTTGCTCTCCCTGTCTTTGAGTACTGTTTTCACTGTCCCGGTTACCTCTTTGCTAACATTCTCTTCAGAGCTGCAGTGAAACCAGGAACCACGTGGAGAAGGCACCCACACTGAAAGTGCCTGGAGGGAACATTGGGGCTTCTTCTGAGTGTCTCTGACATAGGGTTTCACTGTCCCGGGAAAGTCTCTGCTAACACCGTGCAGAGCGCTGTGCCCAATATACAGAAACGTCTTGCGGTATCTCCTACAGGGAAAGTGCCAGGAGGGAATTGTGGAGCTTGTTCTCAGTGTCTCTGAGAATTGCTCTGATTATCTGTGTGACCTCTTTGCTAAGACTCTCCAGAGAGCCGTCCTCAAAACAAACACACATCTTGACATATCTCCCACATTGATCGCAGTGTCTCCAGAAACGGCATTCAAGGAGCCAGGACCTTTTCTCCCTACACTGTCCATTGAGTTGTCCTCAAAACCAATATACATCCTGCTATATCTCCCACATGGAAAGTGCCAGGAGGGAGAAGTGGGGATTATGTTTAGACTTTCTCGGAACTGCTTCAAATCAACTAGATATCTTTGTGCTGTAAATCTCCCAACAGCCAAACGCAAAAGCAGCAAACATCTCGCTGTATGTCCCACATCCAAAGTGCCAAGAGAGAGCTTGCTCTCCCTGTCTTTGAGTACTGTTTTCACTGTCCCGGTTACCTCTTTGCTAACATTCTCTTCAGAGCAGCAGTGAAACCAGGAACCACGTGGAGAAAGCAACCACACTGAAAGTGCCTGGAGGGAACATTGGGGCTTCTTCTCAGTGTCTCTGACATAGGGTTTCACTGTCCCGGGAAAGTCTCTGCTAACACCGTGCAGAGCGCTGTGCCCAATATACAGAAACGTCTTGCGGTATCTCCTACAGGGAAAGTGCCAGGAGGGAATTGTGGAGCTTGTTCTCAGTGTCTCTGAGAATTGCTCTGATTATCTGTGTGACCTCTTTGCTAAGACTCTCCAGAGAGCCGTCCTCAAAACAAACACACATCTTGACATATCTCCCACATTGATCGCAGTGTCTCCAGAAACGGCATTCAAGGAGCCAGGAGGTTTTCTCCCTACACTGTCCATTGAGTTGTCCTCAAAACCAATATACATCCTGCTATATCTCCCACATGGAAAGTGCCAGGAGGGAGAAGTGGGGATTATGTTTAGACTTTCTCGGAACTGCTTCAAATCAACTAGATATCTTTGTGCTGTAAATCTCCCAACAGCCAAACGCAAAAGCAGCAAACATCTCGCTGTATGTCCCACATCCAAAGTGCCAAGAGAGAGCTTGCTCTCCCTGTCTTTGAGTACTGTTTTCACTGTCCCGGTTACCTCTTTGCTAACATTCTCTTCAGAGCTGCAGTGAAACCAGGAACCACGTGGAGAAGGCACCCACACTGAAAGTGCCTGGAGGGAACATTGGGGCTTCTTCTCAGTGTCTCTGATGTCGGGTTTTACTGTCCCGGGAAAGTCTCTGCTAACACCCTGCAGAGCGCAGTGCCCAATATACCGAAACGTCTTGCGGTATCTCCTACAGGGAAAGTGCCAGGAGGGAATTGCGGAGCTTGTTCTCAGTGTCTCTGAGAATTGCTCTGATTATCCGTGTGACCTCTTTGCTAAGACTCTCCAGAGAGCCGTCCTCAAAACAAACACACATCTTGACATATCTCCCACATTGATCGCAGTGTCTCCAGAAACGGCATTCAAGGAGCCAGGACCTTTTCTCCCTACACTGTCCATTGAGTTGTCCTCAAAACCAATATACATCCTGCTATATCTCCCACATGGAAAGTGCCAGGAGGGAAAAGTGGGGATTATGTTTAGACTTTCTCGGAACTGCTTCAAATCAACTAGATATCTTTGTGCTGTAAATCTCCCAACAGCCAAACGCAAAAGCAGCAAACATCTCGCTGTATGTCCCACATCCAAAGTGCCAAGAGAGAGCTTGCTCTCCCTGTCTTTGAGTACTGTTTTCACTGTCCCGGTTACCTCTTTGCTAACATTCTCTTCAGAGCTGCAGTGAAACCAGGAACCACGTGGAGAAGGCACCCACACTGAAAGTGCCTGGAGGGAACATTGGGGCTTCTTCTCAGTGTCTCTGACATAGGGTTTCACTGTCCCGGGAAAGTCTCTGCTAACACCGTGCAGAGCGCTGTGCCCAATATACAGAAACGTCTTGCGGTATCTCCTACAGGGAAAGTGCCAGGAGGGAATTGCGGAGCTTGTTCTCAGTGTCTCTGAGAATTGCTCTGATTATCTGTGTGACCTCTTTGCTAAGACTCTCCAGAGAGCCGTCCTCAAAACCAACACACATCTTGACATATCTCCCACATTGATCGCAGTGTCTCCAGAAACGGCATTCAAGGAGCCAGGACCTTTTCTCCCTACACTGTCCATTGAGTTGTCCTCAAAACCAATATACATCCTGCTATATCTCCCACATGGAAAGTGCCAGGAGGGAGAAGTGGGGATTATGTTTAGACTTTCTCGGAACTGCTTCAAATCAACTAGATATCTTTGTGCTGTAAATCTCCCAACAGCCAAACGCAAAAGCAGCAAACATCTCGCTGTATGTCCCACATCCAAAGTGCCAAGAGAGAGCTTGCTCTCCCTGTCTTTGAGTACTGTTTTCACTGTCCCGGTTACCTCTTTGCTAACATTCTCTTCAGAGCCGCAGTGAAACCAGGAACCACGTGGAGAAAGCACCCACACTGAAAGTGCCTGGAGGGAACATTGGGGCTTCTTCTCAGTGTCTCTGACATAGGGTTTCACTGTCCCGGGAAAGTCTCTGCTAACACTGTGCAGAGCGCTGTGCCCAATATACAGAAACGTCTTGCGGTATCTCCTACAGGGAAAGTGCCAGGAGGGAATTGCGGAGCTTGTTCTCAGTGTCTCTGAGAATTGCTCTGATTATCTGTTTGACCTCTTTGCTAAGACTCTCCAGAGAGCCGTCCTCAAAACCAACACACATCTTGCCATATCTCCCACATTGATCGCAGTGTCTCCAGGAACGGCATTCAAGGAGCCAGGACCTTTTCTCCCTACACTGTCCATTGAGTTGTCCTCAAAACCAATATACATCCTGCTATATCTCCCACATGGAAAGTGCCAGGTGGGAGAAGTGGGGATTAGGTTTAGACTTTCTCGGAACTGCTTCAAATCAACTAGATATCTTTGTGCTGTAAATCTCCCAACAGCCAAACGCAAAAGCAGCAAACATCTCGCTGTATGTCCCACATCCAAAGTGCCAAGAGAGAGCTTGCTCTCCCTGTCTTTGAGTACTGTTTTCACTGTCCCGGTTACCTCTTTGCTAACATTCTCTTCAGAGCCGCAGTGAAACCAGGAACCACGTGGAGAAAGCACCCACACTGAAAGTGCCTGGAGGGAACATTGGGGCTTCTTCTCAGTGTCTCTGACATAGGGTTTCACTGTCCTGGGAAAGTCTCTGCTAACACCGTGCAGAGCGCTGTGCCCAATATACAGAAACGTCTTGCGGTATCTCCTACAGGGAAAGTGCCAGGAGGGAATTGCGGAGCTTGTTCTCAGTGTCTCTGAGAATTGCTCTGATTATCTGTTTGACCTCTTTGCTAAGACTCTCCAGAGAGCCGTCCTCAAAACCAACACACATCTTGACATATCTCCCACATTGATCGCAGTGTCTCCAGAAACGGCATTCAAGGAGCCAGGACCTTTTCTCCCTACACTGTCCATTGAGTTGTCCTCAAAACCAATATACATCCTGCTATATCTCCCACATGGAAAGTGCCAGGAGGGAGAAGTGGGGATTATGTTTAGACTTTCTCGGAACTGCTTCAAATCAACTAGATATCTTTGTGCTGTAAATCTCCCAACAGCCAAACGCAAAAGCAGCAAACATCTCGCTGTATGTCCCACATCCAAAGTGCCAAGAGAGAGCTTGCTCTCCCTGTCTTTGAGTACTGTTTTCACTGTCCCGGTTACCTCTTTGCTAACATTCTCTTCAGAGCCGCAGTGAAACCAGGAACCACGTGGAGAAAGCACCCACACTGAAAGTGCCTGGAGGGAACATTGGGGCTTCTTCTCAGTGTCTCTGACATAGGGTTTCACTGTCCCGGGAAAGTCTCTGCTAACACCGTGCAGAGCGCTGTGCCCAATATACAGAAACGTCTTGCGGTATCTCCTACAGGGAAAGTGCCAGGAGGGAATTGCGGAGCTTGTTCTCAGTGTCTCTGAGAATTGCTCTGATTATCTGTGTGACCTCTTTGCTAAGACTCTCCAGAGAGCCGTCCTCAAAACCAACACACATCTTGACATATCTCCCACATTGATCGCAGTGTCTCCAGAAACGGCATTCAAGGAGCCAGGACCTTTTCTCCCTACACTGTCCATTGAGTTGTCCTCAAAACCAATATACATCCTGCTATATCTCCCACATGGAAAGTGCCAGGAGGGAGAAGTGGGGATTATGTTTAGACTTTCTCGGAACTGCTTCAAATCAACTAGATATCTTTGTGCTGTAAATCTCCCAACAGCCAAACGCAAAAGCAGCAAACATCTCGCTGTATGTCCCACATCCAAAGTGCCAAGAGAGAGCTTGCTCTCCCTGTCTTTGCGTACTGTTTTCACTGTCCCGGTTACCTCTTTGCTAACATTCTCTTCAGAGCCGCAGTGAAACCAGGAACCACGTGGAGAAAGCACCCACACTGAAAGTGCCTGGAGGGAACATTGGGGCTTCTTCTCAGTGTCTCTGACATAGGGTTTCACTGTCCCGGGAAAGTCTCTGCTAACACCCTGCAGAGCGCTGTGCCCAATATACAGAAACGTCTTGCGGTATCTCCTACAGGGAAAGTGCCAGGAGGGAATTGCGGAGCTTGTTCTCAGTGTCTCTGAGAATTGCTCTGATTATCTGTGTGACCTCTTTGCTAAGACTCTCCAGAGAGCCGTCCTCAAAACAAACACACATCTTGACATATCTCCCACATTGATCGCAGTGTCTCCAGGAACGGCATTCAAGGAGCCAGGACCTTTTCTCCCTACACTGTCCATTGAGTTGTCCTCAAAACCAATATACATCCTGCTATATCTCCCACATGGAAAGTGCCAGGAGGGAGAAGTGGGGATTATGTTTAGACTTTCTCGGAACTGCTTCAAATCAACTAGATATCTTTGTGCTGTAAATCTCCCAACAGCCAAACGCAAAAGCAGCAAACATCTCGCTGTATGTCCCACATCCAAAGTGCCAAGAGAGAGCTTGCTCTCCCTGTCTTTGCGTACTGTTTTCACTGTCCCGGTTACCTCTTTGCTAACATTCTCTTCAGAGCTGCAGTGAAACCAGGAACCACGTGGAGAAAGCACCCACACTGAAAGTGCCTGGAGGGAACATTGGGGCTTCTTCTCAGTGTCTCTGACATAGGGTTTCACTGTCCCGGGAAAGTCTCTGCTAACACCCTGCAGAGCGCTGTGCCCAATATACAGAAACGTCTTGCGGTATCTCCTACAGGGAAAGTGCCAGGAGGGAATTGCGGAGCTTGTTCTCAGTGTCTCTGAGAATTGCTCTGATTATCTGTGTGACCTCTTTGCTAAGACTCTCCAGAGAGCCGTCCTCAAAACCAACACACATCTTGACATATCTCCCACATTGATCGCAGTGTCTCCAGAAACGGCATTCAAGGAGCCAGGACCTTTTCTCCCTACACTGTCCATTGAGTTGTCCTCAAAACCAATATACATCCTGCTATATCTCCCACATGGAAAGTGCCAGGAGGGAGAAGTGGGGATTATGTTTAGACTTTCTCGGAACTGCTTCAAATCAACTAGATATCTTTGTGCTGTAAATCTCCCAACAGCCAAACGCAAAAGCAGCAAACATCTCGCTGTATGTCCCACATCCAAAGTGCCAAGAGAGAGCTTGCTCTCCCTGTCTTTGCGTACTGTTTTCACTGTCCCGGTTACCTCTTTGCTAACATTCTCTTCAGAGCTGCAGTGAAACCAGGAACCACGTGGAGAAAGCACCCACACTGAAAGTGCCTGGAGGGAACATTGGGGCTTCTTCTCAGTGTCTCTGACATAGGGTTTCACTGTCCCGGGAAAGTCTCTGCTAACACCCTGCAGAGCGCTGTGCCCAATATACAGAAACGTCTTGCGGTATCTCCTACAGGGAAAGTGCCAGGAGGGAATTGCGGAGCTTGTTCTCAGTGTCTCTGAGAATTGCTCTGATTATCTGTGTGACCTCTTTGCTAAGACTCTCCAGAGAGCCGTCCTCAAAACCAACACACATCTTGACATATCTCCCACATTGATCGCAGTGTCTCCAGGAACGGCATTCAAGGAGCCAGGACCTTTTCTCCCTACACTGTCCATTGAGTTGTCCTCAAAACCAATATACATCCTGCTATATCTCCCACATGGAAAGTGCCAGGAGGGAGAAGTGGGGATTATGTTTAGACTTTCTCGGAACTGCTTCAAATCAACTAGATATCTTTGTGCTGTAAATCTCCCAACAGCCAAACGCAAAAGCAGCAAACATCTCGCTGTATGTCCCACATCCAAAGTGCCAAGAGAGAGCTTGCTCTCCCTGTCTTTGAGTACTGTTTTCACTGTCCCGGTTACCTCTTTGCTAACATTCTCTTCAGAGCTGCAGTGAAACCAGGAACCACGTGGAGAAAGCACCCACACTGAAAGTGCCTGGAGGGAACATTGGGGCTTCTTCTCAGTGTCTCTGACATAGGGTTTCACTGTCCTGGGAAAGTCTCTGCTAACACCGTGCAGAGCGCTGTGCCCAATATACAGAAACGTCTTGCGGTATCTCCTACAGGGAAAGTGCCAGGAGGGAATTGCGGAGCTTGTTCTCAGTGTCTCTGAGAATTGCTCTGATTATCTGTGTGACCTCTTTGCTAAGACTCTCCAGAGAGCCGTCCTCAAAACCAACACACATCTTGCCATATCTCCCACATTGATCGCAGTGTCTCCAGAAACGGCATTCAAGGAGCCAGGACCTTTTCTCCCTACACTGTCCATTGAGTTGTCCTCAAAACCAATATACATCCTGCTATATCTCCCACATGGAAAGTGCCAGGAGGGAGAAGTGGGGATTATGTTTAGACTGTCTCGGAACTGCTTCAAATCAACTAGATATCTTTGTGCTGTAAATCTCCCAACAGCCAAACGCAAAAGCAGCAAACATCTCGCTGTATGTCCCACATCCAAAGTGCCAAGAGAGAGCTTGCTCTCCCTGTCTTTGCGTACTGTTTTCACTGTCCCGGTTACCTCTTTGCTAACATTCTCTTCAGAGCTGCAGTGAAACCAGGAACCACGTGGAGAAAGCACCCACACTGAAAGTGCCTGGAGGGAACATTGGGGCTTCTTCTCAGTGTCTCTGACATAGGGTTTCACTGTCCCGGGAAAGTCTCTGCTAACACCCTGCAGAGCGCTGTGCCCAATATACAGAAACGTCTTGCGGTATCTCCTACAGGGAAAGTGCCAGGAGGGAATTGCGGAGCTTGTTCTCAGTGTCTCTGAGAATTGCTCTGATTATCTGTGTGACCTCTTTGCTAAGACTCTCCAGAGAGCCGTCCTCAAAACCAACACACATCTTGACATATCTCCCACATTGATCGCAGTGTCTCCAGAAACGGCATTCAAGGAGCCAGGACCTTTTCTCCCTACACTGTCCATTGAGTTGTCCTCAAAACCAATATACATCCTGCTATATCTCCCACATGGAAAGTGCCAGGAGGGAGAAGTGGGGATTATGTTTAGACTTTCTCGGAACTGCTTCAAATCAACTAGATATCTTTGTGCTGTAAATCTCCCAACAGCCAAACGCAAAAGCAGCAAACATCTCGCTGTATGTCCCACATCCAAAGTGCCAAGAGAGAGCTTGCTCTCCCTGTCTTTGCGTACTGTTTTCACTGTCCCGGTTACCTCTTTGCTAACATTCTCTTCAGAGCTGCAGTGAAACCAGGAACCACGTGGAGAAAGCACCCACACTGAAAGTGCCTGGAGGGAACATTGGGGCTTCTTCTCAGTGTCTCTGACATAGGGTTTCACTGTCCCGGGAAAGTCTCTGCTAACACCCTGCAGAGCGCTGTGCCCAATATACAGAAACGTCTTGCGGTATCTCCTACAGGGAAAGTGCCAGGAGGGAATTGCGGAGCTTGTTCTCAGTGTCTCTGAGAATTGCTCTGATTATCTGTGTGACCTCTTTGCTAAGACTCTCCAGAGAGCCGTCCTCAAAACCAACACACATCTTGACATATCTCCCACATTGATCGCAGTGTCTCCAGAAACGGCATTCAAGGAGCCAGGACCTTTTCTCCCTACACTGTCCATTGAGTTGTCCTCAAAACCAATATACATCCTGCTATATCTCCCACATGGAAAGTGCCAGGAGGGAGAAGTGGGGATTATGTTTAGACTTTCTCGGAACTGCTTCAAATCAACTAGATATCTTTGTGCTGTAAATCTCCCAACAGCCAAACGCAAAAGCAGCAAACATCTCGCTGTATGTCCCACATCCAAAGTGCCAAGAGAGAGCTTGCTCTCCCTGTCTTTGCGTACTGTTTTCACTGTCCCGGTTACCTCTTTGCTAACATTCTCTTCAGAGCTGCAGTGAAACCAGGAACCACGTGGAGAAAGCACCCACACTGAAAGTGCCTGGAGGGAACATTGGGGCTTCTTCTCAGTGTCTCTGACATAGGGTTTCACTGTCCCGGGAAAGTCTCTGCTAACACCGTGCAGAGCGCTGTGCCCAATATACAGAAACGTCTTGCGGTATCTCCTACAGGGAAAGTGCCAGGAGGGAATTGCGGAGCTTGTTCTCAGTGTCTCTGAGAATTGCTCTGATTATCTGTGTGACCTCTTTGCTAAGACTCTCCAGAGAGCCGTCCTCAAAACCAACACACATCTTGACATATCTCCCACATTGATCGCAGTGTCTCCAGAAACGGCATTCAAGGAGCCAGGACCTTTTCTCCCTACACTGTCCATTGAGTTGTCCTCAAAACCAATATACATCCTGCTATATCTCCCACATGGAAAGTGCCAGGAGGGAGAAGTGGGGATTATGTTTAGACTTTCTCGGAACTGCTTCAAATCAACTAGATATCTTTGTGCTGTAAATCTCCCAACAGCCAAACGCAAAAGCAGCAAACATCTCGCTGTATGTCCCACATCCAAAGTGCCAAGAGAGAGCTTGCTCTCCCTGTCTTTGAGTACTGTTTTCACTGTCCCGGTTACCTCTTTGCTAACATTCTCTTCAGAGCCGCAGTGAAACCAGGAACCACGTGGAGAAAGCACCCACACTGAAAGTGCCTGGAGGGAACATTGGGGCTTCTTCTCAGTGTCTCTGACATAGGGTTTCACTGTCCTGGGAAAGTCTCTGCTAACACCGTGCAGAGCGCTGTGCCCAATATACAGAAACGTCTTGCGGTATCTCCTACAGGGAAAGTGCCAGGAGGGAATTGCGGAGCTTGTTCTCAGTGTCTCTGAGAATTGCTCTGATTATCTGTTTGACCTCTTTGCTAAGACTCTCCAGAGAGCCGTCCTCAAAACCAACACACATCTTGACATATCTCCCACATTGATCGCAGTGTCTCCAGAAACGGCATTCAAGGAGCCAGGACCTTTTCTCCCTACACTGTCCATTGAGTTGTCCTCAAAACCAATATACATCCTGCTATATCTCCCACATGGAAAGTGCCAGGAGGGAGAAGTGGGGATTATGTTTAGACTTTCTCGGAACTGCTTCAAATCAACTAGATATCTTTGTGCTGTAAATCTCCCAACAGCCAAACGCAAAAGCAGCAAACATCTCGCTGTATGTCCCACATCCAAAGTGCCAAGAGAGAGCTTGCTCTCCCTGTCTTTGAGTACTGTTTTCACTGTCCCGGTTACCTCTTTGCTAACATTCTCTTCAGAGCCGCAGTGAAACCAGGAACCACGTGGAGAAAGCACCCACACTGAAAGTGCCTGAAGGGAACATTGGGGCTTCTTCTCAGTGTCTCTGACATAGGGTTTCACTGTCCCGGGAAAGTCTCTGCTAACACCGTGCAGAGCGCTGTGCCCAATATACAGAAACGTCTTGCGGTATCTCCTACAGGGAAAGTGCCAGGAGGGAATTGCGGAGCTTGTTCTCAGTGTCTCTGAGAATTGCTCTGATTATCTGTGTGACCTCTTTGCTAAGACTCTCCAGAGAGCCGTCCTCAAAACCAACACACATCTTGACATATCTCCCACATTGATCGCAGTGTCTCCAGGAACGGCATTCAAGGAGCCAGGACCTTTTCTCCCTACACTGTCCATTGAGTTGTCCTCAAAACCAATATACATCCTGCTATATCTCCCACATGGAAAGTGCCAGGAGGGAGAAGTGGGGCTTATGTTTAGACTTTCTCGGAACTGCTTCAAATCAACTAGATATCTTTGTGCTGTAAATCTCCCAACAGCCAAACGCAAAAGCAGCAAACATCTCGCTGTATGTCCCACATCCAAAGTGCCAAGAGAGAGCTTGCTCTCCCTGTCTTTGAGTACTGTTTTCACTGTCCCGGTTACCTCTTTGCTAACATTCTCTTCAGAGCTGCAGTGAAACCAGGAACCACGTGGAGAAAGCACCCACACTGAAAGTGCCTGGAGGGAACATTGGGGCTTCTTCTCAGTGTCTCTGACATAGGGTTTCACTGTCCCGGGAAAGTCTCTGCTAACACCGTGCAGAGCGCTGTGCCCAATATACAGAAACGTCTTGCGGTATCTCCTACAGGGAAAGTGCCAGGAGGGAATTGCGGAGCTTGTTCTCAGTGTCTCTGAGAATTGCTCTGATTATCTGTGTGACCTCTTTGCTAAGACTCTCCAGAGAGCCGTCCTCAAAACCAACACACATCTTGACATATCTCCCACATTGATCGCAGTGTCTCCAGAAACGGCATTCAAGGAGCCAGGAGGTTTTCTCCCTACACTGTCCATTGAGTTGTCCTCAAAACCAATATACATCCTGCTATATCTCCCACATGGAAAGTGCCAGGAGGGAGAAGTGGGGATTATGTTTAGACTGTCTCGGAACTGCTTCAAATCAACTAGATATCTTTGTGCTGTAAATCTCCCAACAGCCAAACGCAAAAGCAGCAAACATCTCGCTGTATGTCCCACATCCAAAGTGCCAAGAGAGAGCTTGCTCTCCCTGTCTTTGCGTACTGTTTTCACTGTCCCGGTTACCTCTTTGCTAACATTCTCTTCAGAGCCGCAGTGAAACCAGGAACCATGTGGAGAAAGCACCCACACTGAAAGTGCCTGGAGGGAACATTGGGGCTTCTTCTCAGTGTCTCTGACATAGGGTTTCACTGTCCCGGGAAAGTCTCTGCTAACA
This sequence comes from Larus michahellis, assembly GCF_964199755.1. Lineage (NCBI taxonomy): Eukaryota > Metazoa > Chordata > Aves > Charadriiformes > Laridae > Larus > Larus michahellis. The sequence goes on along the minus strand of NW_027436158.1, from coordinate 532,337 downwards.
CCCTGCAGAGCGCTGTGCCCAATATACAGAAACGTCTTGCGGTATCTCCTACAGGGAAAGTGCCAGGAGGGAATTGCGGAGCTTGTTCTCAGTGTCTCTGAGAATTGCTCTGATTATCTGTGTGACCTCTTTGCTAAGACTCTCCAGAGAGCCGTCCTCAAAACAAACACACATCTTGACATATCTCCCACATTGATCGCAGTGTCTCCAGGAACGGCATTCAAGGAGCCAGGAGGTTTTCTCCCTACACTGTCCATTGAGTTGTCCTCAAAACCAATATACATCCTGCTATATCTCCCACATGGAAAGTGCCAGGAGGGAGAAGTGGGGATTATGTTTAGACTTTCTCGGAACTGCTTCAAATCAACTAGATATCTTTGTGCTGTAAATCTCCCAACAGCCAAACGCAAAAGCAGCAAACATCTCGCTGTATGTCCCACATCCAAAGTGCCAAGAGAGAGCTTGCTCTCCCTGTCTTTGCGTACTGTTTTCACTGTCCCGGTTACCTCTTTGCTAACATTCTCTTCAGAGCTGCAGTGAAACCAGGAACCACGTGGAGAAAGCACCCACACTGAAAGTGCCTGGAGGGAACATTGGGGCTTCTTCTCAGTGTCTCTGACATAGGGTTTCACTGTCCCGGGAAAGTCTCTGCTAACACCCTGCAGAGCGCTGTGCCCAATATACAGAAACGTCTTGCGGTATCTCCTACAGGGAAAGTGCCAGGAGGGAATTGCGGAGCTTGTTCTCAGTGTCTCTGAGAATTGCTCTGATTATCTGTGTGACCTCTTTGCTAAGACTCTCCAGAGAGCCGTCCTCAAAACCAACACACATCTTGCCATATCTCCCACATTGATCGCAGTGTCTCCAGAAACGGCATTCAAGGAGCCAGGACCTTTTCTCCCTACACTGTCCATTGAGTTGTCCTCAAAACCAATATACATCCTGCTATATCTCCCACATGGAAAGTGCCAGGAGGGAGAAGTGGGGATTATGTTTAGACTTTCTCGGAACTGCTTCAAATCAACTAGATATCTTTGTGCTGTAAATCTCCCAACAGCCAAACGCAAAAGCAGCAAACATCTCGCTGTATGTCCCACATCCAAAGTGCCAAGAGAGAGCTTGCTCTCCCTGTCTTTGCGTACTGTTTTCACTGTCCCGGTTACCTCTTTGCTAACATTCTCTTCAGAGCTGCAGTGAAACCAGGAACCACGTGGAGAAAGCACCCACACTGAAAGTGCCTGGAGGGAACATTGGGGCTTCTTCTCAGTGTCTCTGACATAGGGTTTCACTGTCCCGGGAAAGTCTCTGCTAACACCCTGCAGAGCGCTGTGCCCAATATACAGAAACGTCTTGCGGTATCTCCTACAGGGAAAGTGCCAGGAGGGAATTGCGGAGCTTGTTCTCAGTGTCTCTGAGAATTGCTCTGATTATCTGTGTGACCTCTTTGCTAAGACTCTCCAGAGAGCCGTCCTCAAAACCAACACACATCTTGACATATCTCCCACATTGATCGCAGTGTCTCCAGAAACGGCATTCAAGGAGCCAGGACCTTTTCTCCCTACACTGTCCATTGAGTTGTCCTCAAAACCAATATACATCCTGCTATATCTCCCACATGGAAAGTGCCAGGAGGGAGAAGTGGGGATTATGTTTAGACTTTCTCGGAACTGCTTCAAATCAACTAGATATCTTTGTGCTGTAAATCTCCCAACAGCCAAACGCAAAAGCAGCAAACATCTCGCTGTATGTCCCACATCCAAAGTGCCAAGAGAGAGCTTGCTCTCCCTGTCTTTGAGTACTGTTTTCACTGTCCCGGTTACCTCTTTGCTAGCATTCTCTTCAGAGCTGCAGTGAAACCAGGAACCACGTGGAGAAGGCAGCCACACTGAAAGTGCCTGGAGGGAACATTGGGGCTTCTTCTCAGTGTCTCTGACATAGGGTTTCACTGTCCCGGGAAAGTCTCTGCTAACACCGTGCAGAGCGCTGTGCCCAATATACAGAAACGTCTTGCGGTATCTCCTACAGGGAAAGTGCCAGGAGGGAATTGCGGAGCTTGTTCTCAGTGTCTCTGAGAATTGCTCTGATTATCTGTGTGACCTCTTTGCTAAGACTCTCCAGAGAGCCGTCCTCAAAACCAACACACATCTTGACATATCTCCCACATTGATCGCAGTGTCTCCAGGAACGGCATTCAAGGAGCCAGGACCTTTTCTCCCTACACTGTCCATTGAGTTGTCCTCAAAACCAATATACATCCTGCTATATCTCCCACATGGAAAGTGCCAGGAGGGAGAAGTGGGGATTATGTTTAGACTTTCTCGGAACTGCTTCAAATCAACTAGATATCTTTGTGCTGTAAATCTCCCAACAGCCAAACGCAAAAGCAGCAAACATCTCGCTGTATGTCCCACATCCAAAGTGCCAAGAGAGAGCTTGCTCTCCCTGTCTTTGAGTACTGTTTTCACTGTCCCGGTTACCTCTTTGCTAGCATTCTCTTCAGAGCTGCAGTGAAACCAGGAACCACGTGGAGAAAGCACCCACACTGAAAGTGCCTGGAGGGAACATTGGGGCTTCTTCTCAGTGTCTCTGACATAGGGTTTCACTGTCCCGGGAAAGTCTCTGCTAACACCGTGCAGAGCGCTGTGCCCAATATACAGAAACGTCTTGCGGTATCTCCTACAGGGAAAGTGCCAGGAGGGAATTGCGGAGCTTGTTCTCAGTGTCTCTGAGAATTGCTCTGATTATCTGTGTGACCTCTTTGCTAAGACTCTCCAGAGAGCCGTCCTCAAAACCAACACACATCTTGACATATCTCCCACATTGATCGCAGTGTCTCCAGGAACGGCATTCAAGGAGCCAGGACCTTTTCTCCCTACACTGTCCATTGAGTTGTCCTCAAAACCAATATACATCCTGCTATATCTCCCACATGGAAAGTGCCAGGAGGGAGAAGTGGGGCTTATGTTTAGACTTTCTCGGAACTGCTTCAAATCAACTAGATATCTTTGTGCTGTAAATCTCCCAACAGCCAAACGCAAAAGCAGCAAACATCTCGCTGTATGTCCCACATCCAAAGTGCCAAGAGAGAGCTTGCTCTCCCTGTCTTTGAGTACTGTTTTCACTGTCCCGGTTACCTCTTTGCTAACATTCTCTTCAGAGCTGCAGTGAAACCAGGAACCACGTGGAGAAAGCACCCACACTGAAAGTGCCTGGAGGGAACATTGGGGCTTCTTCTCAGTGTCTCTGACATAGGGTTTCACTGTCCCGGGAAAGTCTCTGCTAACACCGTGCAGAGCGCTGTGCCCAATATACAGAAACGTCTTGCGGTATCTCCTACAGGGAAAGTGCCAGGAGGGAATTGCGGAGCTTGTTCTCAGTGTCTCTGAGAATTGCTCTGATTATCTGTGTGACCTCTTTGCTAAGACTCTCCAGAGAGCCGTCCTCAAAACCAACACACATCTTGACATATCTCCCACATTGATCGCAGTGTCTCCAGAAACGGCATTCAAGGAGCCAGGAGGTTTTCTCCCTACACTGTCCATTGAGTTGTCCTCAAAACCAATATACATCCTGCTATATCTCCCACATGGAAAGTGCCAGGAGGGAGAAGTGGGGATTATGTTTAGACTGTCTCGGAACTGCTTCAAATCAACTAGATATCTTTGTGCTGTAAATCTCCCAACAGCCAAACGCAAAAGCAGCAAACATCTCGCTGTATGTCCCACATCCAAAGTGCCAAGAGAGAGCTTGCTCTCCCTGTCTTTGCGTACTGTTTTCACTGTCCCGGTTACCTCTTTGCTAACATTCTCTTCAGAGCCGCAGTGAAACCAGGAACCACGTGGAGAAAGCACCCACACTGAAAGTGCCTGGAGGGAACATTGGGGCTTCTTCTCAGTGTCTCTGACATAGGGTTTCACTGTCCCGGGAAAGTCTCTGCTAACACCCTGCAGAGCGCTGTGCCCAATATACAGAAACGTCTTGCGGTATCTCCTACAGGGAAAGTGCCAGGAGGGAATTGCGGAGCTTGTTCTCAGTGTCTCTGAGAATTGCTCTGATTATCTGTGTGACCTCTTTGCTAAGACTCTCCAGAGAGCCGTCCTCAAAACAAACACACATCTTGACATATCTCCCACATTGATCGCAGTGTCTCCAGGAACGGCATTCAAGGAGCCAGGACCTTTTCTCCCTACACTGTCCATTGAGTTGTCCTCAAAACCAATATACATCCTGCTATATCTCCCACATGGAAAGTGCCAGGAGGGAGAAGTGGGGATTATGTTTAGACTTTCTCGGAACTGCTTCAAATCAACTAGATATCTTTGTGCTGTAAATCTCCCAACAGCCAAACGCAAAAGCAGCAAACATCTCGCTGTATGTCCCACATCCAAAGTGCCAAGAGAGAGCTTGCTCTCCCTGTCTTTGCGTACTGTTTTCACTGTCCCGGTTACCTCTTTGCTAACATTCTCTTCAGAGCTGCAGTGAAACCAGGAACCACGTGGAGAAAGCACCCACACTGAAAGTGCCTGGAGGGAACATTGGGGCTTCTTCTCAGTGTCTCTGACATAGGGTTTCACTGTCCCGGGAAAGTCTCTGCTAACACCCTGCAGAGCGCTGTGCCCAATATACAGAAACGTCTTGCGGTATCTCCTACAGGGAAAGTGCCAGGAGGGAATTGCGGAGCTTGTTCTCAGTGTCTCTGAGAATTGCTCTGATTATCTGTGTGACCTCTTTGCTAAGACTCTCCAGAGAGCCGTCCTCAAAACCAACACACATCTTGCCATATCTCCCACATTGATCGCAGTGTCTCCAGAAACGGCATTCAAGGAGCCAGGACCTTTTCTCCCTACACTGTCCATTGAGTTGTCCTCAAAACCAATATACATCCTGCTATATCTCCCACATGGAAAGTGCCAGGAGGGAGAAGTGGGGATTATGTTTAGACTTTCTCGGAACTGCTTCAAATCAACTAGATATCTTTGTGCTGTAAATCTCCCAACAGCCAAACGCAAAAGCAGCAAACATCTCGCTGTATGTCCCACATCCAAAGTGCCAAGAGAGAGCTTGCTCTCCCTGTCTTTGCGTACTGTTTTCACTGTCCCGGTTACCTCTTTGCTAACATTCTCTTCAGAGCTGCAGTGAAACCAGGAACCACGTGGAGAAAGCACCCACACTGAAAGTGCCTGGAGGGAACATTGGGGCTTCTTCTCAGTGTCTCTGACATAGGGTTTCACTGTCCCGGGAAAGTCTCTGCTAACACCGTGCAGAGCGCTGTGCCCAATATACAGAAACGTCTTGCGGTATCTCCTACAGGGAAAGTGCCAGGAGGGAATTGCGGAGCTTGTTCTCAGTGTCTCTGAGAATTGCTCTGATTATCTGTGTGACCTCTTTGCTAAGACTCTCCAGAGAGCCGTCCTCAAAACCAACACACATCTTGACATATCTCCCACATTGATCGCAGTGTCTCCAGAAACGGCATTCAAGGAGCCAGGACCTTTTCTCCCTACACTGTCCATTGAGTTGTCCTCAAAACCAATATACATCCTGCTATATCTCCCACATGGAAAGTGCCAGGAGGGAGAAGTGGGGATTATGTTTAGACTTTCTCGGAACTGCTTCAAATCAACTAGATATCTTTGTGCTGTAAATCTCCCAACAGCCAAACGCAAAAGCAGCAAACATCTCGCTGTATGTCCCACATCCAAAGTGCCAAGAGAGAGCTTGCTCTCCCTGTCTTTGCGTACTGTTTTCACTGTCCCGGTTACCTCTTTGCTAACATTCTCTTCAGAGCTGCAGTGAAACCAGGAACCACGTGGAGAAAGCACCCACACTGAAAGTGCCTGGAGGGAACATTGGGGCTTCTTCTCAGTGTCTCTGACATAGGGTTTCACTGTCCCGGGAAAGTCTCTGCTAACACCGTGCAGAGCGCTGTGCCCAATATACAGAAACGTCTTGCGGTATCTCCTACAGGGAAAGTGCCAGGAGGGAATTGCGGAGCTTGTTCTCAGTGTCTCTGAGAATTGCTCTGATTATCTGTGTGACCTCTTTGCTAAGACTCTCCAGAGAGCCGTCCTCAAAACCAACACACATCTTGACATATCTCCCACATTGATCGCAGTGTCTCCAGGAACGGCATTCAAGGAGCCAGGACCTTTTCTCCCTACACTGTCCATTGAGTTGTCCTCAAAACCAATATACATCCTGCTATATCTCCCACATGGAAAGTGCCAGGAGGGAGAAGTGGGGATTATGTTTAGACTTTCTCGGAACTGCTTCAAATCAACTAGATATCTTTGTGCTGTAAATCTCCCAACAGCCAAACGCAAAAGCAGCAAACATCTCGCTGTATGTCCCACATCCAAAGTGCCAAGAGAGAGCTTGCTCTCCCTGTCTTTGAGTACTGTTTTCACTGTCCCGGTTACCTCTTTGCTAACATTCTCTTCAGAGCCGCAGTGAAACCAGGAACCACGTGGAGAAAGCACCCACACTGAAAGTGCCTGGAGGGAACATTGGGGCTTCTTCTCAGTGTCTCTGACATAGGGTTTCACTGTCCCGGGAAAGTCTCTGCTAACACCGTGCAGAGCGCTGTGCCCAATATACAGAAACGTCTTGCGGTATCTCCTACAGGGAAAGTGCCAGGAGGGAATTGCGGAGCTTGTTCTCAGTGTCTCTGAGAATTGCTCTGATTATCTGTTTGACCTCTTTGCTAAGACTCTCCAGAGAGCCGTCCTCAAAACCAACACACATCTTGACATATCTCCCACATTGATCGCAGTGTCTCCAGGAACGGCATTCAAGGAGCCAGGACCTTTTCTCCCTACACTGTCCATTGAGTTGTCCTCAAAACCAATATACATCCTGCTATATCTCCCACATGGAAAGTGCCAGGAGGGAGAAGTGGGGATTATGTTTAGACTTTCTCGGAACTGCTTCAAATCAACTAGATATCTTTGTGCTGTAAATCTCCCAACAGCCAAACGCAAAAGCAGCAAACATCTCGCTGTATGTCCCACATCCAAAGTGCCAAGAGAGAGCTTGCTCTCCCTGTCTTTGAGTACTGTTTTCACTGTCCCGGTTACCTCTTTGCTAACATTCTCTTCAGAGCCGCAGTGAAACCAGGAACCACGTGGAGAAAGCAGCCACACTGAAAGTGCCTGGAGGGAACATTGGGGCTTCTTCTCAGTGTCTCTGACATAGGGTTTCACTGTCCTGGGAAAGTCTCTGCTAACACCGTGCAGAGCGCTGTGCCCAATATACAGAAACGTCTTGCGGTATCTCCTACAGGGAAAGTGCCAGGAGGGAATTGCGGAGCTTGTTCTCAGTGTCTCTGAGAATTGCTCTGATTATCTGTTTGACCTCTTTGCTAAGACGCTCCAGAGAGCCGTCCTCAAAACCAACACACATCTTGACATATCTCCCACATTGATCGCAGTGTCTCCAGAAACGGCATTCAAGGAGCCAGGACCTTTTCTCCCTACACTGTCCATTGAGTTGTCCTCAAAACCAATATACATCCTGCTATATCTCCCACATGGAAAGTGCCAGGAGGGAGAAGTGGGGATTATGTTTAGACTTTCTCGGAACTGCTTCAAATCAACTAGATATCTTTGTGCTGTAAATCTCCCAACAGCCAAACGCAAAAGCAGCAAACATCTCGCTGTATGTCCCACATCCAAAGTGCCAAGAGAGAGCTTGCTCTCCCTGTCTTTGAGTACTGTTTTCACTGTCCCGGTTACCTCTTTGCTAACATTCTCTTCAGAGCTGCAGTGAAACCAGGAACCACGTGGAGAAAGCACCCACACTGAAAGTGCCTGGAGGGAACATTGGGGCTTCTTCTCAGTGTCTCTGACATAGGGTTTCACTGTCCCGGGAAAGTCTCTGCTAACACCGTGCAGAGCGCTGTGCCCAATATACAGAAACGTCTTGCGGTATCTCCTACAGGGAAAGTGCCAGGAGGGAATTGCGGAGCTTGTTCTCAGTGTCTCTGAGAATTGCTCTGATTATCTGTGTGACCTCTTTGCTAAGACTCTCCAGAGAGCCGTCCTCAAAACCAACACACATCTTGACATATCTCCCACATTGATCGCAGTGTCTCCAGAAACGGCATTCAAGGAGCCAGGACCTTTTCTCCCTACACTGTCCATTGAGTTGTCCTCAAAACCAATATACATCCTGCTATATCTCCCACATGGAAAGTGCCAGGAGGGAGAAGTGGGGATTATGTTTAGACTTTCTCGGAACTGCTTCAAATCAACTAGATATCTTTGTGCTGTAAATCTCCCAACAGCCAAACGCAAAAGCAGCAAACATCTCGCTGTATGTCCCACATCCAAAGTGCCAAGAGAGAGCTTGCTCTCCCTGTCTTTGAGTACTGTTTTCACTGTCCCGGTTACCTCTTTGCTAACATTCTCTTCAGAGCTGCAGTGAAACCAGGAACCACGTGGAGAAAGCACCCACACTGAAAGTGCCTGGAGGGAACATTGGGGCTTCTTCTCAGTGTCTCTGACATAGGGTTTCACTGTCCCGGGAAAGTCTCTGCTAACACCGTGCAGAGCGCTGTGCCCAATATACAGAAACGTCTTGCGGTATCTCCTACAGGGAAAGTGCCAGGAGGGAATTGCGGAGCTTGTTCTCAGTGTCTCTGAGAATTGCTCTGATTATCTGTGTGACCTCTTTGCTAAGACTCTCCAGAGAGCCGTCCTCAAAACCAACACACATCTTGACATATCTCCCACATTGATCGCAGTGTCTCCAGGAACGGCATTCAAGGAGCCAGGACCTTTTCTCCCTACACTGTCCATTGAGTTGTCCTCAAAACCAATATACATCCTGCTGTATCTCCCACATGGAAAGTGCCAGGAGGGAGAAGTGGGGATTATGTTTAGACTTTCTCGGAACTGCTTCAAATCAACTAGATATCTTTGTGCTGTAAATCTCCCAACAGCCAAACGCAAAAGCAGCAAACATCTCGCTGTATGTCCCACATCCAAAGTGCCAAGAGAGAGCTTGCTCTCCCTGTCTTTGAGTACTGTTTTCACTGTCCCGGTTACCTCTTTGCTAACATTCTCTTCAGAGCCGCAGTGAAACCAGGAACCACGTGGAGAAAGCACCCACACTGAAAGTGCCTGGAGGGAACATTGGGGCTTCTTCTCAGTGTCTCTGACATAGGGTTTCACTGTCCTGGGAAAGTCTCTGCTAACACCGTGCAGAGCGCTGTGCCCAATATACAGAAACGTCTTGCGGTATCTCCTACAGGGAAAGTGCCAGGAGGGAATTGCGGAGCTTGTTCTCAGTGTCTCTGAGAATTGCTCTGATTATCTGTTTGACCTCTTTGCTAAGACTCTCCAGAGAGCCGTCCTCAAAACCAACACACATCTTGACATATCTCCCACATTGATCGCAGTGTCTCCAGAAACGGCATTCAAGGAGCCAGGACCTTTTCTCCCTACACTGTCCATTGAGTTGTCCTCAAAACCAATATACATCCTGCTATATCTCCCACATGGAAAGTGCCAGGAGGGAGAAGTGGGGATTATGTTTAGACTTTCTCGGAACTGCTTCAAATCAACTAGATATCTTTGTGCTGTAAATCTCCCAACAGCCAAACGCAAAAGCAGCAAACATCTCGCTGTATGTCCCACATCCAAAGTGCCAAGAGAGAGCTTGCTCTCCCTGTCTTTGCGTACTGTTTTCACTGTCCCGGTTACCTCTTTGCTAACATTCTCTTCAGAGCTGCAGTGAAACCAGGAACCACGTGGAGAAAGCACCCACACTGAAAGTGCCTGGAGGGAACATTGGGGCTTCTTCTCAGTGTCTCTGACATAGGGTTTCACTGTCCCGGGAAAGTCTCTGCTAACACTGTGCAGAGCGCTGTGCCCAATATACAGAAACGTCTTGCGGTATCTCCTACAGGGAAAGTGCCAGGAGGGAATTGCGGAGCTTGTTCTCAGTGTCTCTGAGAATTGCTCTGATTATCTGTGTGACCTCTTTGCTAAGACTCTCCAGAGAGCCGTCCTCAAAACCAACACACATCTTGACATATCTCCCACATTGATCGCAGTGTCTCCAGAAACGGCATTCAAGGAGCCAGGACCTTTTCTCCCTACACTGTCCATTGAGTTGTCCTCAAAACCAATATACATCCTGCTATATCTCCCACATGGAAAGTGCCAGGAGGGAGAAGTGGGGATTATGTTTAGACTTTCTCGGAACTGCTTCAAATCAACTAGATATCTTTGTGCTGTAAATCTCCCAACAGCCAAACGCAAAAGCAGCAAACATCTCGCTGTATGTCCCACATCCAAAGTGCCAAGAGAGAGCTTGCTCTCCCTGTCTTTGCGTACTGTTTTCACTGTCCCGGTTACCTCTTTGCTAACATTCTCTTCAGAGCTGCAGTGAAACCAGGAACCACGTGGAGAAAGCACCCACACTGAAAGTGCCTGGAGGGAACATTGGGGCTTCTTCTCAGTGTCTCTGACATAGGGTTTCACTGTCCCGGGAAAGTCTCTGCTAACACCGTGCAGAGCGCTGTGCCCAATATACAGAAACGTCTTGCGGTATCTCCTACAGGGAAAGTGCCAGGAGGGAATTGCGGAGCTTGTTCTCAGTGTCTCTGAGAATTGCTCTGATTATCTGTGTGACCTCTTTGCTAAGACTCTCCAGAGAGCCGTCCTCAAAACCAACACACATCTTGACATATCTCCCACATTGATCGCAGTGTCTCCAGAAACGGCATTCAAGGAGCCAGGACCTTTTCTCCCTACACTGTCCATTGAGTTGTCCTCAAAACCAATATACATCCTGCTATATCTCCCACATGGAAAGTGCCAGGAGGGAGAAGTGGGGATTATGTTTAGACTGTCTCGGAACTGCTTCAAATCAACTAGATATCTTTGTGCTGTAAATCTCCCAACAGCCAAACGCAAAAGCAGCAAACATCTCGCTGTATGTCCCACATCCAAAGTGCCAAGAGAGAGCTTGCTCTCCCTGTCTTTGCGTACTGTTTTCACTGTCCCGGTTACCTCTTTGCTAACATTCTCTTCAGAGCTGCAGTGAAACCAGGAACCACGTGGAGAAAGCACCCACACTGAAAGTGCCTGGAGGGAACATTGGGGCTTCTTCTCAGTGTCTCTGACATAGGGTTTCACTGTCCCGGGAAAGTCTCTGCTAACACCGTGCAGAGCGCTGTGCCCAATATACAGAAACGTCTTGCGGTATCTCCTACAGGGAAAGTGCCAGGAGGGAATTGCGGAGCTTGTTCTCAGTGTCTCTGAGAATTGCTCTGATTATCTGTGTGACCTCTTTGCTAAGACTCTCCAGAGAGCCGTCCTCAAAACCAACACACATCTTGCCATATCTCCCACATTGATCGCAGTGTCTCCAGAAACGGCATTCAAGGAGCCAGGACCTTTTCTCCCTACACTGTCCATTGAGTTGTCCTCAAAACCAATATACATCCTGCTATATCTCCCACATGGAAAGTGCCAGGAGGGAGAAGTGGGGATTATGTTTAGACTTTCTCGGAACTGCTTCAAATCAACTAGATATCTTTGTGCTGTAAATCTCCCAACAGCCAAACGCAAAAGCAGCAAACATCTCGCTGTATGTCCCACATCCAAAGTGCCAAGAGAGAGCTTGCTCTCCCTGTCTTTGCGTACTGTTTTCACTGTCCCGGTTACCTCTTTGCTAACATTCTCTTCAGAGCTGCAGTGAAACCAGGAACCACGTGGAGAAAGCACCCACACTGAAAGTGCCTGGAGGGAACATTGGGGCTTCTTCTCAGTGTCTCTGACATAGGGTTTCACTGTCCCGGGAAAGTCTCTGCTAACACCCTGCAGAGCGCTGTGCCCAATATACAGAAACGTCTTGCGGTATCTCCTACAGGGAAAGTGCCAGGAGGGAATTGCGGAGCTTGTTCTCAGTGTCTCTGAGAATTGCTCTGATTATCTGTGTGACCTCTTTGCTAAGACTCTCCAGAGAGCCGTCCTCAAAACCAACACACATCTTGACATATCTCCCACATTGATCGCAGTGTCTCCAGAAACGGCATTCAAGGAGCCAGGACCTTTTCTCCCTACACTGTCCATTGAGTTGTCCTCAAAACCAATATACATCCTGCTATATCTCCCACATGGAAAGTGCCAGGAGGGAGAAGTGGGGATTATGTTTAGACTTTCTCGGAACTGCTTCAAATCAACTAGATATCTTTGTGCTGTAAATCTCCCAACAGCCAAACGCAAAAGCAGCAAACATCTCGCTGTATGTCCCACATCCAAAGTGCCAAGAGAGAGCTTGCTCTCCCTGTCTTTGCGTACTGTTTTCACTGTCCCGGTTACCTCTTTGCTAACATTCTCTTCAGAGCTGCAGTGAAACCAGGAACCACGTGGAGAAAGCACCCACACTGAAAGTGCCTGGAGGGAACATTGGGGCTTCTTCTCAGTGTCTCTGACATAGGGTTTCACTGTCCCGGGAAAGTCTCTGCTAACACCGTGCAGAGCGCTGTGCCCAATATACAGAAACGTCTTGCGGTATCTCCTACAGGGAAAGTGCCAGGAGGGAATTGCGGAGCTTGTTCTCAGTGTCTCTGAGAATTGCTCTGATTATCTGTGTGACCTCTTTGCTAAGACTCTCCAGAGAGCCGTCCTCAAAACCAACACACATCTTGACATATCTCCCACATTGATCGCAGTGTCTCCAGAAACGGCATTCAAGGAGCCAGGACCTTTTCTCCCTACACTATCCATTGAGTTGTCCTCAAAACCAATATACATCCTGCTATATCTCCCACATGGAAAGTGCCAGGAGGGAGAAGTGGGGATTATGTTTAGACTGTCTCGGAACTGCTTCAAATCAACTAGATATCTTTGTGCTGTAAATCTCCCAACAGCCAAACGCAAAAGCAGCAAACATCTCGCTGTATGTCCCACATCCAAAGTGCCAAGAGAGAGCTTGCTCTCCCTGTCTTTGCGTACTGTTTTCACTGTCCCGGTTACCTCTTTGCTAACATTCTCTTCAGAGCCGCAGTGAAACCAGGAACCACGTGGAGAAAGCACCCACACTGAAAGTGCCTGGAGGGAACATTGGGGCTTCTTCTCAGTGTCTCTGACATAGGGTTTCACTGTCCCGGGAAAGTCTCTGCTAACACCGTGCAGAGCGCTGTGCCCAATATACAGAAACGTCTTGCGGTATCTCCTACAGGGAAAGTGCCAGGAGGGAATTGCGGAGCTTGTTCTCAGTGTCTCTGAGAATTGCTCTGATTATCTGTGTGACCTCTTTGCTAAGACTCTCCAGAGAGCCGTCCTCAAAACCAACACACATCTTGACATATCTCCCACATTGATCGCAGTGTCTCCAGAAACGGCATTCAAGGAGCCAGGACCTTTTCTCCCTACACTGTCCATTGAGTTGTCCTCAAAACCAATATACATCCTGCTATATCTCCCACATGGAAAGTGCCAGGAGGGAGAAGTGGGGATTATGTTTAGACTTTCTCGGAACTGCTTCAAATCAACTAGATATCTTTGTGCTGTAAATCTCCCAACAGCCAAACGCAAAAGCAGCAAACATCTCGCTGTATGTCCCACATCCAAAGTGCCAAGAGAGAGCTTGCTCTCCCTGTCTTTGCGTACTGTTTTCACTGTCCCGGTTACCTCTTTGCTAACATTCTCTTCAGAGCTGCAGTGAAACCAGGAACCACGTGGAGAAAGCACCCACACTGAAAGTGCCTGGAGGGAACATTGGGGCTTCTTCTCAGTGTCTCTGACATAGGGTTTCACTGTCCCGGGAAAGTCTCTGCTAACACCGTGCAGAGCGCTGTGCCCAATATACAGAAACGTCTTGCGGTATCTCCTACAGGGAAAGTGCCAGGAGGGAATTGCGGAGCTTGTTCTCAGTGTCTCTGAGAATTGCTCTGATTATCTGTGTGACCTCTTTGCTAAGACTCTCCAGAGAGCCGTCCTCAAAACCAACACACATCTTGACATATCTCCCACATTGATCGCAGTGTCTCCAGAAACGGCATTCAAGGAGCCAGGACCTTTTCTCCCTACACTGTCCATTGAGTTGTCCTCAAAACCAATATACATCCTGCTATATCTCCCACATGGAAAGTGCCAGGAGGGAGAAGTGGGGCTTATGTTTAGACTTTCTCGGAACTGCTTCAAATCAACTAGATATCTTTGTGCTGTAAATCTCCCAACAGCCAAACGCAAAAGCAGCAAACATCTCGCTGTATGTCCCACATCCAAAGTGCCAAGAGAGAGCTTGCTCTCCCTGTCTTTGCGTACTGTTTTCACTGTCCCGGTTACCTCTTTGCTAACATTCTCTTCAGAGCTGCAGTGAAACCAGGAACCACGTGGAGAAAGCACCCACACTGAAAGTGCCTGGAGGGAACATTGGGGCTTCTTCTCAGTGTCTCTGACATAGGGTTTCACTGTCCCGGGAAAGTCTCTGCTAACACCGTGCAGAGCGCTGTGCCCAATATACAGAAACGTCTTGCGGTATCTCCTACAGGGAAAGTGCCAGGAGGGAATTGCGGAGCTTGTTCTCAGTGTCTCTGAGAATTGCTCTGATTATCTGTGTGACCTCTTTGCTAAGACTCTCCAGAGAGCCGTCCTCAAAACCAACACACATCTTGACATATCTCCCACATTGATCGCAGTGTCTCCAGAAACGGCATTCAAGGAGCCAGGACCTTTTCTCCCTACACTATCCATTGAGTTGTCCTCAAAACCAATATACATCCTGCTATATCTCCCACATGGAAAGTGCCAGGAGGGAGAAGTGGGGATTATGTTTAGACTGTCTCGGAACTGCTTCAAATCAACTAGATATCTTTGTGCTGTAAATCTCCCAACAGCCAAACGCAAAAGCAGCAAACATCTCGCTGTATGTCCCACATCCAAAGTGCCAAGAGAGAGCTTGCTCTCCCTGTCTTTGCGTACTGTTTTCACTGTCCCGGTTACCTCTTTGCTAACATTCTCTTCAGAGCCGCAGTGAAACCAGGAACCACGTGGAGAAAGCACCCACACTGAAAGTGCCTGGAGGGAACATTGGGGCTTCTTCTCAGTGTCTCTGACATAGGGTTTCACTGTCCCGGGAAAGTCTCTGCTAACACCGTGCAGAGCGCTGTGCCCAATATACAGAAACGTCTTGCGGTATCTCCTACAGGGAAAGTGCCAGGAGGGAATTGCGGAGCTTGTTCTCAGTGTCTCTGAGAATTGCTCTGATTATCTGTGTGACCTCTTTGCTAAGACTCTCCAGAGAGCCGTCCTCAAAACCAACACACATCTTGACATATCTCCCACATTGATCGCAGTGTCTCCAGAAACGGCATTCAAGGAGCCAGGACCTTTTCTCCCTACACTGTCCATTGAGTTGTCCTCAAAACCAATATACATCCTGCTATATCTCCCACATGGAAAGTGCCAGGAGGGAGAAGTGGGGCTTATGTTTAGACTTTCTCGGAACTGCTTCAAATCAACTAGATATCTTTGTGCTGTAAATCTCCCAACAGCCAAACGCAAAAGCAGCAAACATCTCGCTGTATGTCCCACATCCAAAGTGCCAAGAGAGAGCTTGCTCTCCCTGTCTTTGCGTACTGTTTTCACTGTCCCGGTTACCTCTTTGCTAACATTCTCTTCAGAGCTGCAGTGAAACCAGGAACCACGTGGAGAAAGCACCCACACTGAAAGTGCCTGGAGGGAACATTGGGGCTTCTTCTCAGTGTCTCTGACATAGGGTTTCACTGTCCCGGGAAAGTCTCTGCTAACACCGTGCAGAGCGCTGTGCCCAATATACAGAAACGTCTTGCGGTATCTCCTACAGGGAAAGTGCCAGGAGGGAATTGCGGAGCTTGTTCTCAGTGTCTCTGAGAATTGCTCTGATTATCTGTGTGACCTCTTTGCTAAGACTCTCCAGAGAGCCGTCCTCAAAACCAACACACATCTTGACATATCTCCCACATTGATCGCAGTGTCTCCAGAAACGGCATTCAAGGAGCCAGGAGGTTTTCTCCCTACACTGTCCATTGAGTTGTCCTCAAAACCAATATACATCCTGCTATATCTCCCACATGGAAAGTGCCAGGAGGGAGAAGTGGGGATTATGTTTAGACTTTCTCGGAACTGCTTCAAATCAACTAGATATCTTTGTGCTGTAAATCTCCCAACAGCCAAACGCAAAAGCAGCAAACATCTCGCTGTATGTCCCACATCCAAAGTGCCAAGAGAGAGCTTGCTCTCCCTGTCTTTGCGTACTGTTTTCACTGTCCCGGTTACCTCTTTGCTAACATTCTCTTCAGAGCTGCAGTGAAACCAGGAACCACGTGGAGAAAGCACCCACACTGAAAGTGCCTGGAGGGAACATTGGGGCTTCTTCTCAGTGTCTCTGACATAGGGTTTCACTGTCCCGGGAAAGTCTCTGCTAACACCGTGCAGAGCGCTGTGCCCAATATACAGAAACGTCTTGCGGTATCTCCTACAGGGAAAGTGCCAGGAGGGAATTGCGGAGCTTGTTCTCAGTGTCTCTGAGAATTGCTCTGATTATCTGTGTGACCTCTTTGCTAAGACTCTCCAGAGAGCCGTCCTCAAAACCAACACACATCTTGACATATCTCCCACATTGATCGCAGTGTCTCCAGAAACGGCATTCAAGGAGCCAGGACCTTTTCTCCCTACACTGTCCATTGAGTTGTCCTCAAAACCAATATACATCCTGCTATATCTCCCACATGGAAAGTGCCAGGAGGGAGAAGTGGGGATTATGTTTAGACTTTCTCGGAACTGCTTCAAATCAACTAGATATCTTTGTGCTGTAAATCTCCCAACAGCCAAACGCAAAAGCAGCAAACATCTCGCTGTATGTCCCACATCCAAAGTGCCAAGAGAGAGCTTGCTCTCCCTGTCTTTGAGTACTGTTTTCACTGTCCCGGTTACCTCTTTGCTAACATTCTCTTCAGAGCTGCAGTGAAACCAGGAACCACGTGGAGAAAGCACCCACACTGAAAGTGCCTGGAGGGAACATTGGGGCTTCTTCTCAGTGTCTCTGACATAGGGTTTCACTGTCCCGGGAAAGTCTCTGCTAACACCGTGCAGAGCGCTGTGCCCAATATACAGAAACGTCTTGCGGTATCTCCTACAGGGAAAGTGCCAGGAGGGAATTGCGGAGCTTGTTCTCAGTGTCTCTGAGAATTGCTCTGATTATCTGTGTGACCTCTTTGCTAAGACTCTCCAGAGAGCCGTCCTCAAAACCAACACACATCTTGACATATCTCCCACATTGATCGCAGTGTCTCCAGAAACGGCATTCAAGGAGCCAGGACCTTTTCTCCCTACACTGTCCATTGAGTTGTCCTCAAAACCAATATACATCCTGCTATATCTCCCACATGGAAAGTGCCAGGAGGGAGAAGTGGGGATTATGTTTAGACTTTCTCGGAACTGCTTCAAATCAACTAGATATCTTTGTGCTGTAAATCTCCCAACAGCCAAACGCAAAAGCAGCAAACATCTCGCTGTATGTCCCACATCCAAAGTGCCAAGAGAGAGCTTGCTCTCCCTGTCTTTGAGTACTGTTTTCACTGTCCCGGTTACCTCTTTGCTAGCATTCTCTTCAGAGCCGCAGTGAAACCAGGAACCACGTGGAGAAGGCAGCCACACTGAAAGTGCCTGGAGGGAACATTGGGGCTTCTTCTCAGTGTCTCTGACATAGGGTTTCACTGTCCCGGGAAAGTCTCTGCTAACACCGTGCAGAGCGCTGTGCCCAATATACAGAAACGTCTTGCGGTATCTCCTACAGGGAAAGTGCCAGGAGGGAATTGCGGAGCTTGTTCTCAGTGTCTCTGAGAATTGCTCTGATTATCTGTGTGACCTCTTTGCTAAGACTCTCCAGAGAGCCGTCCTCAAAACCAACACACATCTTGACATATCTCCCACATTGATCGCAGTGTCTCCAGAAACGGCATTCAAGGAGCCAGGACCTTTTCTCCCTACACTGTCCATTGAGTTGTCCTCAAAACCAATATACATCCTGCTATATCTCCCACATGGAAAGTGCCAGGAGGGAGAAGTGGGGATTATGTTTAGACTTTCTCGGAACTGCTTCAAATCAACTAGATATCTTTGTGCTGTAAATCTCCCAACAGCCAAACGCAAAAGCAGCAAACATCTCGCTGTATGTCCCACATCCAAAGTGCCAAGAGAGAGCTTGCTCTCCCTGTCTTTGCGTACTGTTTTCACTGTCCCGGTTACCTCTTTGCTAACATTCTCTTCAGAGCTGCAGTGAAACCAGGAACCACGTGGAGAAAGCACCCACACTGAAAGTGCCTGGAGGGAACATTGGGGCTTCTTCTCAGTGTCTCTGACATAGGGTTTCACTGTCCCGGGAAAGTCTCTGCTAACACCGTGCAGAGCGCTGTGCCCAATATACAGAAACGTCTTGCGGTATCTCCTACAGGGAAAGTGCCAGGAGGGAATTGCGGAGCTTGTTCTCAGTGTCTCTGAGAATTGCTCTGATTATCTGTGTGACCTCTTTGCTAAGACTCTCCAGAGAGCCGTCCTCAAAACCAACACACATCTTGACATATCTCCCACATTGATCGCAGTGTCTCCAGAAACGGCATTCAAGGAGCCAGGACCTTTTCTCCCTACACTATCCATTGAGTTGTCCTCAAAACCAATATACATCCTGCTATATCTCCCACATGGAAAGTGCCAGGAGGGAGAAGTGGGGATTATGTTTAGACTGTCTCGGAACTGCTTCAAATCAACTAGATATCTTTGTGCTGTAAATCTCCCAACAGCCAAACGCAAAAGCAGCAAACATCTCGCTGTATGTCCCACATCCAAAGTGCCAAGAGAGAGCTTGCTCTCCCTGTCTTTGCGTACTGTTTTCACTGTCCCGGTTACCTCTTTGCTAACATTCTCTTCAGAGCCGCAGTGAAACCAGGAACCACGTGGAGAAAGCACCCACACTGAAAGTGCCTGGAGGGAACATTGGGGCTTCTTCTCAGTGTCTCTGACATAGGGTTTCACTGTCCCGGGAAAGTCTCTGCTAACACCGTGCAGAGCGCTGTGCCCAATATACAGAAACGTCTTGCGGTATCTCCTACAGGGAAAGTGCCAGGAGGGAATTGCGGAGCTTGTTCTCAGTGTCTCTGAGAATTGCTCTGATTATCTGTGTGACCTCTTTGCTAAGACTCTCCAGAGAGCCGTCCTCAAAACCAACACACATCTTGACATATCTCCCACATTGATCGCAGTGTCTCCAGAAACGGCATTCAAGGAGCCAGGACCTTTTCTCCCTACACTGTCCATTGAGTTGTCCTCAAAACCAATATACATCCTGCTATATCTCCCACATGGAAAGTGCCAGGAGGGAGAAGTGGGGATTATGTTTAGACTTTCTCGGAACTGCTTCAAATCAACTAGATATCTTTGTGCTGTAAATCTCCCAACAGCCAAACGCAAAAGCAGCAAACATCTCGCTGTATGTCCCACATCCAAAGTGCCAAGAGAGAGCTTGCTCTCCCTGTCTTTGCGTACTGTTTTCACTGTCCCGGTTACCTCTTTGCTAACATTCTCTTCAGAGCTGCAGTGAAACCAGGAACCACGTGGAGAAAGCACCCACACTGAAAGTGCCTGGAGGGAACATTGGGGCTTCTTCTCAGTGTCTCTGACATAGGGTTTCACTGTCCCGGGAAAGTCTCTGCTAACACCGTGCAGAGCGCTGTGCCCAATATACAGAAACGTCTTGCGGTATCTCCTACAGGGAAAGTGCCAGGAGGGAATTGCGGAGCTTGTTCTCAGTGTCTCTGAGAATTGCTCTGATTATCTGTGTGACCTCTTTGCTAAGACTCTCCAGAGAGCCGTCCTCAAAACCAACACACATCTTGACATATCTCCCACATTGATCGCAGTGTCTCCAGAAACGGCATTCAAGGAGCCAGGACCTTTTCTCCCTACACTGTCCATTGAGTTGTCCTCAAAACCAATATACATCCTGCTATATCTCCCACATGGAAAGTGCCAGGAGGGAGAAGTGGGGCTTATGTTTAGACTTTCTCGGAACTGCTTCAAATCAACTAGATATCTTTGTGCTGTAAATCTCCCAACAGCCAAACGCAAAAGCAGCAAACATCTCGCTGTATGTCCCACATCCAAAGTGCCAAGAGAGAGCTTGCTCTCCCTGTCTTTGCGTACTGTTTTCACTGTCCCGGTTACCTCTTTGCTAACATTCTCTTCAGAGCTGCAGTGAAACCAGGAACCACGTGGAGAAAGCACCCACACTGAAAGTGCCTGGAGGGAACATTGGGGCTTCTTCTCAGTGTCTCTGACATAGGGTTTCACTGTCCCGGGAAAGTCTCTGCTAACACCGTGCAGAGCGCTGTGCCCAATATACAGAAACGTCTTGCGGTATCTCCTACAGGGAAAGTGCCAGGAGGGAATTGCGGAGCTTGTTCTCAGTGTCTCTGAGAATTGCTCTGATTATCTGTGTGACCTCTTTGCTAAGACTCTCCAGAGAGCCGTCCTCAAAACCAACACACATCTTGACATATCTCCCACATTGATCGCAGTGTCTCCAGAAACGGCATTCAAGGAGCCAGGACCTTTTCTCCCTACACTATCCATTGAGTTGTCCTCAAAACCAATATACATCCTGCTATATCTCCCACATGGAAAGTGCCAGGAGGGAGAAGTGGGGATTATGTTTAGACTGTCTCGGAACTGCTTCAAATCAACTAGATATCTTTGTGCTGTAAATCTCCCAACAGCCAAACGCAAAAGCAGCAAACATCTCGCTGTATGTCCCACATCCAAAGTGCCAAGAGAGAGCTTGCTCTCCCTGTCTTTGCGTACTGTTTTCACTGTCCCGGTTACCTCTTTGCTAACATTCTCTTCAGAGCCGCAGTGAAACCAGGAACCACGTGGAGAAAGCACCCACACTGAAAGTGCCTGGAGGGAACATTGGGGCTTCTTCTCAGTGTCTCTGACATAGGGTTTCACTGTCCCGGGAAAGTCTCTGCTAACACCGTGCAGAGCGCTGTGCCCAATATACAGAAACGTCTTGCGGTATCTCCTACAGGGAAAGTGCCAGGAGGGAATTGCGGAGCTTGTTCTCAGTGTCTCTGAGAATTGCTCTGATTATCTGTGTGACCTCTTTGCTAAGACTCTCCAGAGAGCCGTCCTCAAAACCAACACACATCTTGACATATCTCCCACATTGATCGCAGTGTCTCCAGAAACGGCATTCAAGGAGCCAGGACCTTTTCTCCCTACACTGTCCATTGAGTTGTCCTCAAAACCAATATACATCCTGCTATATCTCCCACATGGAAAGTGCCAGGAGGGAGAAGTGGGGCTTATGTTTAGACTTTCTCGGAACTGCTTCAAATCAACTAGATATCTTTGTGCTGTAAATCTCCCAACAGCCAAACGCAAAAGCAGCAAACATCTCGCTGTATGTCCCACATCCAAAGTGCCAAGAGAGAGCTTGCTCTCCCTGTCTTTGCGTACTGTTTTCACTGTCCCGGTTACCTCTTTGCTAACATTCTCTTCAGAGCTGCAGTGAAACCAGGAACCACGTGGAGAAAGCACCCACACTGAAAGTGCCTGGAGGGAACATTGGGGCTTCTTCTCAGTGTCTCTGACATAGGGTTTCACTGTCCCGGGAAAGTCTCTGCTAACACCCTGCAGAGCGCTGTGCCCAATATACAGAAACGTCTTGCGGTATCTCCTACAGGGAAAGTGCCAGGAGGGAATTGCGGAGCTTGTTCTCAGTGTCTCTGAGAATTGCTCTGATTATCTGTGTGACCTCTTTGCTAAGACTCTCCAGAGAGCCGTCCTCAAAACCAACACACATCTTGACATATCTCCCACATTGATCGCAGTGTCTCCAGAAACGGCATTCAAGGAGCCAGGAGGTTTTCTCCCTACACTGTCCATTGAGTTGTCCTCAAAACCAATATACATCCTGCTATATCTCCCACATGGAAAGTGCCAGGAGGGAGAAGTGGGGATTATGTTTAGACTTTCTCGGAACTGCTTCAAATCAACTAGATATCTTTGTGCTGTAAATCTCCCAACAGCCAAACGCAAAAGCAGCAAACATCTCGCTGTATGTCCCACATCCAAAGTGCCAAGAGAGAGCTTGCTCTCCCTGTCTTTGCGTACTGTTTTCACTGTCCCGGTTACCTCTTTGCTAACATTCTCTTCAGAGCTGCAGTGAAACCAGGAACCACGTGGAGAAAGCACCCACACTGAAAGTGCCTGGAGGGAACATTGGGGCTTCTTCTCAGTGTCTCTGACATAGGGTTTCACTGTCCCGGGAAAGTCTCTGCTAACACCGTGCAGAGCGCTGTGCCCAATATACAGAAACGTCTTGCGGTATCTCCTACAGGGAAAGTGCCAGGAGGGAATTGCGGAGCTTGTTCTCAGTGTCTCTGAGAATTGCTCTGATTATCTGTGTGACCTCTTTGCTAAGACTCTCCAGAGAGCCGTCCTCAAAACCAACACACATCTTGACATATCTCCCACATTGATCGCAGTGTCTCCAGAAACGGCATTCAAGGAGCCAGGACCTTTTCTCCCTACACTGTCCATTGAGTTGTCCTCAAAACCAATATACATCCTGCTATATCTCCCACATGGAAAGTGCCAGGAGGGAGAAGTGGGGATTATGTTTAGACTTTCTCGGAACTGCTTCAAATCAACTAGATATCTTTGTGCTGTAAATCTCCCAACAGCCAAACGCAAAAGCAGCAAACATCTCGCTGTATGTCCCACATCCAAAGTGCCAAGAGAGAGCTTGCTCTCCCTGTCTTTGAGTACTGTTTTCACTGTCCCGGTTACCTCTTTGCTAACATTCTCTTCAGAGCTGCAGTGAAACCAGGAACCACGTGGAGAAAGCACCCACACTGAAAGTGCCTGGAGGGAACATTGGGGCTTCTTCTCAGTGTCTCTGACATAGGGTTTCACTGTCCCGGGAAAGTCTCTGCTAACACCGTGCAGAGCGCTGTGCCCAATATACAGAAACGTCTTGCGGTATCTCCTACAGGGAAAGTGCCAGGAGGGAATTGCGGAGCTTGTTCTCAGTGTCTCTGAGAATTGCTCTGATTATCTGTGTGACCTCTTTGCTAAGACTCTCCAGAGAGCCGTCCTCAAAACCAACACACATCTTGACATATCTCCCACATTGATCGCAGTGTCTCCAGAAACGGCATTCAAGGAGCCAGGACCTTTTCTCCCTACACTGTCCATTGAGTTGTCCTCAAAACCAATATACATCCTGCTATATCTCCCACATGGAAAGTGCCAGGAGGGAGAAGTGGGGATTATGTTTAGACTTTCTCGGAACTGCTTCAAATCAACTAGATATCTTTGTGCTGTAAATCTCCCAACAGCCAAACGCAAAAGCAGCAAACATCTCGCTGTATGTCCCACATCCAAAGTGCCAAGAGAGAGCTTGCTCTCCCTGTCTTTGAGTACTGTTTTCACTGTCCCGGTTACCTCTTTGCTAGCATTCTCTTCAGAGCCGCAGTGAAACCAGGAACCACGTGGAGAAGGCAGCCACACTGAAAGTGCCTGGAGGGAACATTGGGGCTTCTTCTCAGTGTCTCTGACATAGGGTTTCACTGTCCCGGGAAAGTCTCTGCTAACACCGTGCAGAGCGCTGTGCCCAATATACAGAAACGTCTTGCGGTATCTCCTACAGGGAAAGTGCCAGGAGGGAATTGCGGAGCTTGTTCTCAGTGTCTCTGAGAATTGCTCTGATTATCTGTGTGACCTCTTTGCTAAGACTCTCCAGAGAGCCGTCCTCAAAACCAACACACATCTTGACATATCTCCCACATTGATCGCAGTGTCTCCAGAAACGGCATTCAAGGAGCCAGGACCTTTTCTCCCTACACTGTCCATTGAGTTGTCCTCAAAACCAATATACATCCTGCTATATCTCCCACATGGAAAGTGCCAGGAGGGAGAAGTGGGGATTATGTTTAGACTTTCTCGGAACTGCTTCAAATCAGCTAGATATCTTTGTGCTGTAAATCTCCCAACAGCCAAACGCAAAAGCAGCAAACATCTCGCTGTATGTCCCACATCCAAAGTGCCAAGAGAGAGCTTGCTCTCCCTGTCTTTGCGTACTGTTTTCACTGTCCCGGTTACCTCTTTGCTAACATTCTCTTCAGAGCTGCAGTGAAACCAGGAACCACGTGGAGAAAGCACCCACACTGAAAGTGCCTGGAGGGAACATTGGGGCTTCTTCTCAGTGTCTCTGACATAGGGTTTCACTGTCCCGGGAAAGTCTCTGCTAACACCGTGCAGAGCGCTGTGCCCAATATACAGAAACGTCTTGCGGTATCTCCTACAGGGAAAGT
The DNA here is from genome assembly GCF_964199755.1 of Larus michahellis. Taxonomy (NCBI): domain Eukaryota; kingdom Metazoa; phylum Chordata; class Aves; order Charadriiformes; family Laridae; genus Larus; species Larus michahellis. Next base: position 507,967 of record NW_027436158.1, on the reverse strand, counting down.
GCCAGGAGGGAATTGCGGAGCTTGTTCTCAGTGTCTCTGAGAATTGCTCTGATTATCTGTGTGACCTCTTTGCTAAGACTCTCCAGAGAGCCGTCCTCAAAACCAACACACATCTTGACATATCTCCCACATTGATCGCAGTGTCTCCAGAAACGGCATTCAAGGAGCCAGGACCTTTTCTCCCTACACTGTCCATTGAGTTGTCCTCAAAACCAATATACATCCTGCTATATCTCCCACATGGAAAGTGCCAGGAGGGAGAAGTGGGGATTATGTTTAGACTTTCTCGGAACTGCTTCAAATCAACTAGATATCTTTGTGCTGTAAATCTCCCAACAGCCAAACGCAAAAGCAGCAAACATCTCGCTGTATGTCCCACATCCAAAGTGCCAAGAGAGAGCTTGCTCTCCCTGTCTTTGCGTACTGTTTTCACTGTCCCGGTTACCTCTTTGCTAACATTCTCTTCAGAGCTGCAGTGAAACCAGGAACCACGTGGAGAAAGCACCCACACTGAAAGTGCCTGGAGGGAACATTGGGGCTTCTTCTCAGTGTCTCTGACATAGGGTTTCACTGTCCCGGGAAAGTCTCTGCTAACACCCTGCAGAGCGCTGTGCCCAATATACAGAAACGTCTTGCGGTATCTCCTACAGGGAAAGTGCCAGGAGGGAATTGCGGAGCTTGTTCTCAGTGTCTCTGAGAATTGCTCTGATTATCTGTGTGACCTCTTTGCTAAGACTCTCCAGAGAGCCGTCCTCAAAACCAACACACATCTTGACATATCTCCCACATTGATCGCAGTGTCTCCAGAAACGGCATTCAAGGAGCCAGGAGGTTTTCTCCCTACACTGTCCATTGAGTTGTCCTCAAAACCAATATACATCCTGCTATATCTCCCACATGGAAAGTGCCAGGAGGGAGAAGTGGGGATTATGTTTAGACTTTCTCGGAACTGCTTCAAATCAACTAGATATCTTTGTGCTGTAAATCTCCCAACAGCCAAACGCAAAAGCAGCAAACATCTCGCTGTATGTCCCACATCCAAAGTGCCAAGAGAGAGCTTGCTCTCCCTGTCTTTGCGTACTGTTTTCACTGTCCCGGTTACCTCTTTGCTAACATTCTCTTCAGAGCTGCAGTGAAACCAGGAACCACGTGGAGAAAGCACCCACACTGAAAGTGCCTGGAGGGAACATTGGGGCTTCTTCTCAGTGTCTCTGACATAGGGTTTCACTGTCCCGGGAAAGTCTCTGCTAACACCGTGCAGAGCGCTGTGCCCAATATACAGAAACGTCTTGCGGTATCTCCTACAGGGAAAGTGCCAGGAGGGAATTGCGGAGCTTGTTCTCAGTGTCTCTGAGAATTGCTCTGATTATCTGTGTGACCTCTTTGCTAAGACTCTCCAGAGAGCCGTCCTCAAAACCAACACACATCTTGACATATCTCCCACATTGATCGCAGTGTCTCCAGAAACGGCATTCAAGGAGCCAGGACCTTTTCTCCCTACACTGTCCATTGAGTTGTCCTCAAAACCAATATACATCCTGCTATATCTCCCACATGGAAAGTGCCAGGAGGGAGAAGTGGGGATTATGTTTAGACTTTCTCGGAACTGCTTCAAATCAACTAGATATCTTTGTGCTGTAAATCTCCCAACAGCCAAACGCAAAAGCAGCAAACATCTCGCTGTATGTCCCACATCCAAAGTGCCAAGAGAGAGCTTGCTCTCCCTGTCTTTGAGTACTGTTTTCACTGTCCCGGTTACCTCTTTGCTAACATTCTCTTCAGAGCTGCAGTGAAACCAGGAACCACGTGGAGAAAGCACCCACACTGAAAGTGCCTGGAGGGAACATTGGGGCTTCTTCTCAGTGTCTCTGACATAGGGTTTCACTGTCCCGGGAAAGTCTCTGCTAACACCGTGCAGAGCGCTGTGCCCAATATACAGAAACGTCTTGCGGTATCTCCTACAGGGAAAGTGCCAGGAGGGAATTGCGGAGCTTGTTCTCAGTGTCTCTGAGAATTGCTCTGATTATCTGTGTGACCTCTTTGCTAAGACTCTCCAGAGAGCCGTCCTCAAAACCAACACACATCTTGACATATCTCCCACATTGATCGCAGTGTCTCCAGAAACGGCATTCAAGGAGCCAGGACCTTTTCTCCCTACACTGTCCATTGAGTTGTCCTCAAAACCAATATACATCCTGCTATATCTCCCACATGGAAAGTGCCAGGAGGGAGAAGTGGGGATTATGTTTAGACTTTCTCGGAACTGCTTCAAATCAGCTAGATATCTTTGTGCTGTAAATCTCCCAACAGCCAAACGCAAAAGCAGCAAACATCTCGCTGTATGTCCCACATCCAAAGTGCCAAGAGAGAGCTTGCTCTCCCTGTCTTTGCGTACTGTTTTCACTGTCCCGGTTACCTCTTTGCTAACATTCTCTTCAGAGCTGCAGTGAAACCAGGAACCACGTGGAGAAAGCACCCACACTGAAAGTGCCTGGAGGGAACATTGGGGCTTCTTCTCAGTGTCTCTGACATAGGGTTTCACTGTCCCGGGAAAGTCTCTGCTAACACCGTGCAGAGCGCTGTGCCCAATATACAGAAACGTCTTGCGGTATCTCCTACAGGGAAAGTGCCAGGAGGGAATTGCGGAGCTTGTTCTCAGTGTCTCTGAGAATTGCTCTGATTATCTGTGTGACCTCTTTGCTAAGACTCTCCAGAGAGCCGTCCTCAAAACCAACACACATCTTGACATATCTCCCACATTGATCGCAGTGTCTCCAGAAACGGCATTCAAGGAGCCAGGACCTTTTCTCCCTACACTGTCCATTGAGTTGTCCTCAAAACCAATATACATCCTGCTATATCTCCCACATGGAAAGTGCCAGGAGGGAGAAGTGGGGATTATGTTTAGACTTTCTCGGAACTGCTTCAAATCAACTAGATATCTTTGTGCTGTAAATCTCCCAACAGCCAAACGCAAAAGCAGCAAACATCTCGCTGTATGTCCCACATCCAAAGTGCCAAGAGAGAGCTTGCTCTCCCTGTCTTTGCGTACTGTTTTCACTGTCCCGGTTACCTCTTTGCTAACATTCTCTTCAGAGCCGCAGTGAAACCAGGAACCACGTGGAGAAAGCACCCACACTGAAAGTGCCTGGAGGGAACATTGGGGCTTCTTCTCAGTGTCTCTGACATAGGGTTTCACTGTCCCGGGAAAGTCTCTGCTAACACCGTGCAGAGCGCTGTGCCCAATATACAGAAACGTCTTGCGGTATCTCCTACAGGGAAAGTGCCAGGAGGGAATTGCGGAGCTTGTTCTCAGTGTCTCTGAGAATTGCTCTGATTATCTGTGTGACCTCTTTGCTAAGACGCTCCAGAGAGCCGTCCTCAAAACCAACACACATCTTGACATATCTCCCACACTGATCGCAGTGTCTCCAGAAACGGCATTCAAGGAGCCAGGAGGTTTTCTCCCTACACTGTCCATTGAGTTGTCCTCAAAACCAATATACATCCTGCTATATCTCCCACATGGAAAGTGCCAGGAGGGAGAAGTGGGGATTATGTTTAGACTTTCTCGGAACTGCTTCAAATCAACTAGATATCTTTGTGCTGTAAATCTCCCAACAGCCAAACGCAAAAGCAGCAAACATCTCGCTGTATGTCCCACATCCAAAGTGCCAAGAGAGAGCTTGCTCTCCCTGTCTTTGAGTACTGTTTTCACTGTCCCGGTTACCTCTTTGCTAACATTCTCTTCAGAGCCGCAGTGAAACCAGGAACCACGTGGAGAAGGTACCCACACTGAAAGTGCCTGGAGGGAACATTGGGGCTTCTTCTCAGTGTCTCTGACATAGGGTTTCACTGTCCCGGGAAAGTCTCTGCTAACACCCTGCAGAGCGCTGTGCCCAATATACAGAAACGTCTTGCGGTATCTCCTACAGGGAAAGTGCCAGGAGGGAATTGCGGAGCTTGTTCTCAGTGTCTCTGAGAATTGCTCTGATTATCTGTGTGACCTCTTTGCTAAGACTCTCCAGAGAGCCGTCCTCAAAACCAACACACATCTTGCCATATCTCCCACATTGATCGCAGTGTCTCCAGAAACGGCATTCAAGGAGCCAGGAGGTTTTCTCCCTACACTGTCCATTGAGTTGTCCTCAAAACCAATATACATCCTGCTATATCTCCCACATGGAAAGTGCCAGGAGGGAGAAGTGGGGATTATGTTTAGACTTTCTCGGAACTGCTTCAAATCAACTAGATATCTTTGTGCTGTAAATCTCCCAACAGCCAAACGCAAAAGCAGCAAACATCTCGCTGTATGTCCCACATCCAAAGTGCCAAGAGAGAGCTTGCTCTCCCTGTCTTTGAGTACTGTTTTCACTGTCCCGGTTACCTCTTTGCTAACATTCTCTTCAGAGCTGCAGTGAAACCAGGAACCACGTGGAGAAAGCACCCACACTGAAAGTGCCTGGAGGGAACATTGGGGCTTCTTCTCAGTGTCTCTGACATAGGGTTTCACTGTCCCGGGAAAGTCTCTGCTAACACCGTGCAGAGCGCTGTGCCCAATATACAGAAACGTCTTGCGGTATCTCCTACAGGGAAAGTGCCAGGAGGGAATTGCGGAGCTTGTTCTCAGTGTCTCTGAGAATTGCTCTGATTATCTGTGTGACCTCTTTGCTAAGACTCTCCAGAGAGCCGTCCTCAAAACAAACACACATCTTGACATATCTCCCACATTGATCGCAGTGTCTCCAGAAACGGCATTCAAGGAGCCAGGACCTTTTCTCCCTACACTGTCCATTGAGTTGTCCTCAAAACCAATATACATCCTGCTATATCTCCCACATGGAAAGTGCCAGGAGGGAGAAGTGGGGATTATGTTTAGACTTTCTCGGAACTGCTTCAAATCAACTAGATATCTTTGTGCTGTAAATCTCCCAACAGCCAAACGCAAAAGCAGCAAACATCTCGCTGTATGTCCCACATCCAAAGTGCCAAGAGAGAGCTTGCTCTCCCTGTCTTTGAGTACTGTTTTCACTGTCCCGGTTACCTCTTTGCTAACATTCTCTTCAGAGCTGCAGTGAAACCAGGAACCACGTGGAGAAGGCAGCCACACTGAAAGTGCCTGGAGGGAACATTGGGGCTTCTTCTCAGTGTCTCTGACATAGGGTTTCACTGTCCCGGGAAAGTCTCTGCTAACACCGTGCAGAGCGCTGTGCCCAATATACAGAAACGTCTTGCGGTATCTCCTACAGGGAAAGTGCCAGGAGGGAATTGCGGAGCTTGTTCTCAGTGTCTCTGAGAATTGCTCTGATTATCTGTGTGACCTCTTTGCTAAGACGCTCCAGAGAGCCGTCCTCAAAACCAACACACATCTTGACATATCTCCCACACTGATCGCAGTGTCTCCAGAAACGGCATTCAAGGAGCCAGGAGGTTTTCTCCCTACACTGTCCATTGAGTTGTCCTCAAAACCAATATACATCCTGCTATATCTCCCACATGGAAAGTGCCAGGAGGGAGAAGTGGGGATTATGTTTAGACTTTCTCGGAACTGCTTCAAATCAACTAGATATCTTTGTGCTGTAAATCTCCCAACAGCCAAACGCAAAAGCAGCAAACATCTCGCTGTATGTCCCACATCCAAAGTGCCAAGAGAGAGCTTGCTCTCCCTGTCTTTGAGTACTGTTTTCACTGTCCCGGTTACCTCTTTGCTAACATTCTCTTCAGAGCCGCAGTGAAACCAGGAACCACGTGGAGAAGGTACCCACACTGAAAGTGCCTGGAGGGAACATTGGGGCTTCTTCTCAGTGTCTCTGACATAGGGTTTCACTGTCCCGGGAAAGTCTCTGCTAACACCGTGCAGAGCGCTGTGCCCAATATACAGAAACGTCTTGCGGTATCTCCTACAGGGAAAGTGCCAGGAGGGAATTGCGGAGCTTGTTCTCAGTGTCTCTGAGAATTGCTCTGACTATCTGTGTGACCTCTTTGCTAAGACACTCCAGAGAGCCGTCCTCAAAACCAACACACATCTTGCCATATCTCCCACATTGATCGCAGTGTCTCCAGAAACGGCATTCAAGGAGCCAGGAGGTTTTCTCCCTACACTGTCCATTGAGTTGTCCTCAAAACCAATATACATCCTGCTATATCTCCCACATGGAAAGTGCCAGGAGGGAGAAGTGGGGATTATGTTTAGACTTTCTCGGAACTGCTTCAAATCAACTAGATATCTTTGTGCTGTAAATCTCCCAACAGCCAAACGCAAAAGCAGCAAACATCTCGCTGTATGTCCCACATCCAAAGTGCCAAGAGAGAGCTTGCTCTCCCTGTCTTTGAGTACTGTTTTCACTGTCCCGGTTACCTCTTTGCTAACATTCTCTTCAGAGCTGCAGTGAAACCAGGAACCACGTGGAGGAAGCACCCACACTGAAAGTGCCTGGAGGGAACATTGGGGCTTCTTCTCAGTGTCTCTGACATAGGGTTTCACTGTCCCGGGAAAGTCTCTGCTAACACCGTGCAGAGCGCTGTGCCCAATATACAGAAACGTCTTGCGGTATCTCCTACAGGGAAAGTGCCAGGAGGGAATTGCGGAGCTTGTTCTCAGTGTCTCTGAGAATTGCTCTGATTATCTGTGTGACCTCTTTGCTAAGACGCTCCAGAGAGCCGTCCTCAAAACCAACACACATCTTGACATATCTCCCACACTGATCGCAGTGTCTCCAGAAACGGCATTCAAGGAGCCAGGAGGTTTTCTCCCTACACTGTCCATTGAGTTGTCCTCAAAACCAATATACATCCTGCTATATCTCCCACATGGAAAGTGCCAGGAGGGAGAAGTGGGGATTATGTTTAGACTTTCTCGGAACTGCTTCAAATCAACTAGATATCTTTGTGCTGTAAATCTCCCAACAGCCAAACGCAAAAGCAGCAAACATCTCGCTGTATGTCCCACATCCAAAGTGCCAAGAGAGAGCTTGCTCTCCCTGTCTTTGAGTACTGTTTTCACTGTCCCGGTTACCTCTTTGCTAACATTCTCTTCAGAGCCGCAGTGAAACCAGGAACCACGTGGAGAAGGTACCCACACTGAAAGTGCCTGGAGGGAACATTGGGGCTTCTTCTCAGTGTCTCTGACATAGGGTTTCACTGTCCCGGGAAAGTCTCTGCTAACACCCTGCAGAGCGCTGTGCCCAATATACAGAAACGTCTTGCGGTATCTCCTACAGGGAAAGTGCCAGGAGGGAATTGCGGAGCTTGTTCTCAGTGTCTCTGAGAATTGCTCTGATTATCTGTGTGACCTCTTTGCTAAGACGCTCCAGAGAGCCGTCCTCAAAACCAACACACATCTTGACATATCTCCCACATTGATCGCAGTGTCTCCAGAAACGGCATTCAAGGAGCCAGGACCTTTTCTCCCTACACTGTCCATTGAGTTGTCCTCAAAACCAATATACATCCTGCTATATCTCCCACATGGAAAGTGCCAGGAGGGAGAAGTGGGGCTTATGTTTAGACTTTCTCGGAACTGCTTCAAATCAACTAGATATCTTTGTGCTGTAAATCTCCCAACAGCCAAACGCAAAAGCAGCAAACATCTCGCTGTATGTCCCACATCCAAAGTGCCAAGAGAGAGCTTGCTCTCCCTGTCTTTGAGTACTGTTTTCACTGTCCCGGTTACCTCTTTGCTAACATTCTCTTCAGAGCTGCAGTGAAACCAGGAACCACGTGGAGGAAGCACCCACACTGAAAGTGCCTGGAGGGAACATTGGGGCTTCTTCTCAGTGTCTCTGACATAGGGTTTCACTGTCCCGGGAAAGTCTCTGCTAACACCGTGCAGAGCGCTGTGCCCAATATACAGAAACGTCTTGCGGTATCTCCTACTGGGAAAGTGCCAGGAGGGAATTGCGGAGCTTGTTCTCAGTGTCTCTGAGAATTGCTCTGATTATCTGTGTGACCTCTTTGCTAAGACTCTCCAGAGAGCCGTCCTCAAAACCAACACACATCTTGCCATATCTCCCACATTGATCGCAGTGTCTCCAGAAACGGCATTCAAGGAGCCAGGAGGTTTTCTCCCTACACTGTCCATTGAGTTGTCCTCAAAACCAATATACATCCTGCTATATCTCCCACATGGAAAGTGCCAGGAGGGAGAAGTGGGGATTATGTTTAGACTTTCTCGGAACTGCTTCAAATCAACTAGATATCTTTGTGCTGTAAATCTCCCAACAGCCAAACGCAAAAGCAGCAAACATCTCGCTGTATGTCCCACATCCAAAGTGCCAAGAGAGAGCTTGCTCTCCCTGTCTTTGAGTACTGTTTTCACTGTCCCGGTTACCTCTTTGCTAACATTCTCTTCAGAGCCGCAGTGAAACCAGGAACCACGTGGAGAAGGTACCCACACTGAAAGTGCCTGGAGGGAACATTGGGGCTTCTTCTCAGTGTCTCTGACATAGGGTTTCACTGTCCCGGGAAAGTCTCTGCTAACACCCTGCAGAGCGCTGTGCCCAATATACAGAAACGTCTTGCGGTATCTCCTACAGGGAAAGTGCCAGGAGGGAATTGCGGAGCTTGTTCTCAGTGTCTCTGAGAATTGCTCTGATTATCTGTGTGACCTCTTTGCTAAGACGCTCCAGAGAGCCGTCCTCAAAACCAACACACATCTTGCCATATCTCCCACATTGATCGCAGTGTCTCCAGAAACGGCATTCAAGGAGCCAGGACCTTTTCTCCCTACACTGTCCATTGAGTTGTCCTCAAAACCAATATACATCCTGCTATATCTCCCACATGGAAAGTGCCAGGAGGGAGAAGTGGGGATTATGTTTAGACTTTCTCGGAACTGCTTCAAATCAACTAGATATCTTTGTGCTGTAAATCTCCCAACAGCCAAACGCAAAAGCAGCAAACATCTCGCTGTATGTCCCACATCCAAAGTGCCAAGAGAGAGCTTGCTCTCCCTGTCTTTGAGTACTGTTTTCACTGTCCCGGTTACCTCTTTGCTAACATTCTCTTCAGAGCTGCAGTGAAACCAGGAACCACGTGGAGAAAGCACCCACACTGAAAGTGCCTGGAGGGAACATTGGGGCTTCTTCTCAGTGTCTCTGACATAGGGTTTCACTGTCCCGGGAAAGTCTCTGCTAACACCCTGCAGAGCGCTGTGCCCAATATACAGAAACGTCTTGCGGTATCTCCTACAGGGAAAGTGCCAGGAGGGAATTGCGGAGCTTGTTCTCAGTGTCTCTGAGAATTGCTCTGATTATCTGTGTGACCTCTTTGCTAAGACTCTCCAGAGAGCCGTCCTCAAAACCAACACACATCTTGACATATCTCCCACATTGATCGCAGTGTCTCCAGAAACGGCATTCAAGGAGCCAGGAGGTTTTCTCCCTACACTGTCCATTGAGTTGTCCTCAAAACCAATATACATCCTGCTATATCTCCCACATGGAAAGTGCCAGGAGGGAGAAGTGGGGATTATGTTTAGACTTTCTCGGAACTGCTTCAAATCAACTAGATATCTTTGTGCTGTAAATCTCCCAACAGCCAAACGCAAAAGCAGCAAACATCTCGCTGTATGTCCCACATCCAAAGTGCCAAGAGAGAGCTTGCTCTCCCTGTCTTTGAGTACTGTTTTCACTGTCCCGGTTACCTCTTTGCTAGCATTCTCTTCAGAGCCGCAGTGAAACCAGGAACCACGTGGAGAAGGCACCCACACTGAAAGTGCCTGGAGGGAACATTGGGGCTTCTTCTCAGTGTCTCTGACATAGGGTTTCACTGTCCCGGGAAAGTCTCTGCTAACACCGTGCAGAGCGCTGTGCCCAATATACAGAAACGTCTTGCGGTATCTCCTACAGGGAAAGTGCCAGGAGGGAATTGCGGAGCTTGTTCTCAGTGTCTCTGAGAATTGCTCTGATTATCTGTGTGACCTCTTTGCTAAGACGCTCCAGAGAGCCGTCCTCAAAACCAACACACATCTTGACATATCTCCCACACTGATCGCAGTGTCTCCAGAAACGGCATTCAAGGAGCCAGGAGGTTTTCTCCCTACACTGTCCATTGAGTTGTCCTCAAAACCAATATACATCCTGCTATATCTCCCACATGGAAAGTGCCAGGAGGGAGAAGTGGGGATTATGTTTAGACTTTCTCGGAACTGCTTCAAATCAACTAGATATCTTTGTGCTGTAAATCTCCCAACAGCCAAACGCAAAAGCAGCAAACATCTCGCTGTATGTCCCACATCCAAAGTGCCAAGAGAGAGCTTGCTCTCCCTGTCTTTGAGTACTGTTTTCACTGTCCCGGTTACCTCTTTGCTAACATTCTCTTCAGAGCTGCAGTGAAACCAGGAACCACGTGGAGAAGGCAGCCACACTGAAAGTGCCTGGAGGGAACATTGGGGCTTCTTCTCAGTGTCTCTGACATAGGGTTTCACTGTCCCGGGAAAGTCTCTGCTAACACCGTGCAGAGCGCTGTGCCCAATATACAGAAACGTCTTGCGGTATCTCCTACAGGGAAAGTGCCAGGAGGGAATTGCGGAGCTTGTTCTCAGTGTCTCTGAGAATTGCTCTGATTATCTGTGTGACCTCTTTGCTAAGACGCTCCAGAGAGCCGTCCTCAAAACCAACACACATCTTGCCATATCTCCCACATTGATCGCAGTGTCTCCAGAAACGGCATTCAAGGAGCCAGGACCTTTTCTCCCTACACTGTCCATTGAGTTGTCCTCAAAACCAATATACATCCTGCTATATCTCCCACATGGAAAGTGCCAGGAGGGAGAAGTGGGGATTATGTTTAGACTTTCTCGGAACTGCTTCAAATCAACTAGATATCTTTGTGCTGTAAATCTCCCAACAGCCAAACGCAAAAGCAGCAAACATCTCGCTGTATGTCCCACATCCAAAGTGCCAAGAGAGAGCTTGCTCTCCCTGTCTTTGAGTACTGTTTTCACTGTCCCGGTTACCTCTTTGCTAACATTCTCTTCAGAGCCGCAGTGAAACCAGGAACCACGTGGAGAAAGCACCCACACTGAAAGTGCCTGGAGGGAACATTGGGGCTTCTTCTCAGTGTCTCTGACATAGGGTTTCACTGTCCCGGGAAAGTCTCTGCTAACACCCTGCAGAGCGCTGTGCCCAATATACAGAAACGTCTTGCGGTATCTCCTACAGGGAAAGTGCCAGGAGGGAATTGCGGAGCTTGTTCTCAGTGTCTCTGAGAATTGCTCTGATTATCTGTGTGACCTCTTTGCTAAGACTCTCCAGAGAGCCGTCCTCAAAACAAACACACATATTGACATATCTCCCACATTGATCGCAGTGTCTCCAGAAACGGCATTCAAGGAGCCAGGACCTTTTCTCCCTACACTGTCCATTGAGTTGTCCTCAAAACCAATATACATCCTGCTATATCTCCCACATGGAAAGTGCCAGGAGGGAGAAGTGGGGATTATGTTTAGACTTTCTCGGAACTGCTTCAAATCAACTAGATATCTTTGTGCTGTAAATCTCCCAACAGCCAAACGCAAAAGCAGCAAACATCTCGCTGTATGTCCCACATCCAAAGTGCCAAGAGAGAGCTTGCTCTCCCTGTCTTTGAGTACTGTTTTCACTGTCCCGGTTACCTCTTTGCTAACATTCTCTTCAGAGCTGCAGTGAAACCAGGAACCACGTGGAGAAGGCAGCCACACTGAAAGTGCCTGGAGGGAACATTGGGGCTTCTTCTCAGTGTCTCTGACATAGGGTTTCACTGTCCCGGGAAAGTCTCTGCTAACACCGTGCAGAGCGCTGTGCCCAATATACAGAAACGTCTTGCGGTATCTCCTACAGGGAAAGTGCCAGGAGGGAATTGCGGAGCTTGTTCTCAGTGTCTCTGAGAATTGCTCTGATTATCTGTGTGACCTCTTTGCTAAGACTCTCCAGAGAGCCGTCCTCAAAACCAACACACATCTTGCCATATCTCCCACATTGATCGCAGTGTCTCCAGAAACGGCATTCAAGGAGCCAGGACCTTTTCTCCCTACACTGTCCATTGAGTTGTCCTCAAAACCAATATACATCCTGCTATATCTCCCACATGGAAAGTGCCAGGAGGGAGAAGTGGGGATTATGTTTAGACTTTCTCGGAACTGCTTCAAATCAACTAGATATCTTTGTGCTGTAAATCTCCCAACAGCCAAACGCAAAAGCAGCAAACATCTCGCTGTATGTCCCACATCCAAAGTGCCAAGAGAGAGCTTGCTCTCCCTGTCTTTGAGTACTGTTTTCACTGTCCCGGTTACCTCTTTGCTAACATTCTCTTCAGAGCTGCAGTGAAACCAGGAACCACGTGGAGAAAGCACCCACACTGAAAGTGCCTGGAGGGAACATTGGGGCTTCTTCTCAGTGTCTCTGACATAGGGTTTCACTGTCCCGGGAAAGTCTCTGCTAACACCGTGCAGAGCGCTGTGCCCAATATACAGAAACGTCTTGCGGTATCTCCTACAGGGAAAGTGCCAGGAGGGAATTGCGGAGCTTGTTCTCAGTGTCTCTGAGAATTGCTCTGATTATCTGTGTGACCTCTTTGCTAAGACTCTCCAGAGAGCCGTCCTCAAAACAAACACACATATTGACATATCTCCCACATTGATCGCAGTGTCTCCAGAAACGGCATTCAAGGAGCCAGGAGGTTTTCTCCCTACACTGTCCATTGAGTTGTCCTCAAAACCAATATACATCCTGCTATATCTCCCACATGGAAAGTGCCAGGAGGGAGAAGTGGGGATTATGTTTAGACTTTCTCGGAACTGCTTCAAATCAACTAGATATCTTTGTGCTGTAAATCTCCCAACAGCCAAACGCAAAAGCAGCAAACATCTCGCTGTATGTCCCACATCCAAAGTGCCAAGAGAGAGCTTGCTCTCCCTGTCTTTGAGTACTGTTTTCACTGTCCCGGTTACCTCTTTGCTAACATTCTCTTCAGAGCTGCAGTGAAACCAGGAACCACGTGGAGAAGGCAGCCACACTGAAAGTGCCTGGAGGGAACATTGGGGCTTCTTCTCAGTGTCTCTGACATAGGGTTTCACTGTCCCGGGAAAGTCTCTGCTAACACCGTGCAGAGCGCTGTGCCCAATATACAGAAACGTCTTGCGGTATCTCCTACAGGGAAAGTGCCAGGAGGGAATTGCGGAGCTTGTTCTCAGTGTCTCTGAGAATTGCTCTGATTATCTGTGTGACCTCTTTGCTAAGACTCTCCAGAGAGCCGTCCTCAAAACCAACACACATCTTGCCATATCTCCCACATTGATCGCAGTGTCTCCAGAAACGGCATTCAAGGAGCCAGGACCTTTTCTCCCTACACTGTCCATTGAGTTGTCCTCAAAACCAATATACATCCTGCTATATCTCCCACATGGAAAGTGCCAGGAGGGAGAAGTGGGGATTATGTTTAGACTTTCTCGGAACTGCTTCAAATCAACTAGATATCTTTGTGCTGTAAATCTCCCAACAGCCAAACGCAAAAGCAGCAAACATCTCGCTGTATGTCCCACATCCAAAGTGCCAAGAGAGAGCTTGCTCTCCCTGTCTTTGAGTACTGTTTTCACTGTCCCGGTTACCTCTTTGCTAACATTCTCTTCAGAGCTGCAGTGAAACCAGGAACCACGTGGAGAAAGCACCCACACTGAAAGTGCCTGGAGGGAACATTGGGGCTTCTTCTCAGTGTCTCTGACATAGGGTTTCACTGTCCCGGGAAAGTCTCTGCTAACACCGTGCAGAGCGCTGTGCCCAATATACAGAAACGTCTTGCGGTATCTCCTACAGGGAAAGTGCCAGGAGGGAATTGCGGAGCTTGTTCTCAGTGTCTCTGAGAATTGCTCTGATTATCTGTGTGACCTCTTTGCTAAGACTCTCCAGAGAGCCGTCCTCAAAACCAACACACATCTTGACATATCTCCCACATTGATCGCAGTGTCTCCAGAAACGGCATTCAAGGAGCCAGGAGGTTTTCTCCCTACACTGTCCATTGAGTTGTCCTCAAAACCAATATACATCCTGCTATATCTCCCACATGGAAAGTGCCAGGAGGGAGAAGTGGGGATTATGTTTAGACTTTCTCGGAACTGCTTCAAATCAACTAGATATCTTTGTGCTGTAAATCTCCCAACAGCCAAACGCAAAAGCAGCAAACATCTCGCTGTATGTCCCACATCCAAAGTGCCAAGAGAGAGCTTGCTCTCCCTGTCTTTGAGTACTGTTTTCACTGTCCCGGTTACCTCTTTGCTAGCATTCTCTTCAGAGCCGCAGTGAAACCAGGAACCACGTGGAGAAGGCAGCCACACTGAAAGTGCCTGGAGGGAACATTGGGGCTTCTTCTCAGTGTCTCTGACATAGGGTTTCACTGTCCCGGGAAAGTCTCTGCTAACACCGTGCAGAGCGCTGTGCCCAATATACAGAAACGTCTTGCGGTATCTCCTACAGGGAAAGTGCCAGGAGGGAATTGCGGAGCTTGTTCTCAGTGTCTCTGAGAATTGCTCTGATTATCTGTGTGACCTCTTTGCTAAGACTCTCCAGAGAGCCGTCCTCAAAACAAACACACATCTTGACATATCTCCCACATTGATCGCAGTGTCTCCAGAAACGGCATTCAAGGAGCCAGGACCTTTTCTCCCTACACTGTCCATTGAGTTGTCCTCAAAACCAATATACATCCTGCTATATCTCCCACATGGAAAGTGCCAGGAGGGAGAAGTGGGGATTATGTTTAGACTTTCTCGGAACTGCTTCAAATCAGCTAGATATCTTTGTGCTGTAAATCTCCCAACAGCCAAACGCAAAAGCAGCAAACATCTCGCTGTATGTCCCACATCCAAAGTGCCAAGAGAGAGCTTGCTCTCCCTGTCTTTGCGTACTGTTTTCACTGTCCCGGTTACCTCTTTGCTAACATTCTCTTCAGAGCTGCAGTGAAACCAGGAACCACGTGGAGAAAGCACCCACACTGAAAGTGCCTGGAGGGAACATTGGGGCTTCTTCTCAGTGTCTCTGACATAGGGTTTCACTGTCCCGGGAAAGTCTCTGCTAACACCGTGCAGAGCGCTGTGCCCAATATACAGAAACGTCTTGCGGTATCTCCTACAGGGAAAGTGCCAGGAGGGAATTGCGGAGCTTGTTCTCAGTGTCTCTGAGAATTGCTCTGATTATCTGTGTGACCTCTTTGCTAAGACTCTCCAGAGAGCCGTCCTCAAAACCAACACACATCTTGACATATCTCCCACATTGATCGCAGTGTCTCCAGAAACGGCATTCAAGGAGCCAGGAGGTTTTCTCCCTACACTGTCCATTGAGTTGTCCTCAAAACCAATATACATCCTGCTATATCTCCCACATGGAAAGTGCCAGGAGGGAGAAGTGGGGATTATGTTTAGACTGTCTCGGAACTGCTTCAAATCAACTAGATATCTTTGTGCTGTAAATCTCCCAACAGCCAAACGCAAAAGCAGTAAACATCTCGCTGTATGTCCCACATCCAAAGTGCCAAGAGAGAGCTTGCTCTCCCTGTCTTTGAGTACTGTTTTCACTGTCCCGGTTACCTCTTTGCTAACATTCTCTTCAGAGCTGCAGTGAAACCAGGAACCACGTGGAGAAAGCACCCACACTGAAAGTGCCTGGAGGGAACATTGGGGCTTCTTCTCAGTGTCTCTGACATAGGGTTTCACTGTCCCGGGAAAGTCTCTGCTAACACCGTGCAGAGCGCTGTGCCCAATATACAGAAACGTCTTGCGGTATCTCCTACAGGGAAAGTGCCAGGAGGGAATTGCGGAGCTTGTTCTCAGTGTCTCTGAGAATTGCTCTGATTATCTGTGTGACCTCTTTGCTAAGACTCTCCAGAGAGCCGTCCTCAAAACCAACACACATCTTGACATATCTCCCACATTGATCGCAGTGTCTCCAGAAACGGCATTCAAGGAGCCAGGACCTTTTCTCCCTACACTGTCCATTGAGTTGTCCTCAAAACCAATATACATCCTGCTATATCTCCCACATGGAAAGTGCCAGGAGGGAGAAGTGGGGATTATGTTTAGACTTTCTCGGAACTGCTTCAAATCAACTAGATATCTTTGTGCTGTAAATCTCCCAACAGCCAAACGCAAAAGCAGCAAACATCTCGCTGTATGTCCCACATCCAAAGTGCCAAGAGAGAGCTTGCTCTCCCTGTCTTTGAGTACTGTTTTCACTGTCCCGGTTACCTCTTTGCTAGCATTCTCTTCAGAGCCGCAGTGAAACCAGGAACCACGTGGAGAAGGCAGCCACACTGAAAGTGCCTGGAGGGAACATTGGGGCTTCTTCTCAGTGTCTCTGACATAGGGTTTCACTGTCCCGGGAAAGTCTCTGCTAACACCGTGCAGAGCGCTGTGCCCAATATACAGAAACGTCTTGCGGTATCTCCTACAGGGAAAGTGCCAGGAGGGAATTGCGGAGCTTGTTCTCAGTGTCTCTGAGAATTGCTCTGATTATCTGTGTGACCTCTTTGCTAAGACGCTCCAGAGAGCCGTCCTCAAAACAAACACACATCTTGACATATCTCCCACATTGATCGCAGTGTCTCCAGGAACGGCATTCAAGGAGCCAGGAGGTTTTCTCCCTACACTGTCCATTGAGTTGTCCTCAAAACCAATATACATCCTGCTATATCTCCCACATGGAAAGTGCCAGGAGGGAGAAGTGGGGATTATGTTTAGACTTTCTCGGAACTGCTTCAAATCAACTAGATATCTTTGTGCTGTAAATCTCCCAACAGCCAAACGCAAAAGCAGCAAACATCTCGCTGTATGTCCCACATCCAAAGTGCCAAGAGAGAGCTTGCTCTCCCTGTCTTTGAGTACTGTTTTCACTGTCCCGGTTACCTCTTTGCTAACATTCTCTTCAGAGCTGCAGTGAAACCAGGAACCACGTGGAGAAAGCACCCACACTGAAAGTGCCTGGAGGGAACATTGGGGCTTCTTCTCAGTGTCTCTGACATAGGGTTTCACTGTCCCGGGAAAGTCTCTGCTAACACCGTGCAGAGCGCTGTGCCCAATATACAGAAACGTCTTGCGGTATCTCCTACAGGGAAAGTGCCAGGAGGGAATTGCGGAGCTTGTTCTCAGTGTCTCTGAGAATTGCTCTGATTATCTGTGTGACCTCTTTGCTAAGACTCTCCAGAGAGCCGTCCTCAAAACCAACACACATCTTGACATATCTCCCACATTGATCGCAGTGTCTCCAGAAACGGCATTCAAGGAGCCAGGAGGTTTTCTCCCTACACTGTCCATTGAGTTGTCCTCAAAACCAATATACATCCTGCTATATCTCCCACATGGAAAGTGCCAGGAGGGAGAAGTGGGGATTATGTTTAGACTGTCTCGGAACTGCTTCAAATCAACTAGATATCTTTGTGCTGTAAATCTCCCAACAGCCAAACGCAAAAGCAGTAAACATCTCGCTGTATGTCCCACATCCAAAGTGCCAAGAGAGAGCTTGCTCTCCCTGTCTTTGAGTACTGTTTTCACTGTCCCGGTTACCTCTTTGCTAACATTCTCTTCAGAGCTGCAGTGAAACCAGGAACCACGTGGAGAAAGCACCCACACTGAAAGTGCCTGGAGGGAACATTGGGGCTTCTTCTCAGTGTCTCTGACATAGGGTTTCACTGTCCCGGGAAAGTCTCTGCTAACACCGTGCAGAGCGCTGTGCCCAATATACAGAAACGTCTTGCGGTATCTCCTACAGGGAAAGTGCCAGGAGGGAATTGCGGAGCTTGTTCTCAGTGTCTCTGAGAATTGCTCTGATTATCTGTGTGACCTCTTTGCTAAGACTCTCCAGAGAGCCGTCCTCAAAACCAACACACATCTTGACATATCTCCCACATTGATCGCAGTGTCTCCAGAAACGGCATTCAAGGAGCCAGGACCTTTTCTCCCTACACTGTCCATTGAGTTGTCCTCAAAACCAATATACATCCTGCTATATCTCCCACATGGAAAGTGCCAGGAGGGAGAAGTGGGGATTATGTTTAGACTTTCTCGGAACTGCTTCAAATCAACTAGATATCTTTGTGCTGTAAATCTCCCAACAGCCAAACGCAAAAGCAGCAAACATCTCGCTGTATGTCCCACATCCAAAGTGCCAAGAGAGAGCTTGCTCTCCCTGTCTTTGAGTACTGTTTTCACTGTCCCGGTTACCTCTTTGCTAGCATTCTCTTCAGAGCCGCAGTGAAACCAGGAACCACGTGGAGAAGGCAGCCACACTGAAAGTGCCTGGAGGGAACATTGGGGCTTCTTCTCAGTGTCTCTGACATAGGGTTTCACTGTCCCGGGAAAGTCTCTGCTAACACCGTGCAGAGCGCTGTGCCCAATATACAGAAACGTCTTGCGGTATCTCCTACAGGGAAAGTGCCAGGAGGGAATTGCGGAGCTTGTTCTCAGTGTCTCTGAGAATTGCTCTGATTATCTGTGTGACCTCTTTGCTAAGACGCTCCAGAGAGCCGTCCTCAAAACAAACACACATCTTGACATATCTCCCACATTGATCGCAGTGTCTCCAGGAACGGCATTCAAGGAGCCAGGAGGTTTTCTCCCTACACTGTCCATTGAGTTGTCCTCAAAACCAATATACATCCTGCTATATCTCCCACATGGAAAGTGCCAGGAGGGAGAAGTGGGGATTATGTTTAGACTTTCTCGGAACTGCTTCAAATCAACTAGATATCTTTGTGCTGTAAATCTCCCAACAGCCAAACGCAAAAGCAGCAAACATCTCGCTGTATGTCCCACATCCAAAGTGCCAAGAGAGAGCTTGCTCTCCCTGTCTTTGAGTACTGTTTTCACTGTCCCGGTTACCTCTTTGCTAACATTCTCTTCAGAGCTGCAGTGAAACCAGGAACCACGTGGAGAAAGCACCCACACTGAAAGTGCCTGGAGGGAACATTGGGGCTTCTTCTCAGTGTCTCTGACATAGGGTTTCACTGTCCCGGGAAAGTCTCTGCTAACACCGTGCAGAGCGCTGTGCCCAATATACAGAAACGTCTTGCGGTATCTCCTACAGGGAAAGTGCCAGGAGGGAATTGCGGAGCTTGTTCTCAGTGTCTCTGAGAATTGCTCTGATTATCTGTGTGACCTCTTTGCTAAGACTCTCCAGAGAGCCGTCCTCAAAACCAACACACATCTTGACATATCTCCCACATTGATCGCAGTGTCTCCAGAAACGGCATTCAAGGAGCCAGGAGGTTTTCTCCCTACACTGTCCATTGAGTTGTCCTCAAAACCAATATACATCCTGCTATATCTCCCACATGGAAAGTGCCAGGAGGGAGAAGTGGGGATTATGTTTAGACTGTCTCGGAACTGCTTCAAATCAACTAGATATCTTTGTGCTGTAAATCTCCCAACAGCCAAACGCAAAAGCAGTAAACATCTCGCTGTATGTCCCACATCCAAAGTGCCAAGAGAGAGCTTGCTCTCCCTGTCTTTGAGTACTGTTTTCACTGTCCCGGTTACCTCTTTGCTAACATTCTCTTCAGAGCTGCAGTGAAACCAGGAACCACGTGGAGAAAGCACCCACACTGAAAGTGCCTGGAGGGAACATTGGGGCTTCTTCTCAGTGTCTCTGACATAGGGTTTCACTGTCCCGGGAAAGTCTCTGCTAACACCGTGCAGAGCGCTGTGCCCAATATACAGAAACGTCTTGCGGTATCTCCTACAGGGAAAGTGCCAGGAGGGAATTGCGGAGCTTGTTCTCAGTGTCTCTGAGAATTGCTCTGATTATCTGTGTGACCTCTTTGCTAAGACTCTCCAGAGAGCCGTCCTCAAAACCAACACACATCTTGACATATCTCCCACATTGATCGCAGTGTCTCCAGAAACGGCATTCAAGGAGCCAGGACCTTTTCTCCCTACACTGTCCATTGAGTTGTCCTCAAAACCAATATACATCCTGCTATATCTCCCACATGGAAAGTGCCAGGAGGGAGAAGTGGGGATTATGTTTAGACTTTCTCGGAACTGCTTCAAATCAACTAGATATCTTTGTGCTGTAAATCTCCCAACAGCCAAACGCAAAAGCAGCAAACATCTCGCTGTATGTCCCACATCCAAAGTGCCAAGAGAGAGCTTGCTCTCCCTGTCTTTGAGTACTGTTTTCACTGTCCCGGTTACCTCTTTGCTAGCATTCTCTTCAGAGCCGCAGTGAAACCAGGAACCACGTGGAGAAGGCAGCCACACTGAAAGTGCCTGGAGGGAACATTGGGGCTTCTTCTCAGTGTCTCTGACATAGGGTTTCACTGTCCCGGGAAAGTCTCTGCTAACACCGTGCAGAGCGCTGTGCCCAATATACAGAAACGTCTTGCGGTATCTCCTACAGGGAAAGTGCCAGGAGGGAATTGCGGAGCTTGTTCTCAGTGTCTCTGAGAATTGCTCTGATTATCTGTGTGACCTCTTTGCTAAGACGCTCCAGAGAGCCGTCCTCAAAACAAACACACATCTTGACATATCTCCCACATTGATCGCAGTGTCTCCAGGAACGGCATTCAAGGAGCCAGGAGGTTTTCTCCCTACACTGTCCATTGAGTTGTCCTCAAAACCAATATACATCCTGCTATATCTCCCACATGGAAAGTGCCAGGAGGGAGAAGTGGGGATTATGTTTAGACTTTCTCGGAACTGCTTCAAATCAACTAGATATCTTTGTGCTGTAAATCTCCCAACAGCCAAACGCAAAAGCAGCAAACATCTCGCTGTATGTCCCACATCCAAAGTGCCAAGAGAGAGCTTGCTCTCCCTGTCTTTGAGTACTGTTTTCACTGTCCCGGTTACCTCTTTGCTAACATTCTCTTCAGAGCTGCAGTGAAACCAGGAACCACGTGGAGAAAGCACCCACACTGAAAGTGCCTGGAGGGAACATTGGGGCTTCTTCTCAGTGTCTCTGACATAGGGTTTCACTGTCCCGGGAAAGTCTCTGCTAACACCGTGCAGAGCGCTGTGCCCAATATACAGAAACGTCTTGCGGTATCTCCTACAGGGAAAGTGCCAGGAGGGAATTGCGGAGCTTGTTCTCAGTGTCTCTGAGAATTGCTCTGATTATCTGTGTGACCTCTTTGCTAAGACTCTCCAGAGAGCCGTCCTCAAAACCAACACACATCTTGACATATCTCCCACATTGATCGCAGTGTCTCCAGAAACGGCATTCAAGGAGCCAGGAGGTTTTCTCCCTACACTGTCCATTGAGTTGTCCTCAAAACCAATATACATCCTGCTATATCTCCCACATGGAAAGTGCCAGGAGGGAGAAGTGGGGATTATGTTTAGACTTTCTCGGAACTGCTTCAAATCAACTAGATATCTTTGTGCTGTAAATCTCCCAACAGCCAAACGCAAAAGCAGCAAACATCTCGCTGTATGTCCCACATCCAAAGTGCCAAGAGAGAGCTTGCTCTCCCTGTCTTTGAGTACTGTTTTCACTGTCCCGGTTACCTCTTTGCTAGCATTCTCTTCAGAGCCGCAGTGAAACCAGGAACCACGTGGAGAAGGTACCCACACTGAAAGTGCCTGGAGGGAACATTGGGGCTTCTTCTCAGTGTCTCTGACATAGGGTTTCACTGTCCCGGGAAAGTCTCTGCTAACACCGTGCAGAGCGCTGTGCCCAATATACAGAAACGTCTTGCGGTATCTCCTACAGGGAAAGTGCCAGGAGGGAATTGCGGAGCTTGTTCTCAGTGTCTCTGAGAATTGCTCTGATTATCTGTGTGACCTCTTTGCTAAGACGCTCCAGAGAGCCGTCCTCAAAACCAACACACATCTTGACATATCTCCCACACTGATCGCAGTGTCTCCAGAAACGGCATTCAAGGAGCCAGGAGGTTTTCTCCCTACACTGTCCATTGAGTTGTCCTCAAAACCAATATACATCCTGCTATATCTCCCACATGGAAAGTGCCAGGAGGGAGAAGTGGGGATTATGTTTAGACTTTCTCGGAACTGCTTCAAATCAACTAGATATCTTTGTGCTGTAAATCTCCCAACAGCCAAACGCAAAAGCAGCAAACATCTCGCTGTATGTCCCACATCCAAAGTGCCAAGAGAGAGCTTGCTCTCCCTGTCTTTGAGTACTGTTTTCACTGTCCCGGTTACCTCTTTGCTAACATTCTCTTCAGAGCCGCAGTGAAACCAGGAACCACGTGGAGAAGGTACCCACACTGAAAGTGCCTGGAGGGAACATTGGGGCTTCTTCTCAGTGTCTCTGACATAGGGTTTCACTGTCCCGGGAAAGTCTCTGCTAACACCCTGCAGAGCGCTGTGCCCAATATACAGAAACGTCTTGCGGTATCTCCTACAGGGAAAGTGCCAGGAGGGAATTGCGGAGCTTGTTCTCAGTGTCTCTGAGAATTGCTCTGATTATCTGTGTGACCTCTTTGCTAAGACTCTCCAGAGAGCCGTCCTCAAAACCAACACACATCTTGCCATATCTCCCACATTGATCGCAGTGTCTCCAGAAACGGCATTCAAGGAGCCAGGAGGTTTTCTCCCTACACTGTCCATTGAGTTGTCCTCAAAACCAATATACATCCTGCTATATCTCCCACATGGAAAGTGCCAGGAGGGAGAAGTGGGGATTATGTTTAGACTTTCTCGGAACTGCTTCAAATCAACTAGATATCTTTGTGCTGTAAATCTCCCAACAGCCAAACGCAAAAGCAGCAAACATCTCGCTGTATGTCCCACATCCAAAGTGCCAAGAGAGAGCTTGCTCTCCCTGTCTTTGAGTACTGTTTTCACTGTCCCGGTTACCTCTTTGCTAACATTCTCTTCAGAGCTGCAGTGAAACCAGGAACCACGTGGAGAAAGCACCCACACTGAAAGTGCCTGGAGGGAACATTGGGGCTTCTTCTCAGTGTCTCTGACATAGGGTTTCACTGTCCCGGGAAAGTCTCTGCTAACACCGTGCAGAGCGCTGTGCCCAATATACAGAAACGTCTTGCGGTATCTCCTACAGGGAAAGTGCCAGGAGGGAATTGCGGAGCTTGTTCTCAGTGTCTCTGAGAATTGCTCTGATTATCTGTGTGACCTCTTTGCTAAGACTCTCCAGAGAGCCGTCCTCAAAACAAACACACATCTTGACATATCTCCCACATTGATCGCAGTGTCTCCAGAAACGGCATTCAAGGAGCCAGGACCTTTTCTCCCTACACTGTCCATTGAGTTGTCCTCAAAACCAATATACATCCTGCTATATCTCCCACATGGAAAGTGCCAGGAGGGAGAAGTGGGGATTATGTTTAGACTTTCTCGGAACTGCTTCAAATCAACTAGATATCTTTGTGCTGTAAATCTCCCAACAGCCAAACGCAAAAGCAGCAAACATCTCGCTGTATGTCCCACATCCAAAGTGCCAAGAGAGAGCTTGCTCTCCCTGTCTTTGAGTACTGTTTTCACTGTCCCGGTTACCTCTTTGCTAACATTCTCTTCAGAGCTGCAGTGAAACCAGGAACCACGTGGAGAAGGCAGCCACACTGAAAGTGCCTGGAGGGAACATTGGGGCTTCTTCTCAGTGTCTCTGACATAGGGTTTCACTGTCCCGGGAAAGTCTCTGCTAACACCGTGCAGAGCGCTGTGCCCAATATACACAAACGTCTTGCGGTATCTCCTACAGGGAAAGTGCCAGGAGGGAATTGCGGAGCTTGTTCTCAGTGTCTCTGAGAATTGCTCTGATTATCTGTGTGACCTCTTTGCTAAGACGCTCCAGAGAGCCGTCCTCAAAACCAACACACATCTTGACATATCTCCCACACTGATCGCAGTGTCTCCAGAAACGGCATTCAAGGAGCCAGGAGGTTTTCTCCCTACACTGTCCATTGAGTTGTCCTCAAAACCAATATACATCCTGCTATATCTCCCACATGGAAAGTGCCAGGAGGGAGAAGTGGGGATTATGTTTAGACTTTCTCGGAACTGCTTCAAATCAACTAGATATCTTTGTGCTGTAAATCTCCCAACAGCCAAACGCAAAAGCAGCAAACATCTCGCTGTATGTCCCACATCCAAAGTGCCAAGAGAGAGCTTGCTCTCCCTGTCTTTGAGTACTGTTTTCACTGTCCCGGTTACCTCTTTGCTAACATTCTCTTCAGAGCCGCAGTGAAACCAGGAACCACGTGGAGAAAGCACCCACACTGAAAGTGCCTGGAGGGAACATTGGGGCTTCTTCTCAGTGTCTCTGACATAGGGTTTCACTGTCCCGGGAAAGTCTCTGCTAACACCGTGCAGAGCGCTGTGCCCAATATACAGAAACGTCTTGCGGTATCTCCTACAGGGAAAGTGCCAGGAGGGAATTGCGGAGCTTGTTCTCAGTGTCTCTGAGAATTGCTCTGATTATCTGTGTGACCTCTTTGCTAAGACTCTCCAGAGAGCCGTCCTCAAAACAAACACACATATTGACATATCTCCCACATTGATCGCAGTGTCTCCAGAAACGGCATTCAAGGAGCCAGGAGGTTTTCTCCCTACACTGTCCATTGAGTTGTCCTCAAAACCAATATACATCCTGCTATATCTCCCACATGGAAAGTGCCAGGAGGGAGAAGTGGGGATTATGTTTAGACTTTCTCGGAACTGCTTCAAATCAACTAGATATCTTTGTGCTGTAAATCTCCCAACAGCCAAACGCAAAAGCAGCAAACATCTCGCTGTATGTCCCACATCCAAAGTGCCAAGAGAGAGCTTGCTCTCCCTGTCTTTGAGTACTGTTTTCACTGTCCCGGTTACCTCTTTGCTAACATTCTCTTCAGAGCTGCAGTGAAACCAGGAACCACGTGGAGAAGGCAGCCACACTGAAAGTGCCTGGAGGGAACATTGGGGCTTCTTCTCAGTGTCTCTGACATAGGGTTTCACTGTCCCGGGAAAGTCTCTGCTAACACCGTGCAGAGCGCTGTGCCCAATATACAGAAACGTCTTGCGGTATCTCCTACAGGGAAAGTGCCAGGAGGGAATTGCGGAGCTTGTTCTCAGTGTCTCTGAGAATTGCTCTGATTATCTGTGTGACCTCTTTGCTAAGACTCTCCAGAGAGCCGTCCTCAAAACCAACACACATCTTGCCATATCTCCCACATTGATCGCAGTGTCTCCAGAAACGGCATTCAAGGAGCCAGGACCTTTTCTCCCTACACTGTCCATTGAGTTGTCCTCAAAACCAATATACATCCTGCTATATCTCCCACATGGAAAGTGCCAGGAGGGAGAAGTGGGGATTATGTTTAGACTTTCTCGGAACTGCTTCAAATCAACTAGATATCTTTGTGCTGTAAATCTCCCAACAGCCAAACGCAAAAGCAGCAAACATCTCGCTGTATGTCCCACATCCAAAGTGCCAAGAGAGAGCTTGCTCTCCCTGTCTTTGAGTACTGTTTTCACTGTCCCGGTTACCTCTTTGCTAACATTCTCTTCAGAGCTGCAGTGAAACCAGGAACCACGTGGAGAAAGCACCCACACTGAAAGTGCCTGGAGGGAACATTGGGGCTTCTTCTCAGTGTCTCTGACATAGGGTTTCACTGTCCCGGGAAAGTCTCTGCTAACACCGTGCAGAGCGCTGTGCCCAATATACAGAAACGTCTTGCGGTATCTCCTACAGGGAAAGTGCCAGGAGGGAATTGCGGAGCTTGTTCTCAGTGTCTCTGAGAATTGCTCTGATTATCTGTGTGACCTCTTTGCTAAGACTCTCCAGAGAGCCGTCCTCAAAACCAACACACATCTTGACATATCTCCCACATTGATCGCAGTGTCTCCAGAAACGGCATTCAAGGAGCCAGGAGGTTTTCTCCCTACACTGTCCATTGAGTTGTCCTCAAAACCAATATACATCCTGCTATATCTCCCACATGGAAAGTGCCAGGAGGGAGAAGTGGGGATTATGTTTAGACTTTCTCGGAACTGCTTCAAATCAACTAGATATCTTTGTGCTGTAAATCTCCCAACAGCCAAACGCAAAAGCAGCAAACATCTCGCTGTATGTCCCACATCCAAAGTGCCAAGAGAGAGCTTGCTCTCCCTGTCTTTGAGTACTGTTTTCACTGTCCCGGTTACCTCTTTGCTAGCATTCTCTTCAGAGCCGCAGTGAAACCAGGAACCACGTGGAGAAGGCAGCCACACTGAAAGTGCCTGGAGGGAACATTGGGGCTTCTTCTCAGTGTCTCTGACATAGGGTTTCACTGTCCCGGGAAAGTCTCTGCTAACACCGTGCAGAGCGCTGTGCCCAATATACAGAAACGTCTTGCGGTATCTCCTACAGGGAAAGTGCCAGGAGGGAATTGCGGAGCTTGTTCTCAGTGTCTCTGAGAATTGCTCTGATTATCTGTGTGACCTCTTTGCTAAGACTCTCCAGAGAGCCGTCCTCAAAACAAACACACATCTTGACATATCTCCCACATTGATCGCAGTGTCTCCAGAAACGGCATTCAAGGAGCCAGGACCTTTTCTCCCTACACTGTCCATTGAGTTGTCCTCAAAACCAATATACATCCTGCTATATCTCCCACATGGAAAGTGCCAGGAGGGAGAAGTGGGGATTATGTTTAGACTTTCTCGGAACTGCTTCAAATCAGCTAGATATCTTTGTGCTGTAAATCTCCCAACAGCCAAACGCAAAAGCAGCAAACATCTCGCTGTATGTCCCACATCCAAAGTGCCAAGAGAGAGCTTGCTCTCCCTGTCTTTGCGTACTGTTTTCACTGTCCCGGTTACCTCTTTGCTAACATTCTCTTCAGAGCTGCAGTGAAACCAGGAACCACGTGGAGAAAGCACCCACACTGAAAGTGCCTGGAGGGAACATTGGGGCTTCTTCTCAGTGTCTCTGACATAGGGTTTCACTGTCCCGGGAAAGTCTCTGCTAACACCGTGCAGAGCGCTGTGCCCAATATACAGAAACGTCTTGCGGTATCTCCTACAGGGAAAGTGCCAGGAGGGAATTGCGGAGCTTGTTCTCAGTGTCTCTGAGAATTGCTCTGATTATCTGTGTGACCTCTTTGCTAAGACTCTCCAGAGAGCCGTCCTCAAAACCAACACACATCTTGACATATCTCCCACATTGATCGCAGTGTCTCCAGAAACGGCATTCAAGGAGCCAGGACCTTTTCTCCCTACACTGTCCATTGAGTTGTCCTCAAAACCAATATACATCCTGCTATATCTCCCACATGGAAAGTGCCAGGAGGGAGAAGTGGGGATTATGTTTAGACTTTCTCGGAACTGCTTCAAATCAACTAGATATCTTTGTGCTGTAAATCTCCCAACAGCCAAACGCAAAAGCAGCAAACATCTCGCTGTATGTCCCACATCCAAAGTGCCAAGAGAGAGCTTGCTCTCCCTGTCTTTGCGTACTGTTTTCACTGTCCCGGTTACCTCTTTGCTAACATTCTCTTCAGAGCTGCAGTGAAACCAGGAACCACGTGGAGAAAGCACCCACACTGAAAGTGCCTGGAGGGAACATTGGGGCTTCTTCTCAGTGTCTCTGACATAGGGTTTCACTGTCCCGGGAAAGTCTCTGCTAACACCGTGCAGAGCGCTGTGCCCAATATACAGAAACGTCTTGCGGTATCTCCTACAGGGAAAGTGCCAGGAGGGAATTGCGGAGCTTGTTCTCAGTGTCTCTGAGAATTGCTCTGATTATCTGTGTGACCTCTTTGCTAAGACTCTCCAGAGAGCCGTCCTCAAAACCAACACACATCTTGACATATCTCCCACATTGATCGCAGTGTCTCCAGAAACGGCATTCAAGGAGCCAGGAGGTTTTCTCCCTACACTGTCCATTGAGTTGTCCTCAAAACCAATATACATCCTGCTATATCTCCCACATGGAAAGTGCCAGGAGGGAGAAGTGGGGATTATGTTTAGACTGTCTCGGAACTGCTTCAAATCAACTAGATATCTTTGTGCTGTAAATCTCCCAACAGCCAAACGCAAAAGCAGTAAACATCTCGCTGTATGTCCCACATCCAAAGTGCCAAGAGAGAGCTTGCTCTCCCTGTCTTTGAGTACTGTTTTCACTGTCCCGGTTACCTCTTTGCTAACATTCTCTTCAGAGCTGCAGTGAAACCAGGAACCACGTGGAGAAAGCACCCACACTGAAAGTGCCTGGAGGGAACATTGGGGCTTCTTCTCAGTGTCTCTGACATAGGGTTTCACTGTCCCGGGAAAGTCTCTGCTAACACCGTGCAGAGCGCTGTGCCCAATATACAGAAACGTCTTGCGGTATCTCCTACAGGGAAAGTGCCAGGAGGGAATTGCGGAGCTTGTTCTCAG
This sequence comes from Larus michahellis, assembly GCF_964199755.1. Taxonomy (NCBI): domain Eukaryota; kingdom Metazoa; phylum Chordata; class Aves; order Charadriiformes; family Laridae; genus Larus; species Larus michahellis. The sequence goes on along the minus strand of NW_027436158.1, from coordinate 479,685 downwards.
TGTCTCTGAGAATTGCTCTGATTATCTGTGTGACCTCTTTGCTAAGACTCTCCAGAGAGCCGTCCTCAAAACAAACACACATCTTGACATATCTCCCACATTGATCGCAGTGTCTCCAGAAACGGCATTCAAGGAGCCAGGACCTTTTCTCCCTACACTGTCCATTGAGTTGTCCTCAAAACCAATATACATCCTGCTATATCTCCCACATGGAAAGTGCCAGGAGGGAGAAGTGGGGATTATGTTTAGACTTTCTCGGAACTGCTTCAAATCAACTAGATATCTTTGTGCTGTAAATCTCCCAACAGCCAAACGCAAAAGCAGCAAACATCTCGCTGTATGTCCCACATCCAAAGTGCCAAGAGAGAGCTTGCTCTCCCTGTCTTTGAGTACTGTTTTCACTGTCCCGGTTACCTCTTTGCTAGCATTCTCTTCAGAGCCGCAGTGAAACCAGGAACCACGTGGAGAAGGCAGCCACACTGAAAGTGCCTGGAGGGAACATTGGGGCTTCTTCTCAGTGTCTCTGACATAGGGTTTCACTGTCCCGGGAAAGTCTCTGCTAACACCGTGCAGAGCGCTGTGCCCAATATACAGAAACGTCTTGCGGTATCTCCTACAGGGAAAGTGCCAGGAGGGAATTGCGGAGCTTGTTCTCAGTGTCTCTGAGAATTGCTCTGATTATCTGTGTGACCTCTTTGCTAAGACGCTCCAGAGAGCCGTCCTCAAAACAAACACACATCTTGACATATCTCCCACATTGATCGCAGTGTCTCCAGGAACGGCATTCAAGGAGCCAGGAGGTTTTCTCCCTACACTGTCCATTGAGTTGTCCTCAAAACCAATATACATCCTGCTATATCTCCCACATGGAAAGTGCCAGGAGGGAGAAGTGGGGATTATGTTTAGACTTTCTCGGAACTGCTTCAAATCAACTAGATATCTTTGTGCTGTAAATCTCCCAACAGCCAAACGCAAAAGCAGCAAACATCTCGCTGTATGTCCCACATCCAAAGTGCCAAGAGAGAGCTTGCTCTCCCTGTCTTTGAGTACTGTTTTCACTGTCCCGGTTACCTCTTTGCTAACATTCTCTTCAGAGCTGCAGTGAAACCAGGAACCACGTGGAGAAAGCACCCACACTGAAAGTGCCTGGAGGGAACATTGGGGCTTCTTCTCAGTGTCTCTGACATAGGGTTTCACTGTCCCGGGAAAGTCTCTGCTAACACCGTGCAGAGCGCTGTGCCCAATATACAGAAACGTCTTGCGGTATCTCCTACAGGGAAAGTGCCAGGAGGGAATTGCGGAGCTTGTTCTCAGTGTCTCTGAGAATTGCTCTGATTATCTGTGTGACCTCTTTGCTAAGACTCTCCAGAGAGCCGTCCTCAAAACCAACACACATCTTGACATATCTCCCACATTGATCGCAGTGTCTCCAGAAACGGCATTCAAGGAGCCAGGAGGTTTTCTCCCTACACTGTCCATTGAGTTGTCCTCAAAACCAATATACATCCTGCTATATCTCCCACATGGAAAGTGCCAGGAGGGAGAAGTGGGGATTATGTTTAGACTGTCTCGGAACTGCTTCAAATCAACTAGATATCTTTGTGCTGTAAATCTCCCAACAGCCAAACGCAAAAGCAGTAAACATCTCGCTGTATGTCCCACATCCAAAGTGCCAAGAGAGAGCTTGCTCTCCCTGTCTTTGAGTACTGTTTTCACTGTCCCGGTTACCTCTTTGCTAACATTCTCTTCAGAGCTGCAGTGAAACCAGGAACCACGTGGAGAAAGCACCCACACTGAAAGTGCCTGGAGGGAACATTGGGGCTTCTTCTCAGTGTCTCTGACATAGGGTTTCACTGTCCCGGGAAAGTCTCTGCTAACACCGTGCAGAGCGCTGTGCCCAATATACAGAAACGTCTTGCGGTATCTCCTACAGGGAAAGTGCCAGGAGGGAATTGCGGAGCTTGTTCTCAGTGTCTCTGAGAATTGCTCTGATTATCTGTGTGACCTCTTTGCTAAGACTCTCCAGAGAGCCGTCCTCAAAACCAACACACATCTTGACATATCTCCCACATTGATCGCAGTGTCTCCAGAAACGGCATTCAAGGAGCCAGGAGGTTTTCTCCCTACACTGTCCATTGAGTTGTCCTCAAAACCAATATACATCCTGCTATATCTCCCACATGGAAAGTGCCAGGAGGGAGAAGTGGGGATTATGTTTAGACTTTCTCGGAACTGCTTCAAATCAACTAGATATCTTTGTGCTGTAAATCTCCCAACAGCCAAACGCAAAAGCAGCAAACATCTCGCTGTATGTCCCACATCCAAAGTGCCAAGAGAGAGCTTGCTCTCCCTGTCTTTGAGTACTGTTTTCACTGTCCCGGTTACCTCTTTGCTAGCATTCTCTTCAGAGCCGCAGTGAAACCAGGAACCACGTGGAGAAGGCAGCCACACTGAAAGTGCCTGGAGGGAACATTGGGGCTTCTTCTCAGTGTCTCTGACATAGGGTTTCACTGTCCCGGGAAAGTCTCTGCTAACACCGTGCAGAGCGCTGTGCCCAATATACAGAAACGTCTTGCGGTATCTCCTACAGGGAAAGTGCCAGGAGGGAATTGCGGAGCTTGTTCTCAGTGTCTCTGAGAATTGCTCTGATTATCTGTGTGACCTCTTTGCTAAGACGCTCCAGAGAGCCGTCCTCAAAACAAACACACATCTTGACATATCTCCCACATTGATCGCAGTGTCTCCAGGAACGGCATTCAAGGAGCCAGGAGGTTTTCTCCCTACACTGTCCATTGAGTTGTCCTCAAAACCAATATACATCCTGCTATATCTCCCACATGGAAAGTGCCAGGAGGGAGAAGTGGGGATTATGTTTAGACTTTCTCGGAACTGCTTCAAATCAACTAGATATCTTTGTGCTGTAAATCTCCCAACAGCCAAACGCAAAAGCAGCAAACATCTCGCTGTATGTCCCACATCCAAAGTGCCAAGAGAGAGCTTGCTCTCCCTGTCTTTGAGTACTGTTTTCACTGTCCCGGTTACCTCTTTGCTAACATTCTCTTCAGAGCTGCAGTGAAACCAGGAACCACGTGGAGAAAGCACCCACACTGAAAGTGCCTGGAGGGAACATTGGGGCTTCTTCTCAGTGTCTCTGACATAGGGTTTCACTGTCCCGGGAAAGTCTCTGCTAACACCGTGCAGAGCGCTGTGCCCAATATACAGAAACGTCTTGCGGTATCTCCTACAGGGAAAGTGCCAGGAGGGAATTGCGGAGCTTGTTCTCAGTGTCTCTGAGAATTGCTCTGATTATCTGTGTGACCTCTTTGCTAAGACTCTCCAGAGAGCCGTCCTCAAAACCAACACACATCTTGACATATCTCCCACATTGATCGCAGTGTCTCCAGAAACGGCATTCAAGGAGCCAGGAGGTTTTCTCCCTACACTGTCCATTGAGTTGTCCTCAAAACCAATATACATCCTGCTATATCTCCCACATGGAAAGTGCCAGGAGGGAGAAGTGGGGATTATGTTTAGACTTTCTCGGAACTGCTTCAAATCAACTAGATATCTTTGTGCTGTAAATCTCCCAACAGCCAAACGCAAAAGCAGCAAACATCTCGCTGTATGTCCCACATCCAAAGTGCCAAGAGAGAGCTTGCTCTCCCTGTCTTTGAGTACTGTTTTCACTGTCCCGGTTACCTCTTTGCTAGCATTCTCTTCAGAGCCGCAGTGAAACCAGGAACCACGTGGAGAAGGTACCCACACTGAAAGTGCCTGGAGGGAACATTGGGGCTTCTTCTCAGTGTCTCTGACATAGGGTTTCACTGTCCCGGGAAAGTCTCTGCTAACACCGTGCAGAGCGCTGTGCCCAATATACAGAAACGTCTTGCGGTATCTCCTACAGGGAAAGTGCCAGGAGGGAATTGCGGAGCTTGTTCTCAGTGTCTCTGAGAATTGCTCTGATTATCTGTGTGACCTCTTTGCTAAGACGCTCCAGAGAGCCGTCCTCAAAACCAACACACATCTTGACATATCTCCCACACTGATCGCAGTGTCTCCAGAAACGGCATTCAAGGAGCCAGGAGGTTTTCTCCCTACACTGTCCATTGAGTTGTCCTCAAAACCAATATACATCCTGCTATATCTCCCACATGGAAAGTGCCAGGAGGGAGAAGTGGGGATTATGTTTAGACTTTCTCGGAACTGCTTCAAATCAACTAGATATCTTTGTGCTGTAAATCTCCCAACAGCCAAACGCAAAAGCAGCAAACATCTCGCTGTATGTCCCACATCCAAAGTGCCAAGAGAGAGCTTGCTCTCCCTGTCTTTGAGTACTGTTTTCACTGTCCCGGTTACCTCTTTGCTAACATTCTCTTCAGAGCCGCAGTGAAACCAGGAACCACGTGGAGAAGGTACCCACACTGAAAGTGCCTGGAGGGAACATTGGGGCTTCTTCTCAGTGTCTCTGACATAGGGTTTCACTGTCCCGGGAAAGTCTCTGCTAACACCCTGCAGAGCGCTGTGCCCAATATACAGAAACGTCTTGCGGTATCTCCTACAGGGAAAGTGCCAGGAGGGAATTGCGGAGCTTGTTCTCAGTGTCTCTGAGAATTGCTCTGATTATCTGTGTGACCTCTTTGCTAAGACTCTCCAGAGAGCCGTCCTCAAAACCAACACACATCTTGCCATATCTCCCACATTGATCGCAGTGTCTCCAGAAACGGCATTCAAGGAGCCAGGAGGTTTTCTCCCTACACTGTCCATTGAGTTGTCCTCAAAACCAATATACATCCTGCTATATCTCCCACATGGAAAGTGCCAGGAGGGAGAAGTGGGGATTATGTTTAGACTTTCTCGGAACTGCTTCAAATCAACTAGATATCTTTGTGCTGTAAATCTCCCAACAGCCAAACGCAAAAGCAGCAAACATCTCGCTGTATGTCCCACATCCAAAGTGCCAAGAGAGAGCTTGCTCTCCCTGTCTTTGAGTACTGTTTTCACTGTCCCGGTTACCTCTTTGCTAACATTCTCTTCAGAGCTGCAGTGAAACCAGGAACCACGTGGAGAAAGCACCCACACTGAAAGTGCCTGGAGGGAACATTGGGGCTTCTTCTCAGTGTCTCTGACATAGGGTTTCACTGTCCCGGGAAAGTCTCTGCTAACACCGTGCAGAGCGCTGTGCCCAATATACAGAAACGTCTTGCGGTATCTCCTACAGGGAAAGTGCCAGGAGGGAATTGCGGAGCTTGTTCTCAGTGTCTCTGAGAATTGCTCTGATTATCTGTGTGACCTCTTTGCTAAGACTCTCCAGAGAGCCGTCCTCAAAACAAACACACATCTTGACATATCTCCCACATTGATCGCAGTGTCTCCAGAAACGGCATTCAAGGAGCCAGGACCTTTTCTCCCTACACTGTCCATTGAGTTGTCCTCAAAACCAATATACATCCTGCTATATCTCCCACATGGAAAGTGCCAGGAGGGAGAAGTGGGGATTATGTTTAGACTTTCTCGGAACTGCTTCAAATCAACTAGATATCTTTGTGCTGTAAATCTCCCAACAGCCAAACGCAAAAGCAGCAAACATCTCGCTGTATGTCCCACATCCAAAGTGCCAAGAGAGAGCTTGCTCTCCCTGTCTTTGAGTACTGTTTTCACTGTCCCGGTTACCTCTTTGCTAACATTCTCTTCAGAGCTGCAGTGAAACCAGGAACCACGTGGAGAAGGCAGCCACACTGAAAGTGCCTGGAGGGAACATTGGGGCTTCTTCTCAGTGTCTCTGACATAGGGTTTCACTGTCCCGGGAAAGTCTCTGCTAACACCGTGCAGAGCGCTGTGCCCAATATACACAAACGTCTTGCGGTATCTCCTACAGGGAAAGTGCCAGGAGGGAATTGCGGAGCTTGTTCTCAGTGTCTCTGAGAATTGCTCTGATTATCTGTGTGACCTCTTTGCTAAGACGCTCCAGAGAGCCGTCCTCAAAACCAACACACATCTTGACATATCTCCCACACTGATCGCAGTGTCTCCAGAAACGGCATTCAAGGAGCCAGGAGGTTTTCTCCCTACACTGTCCATTGAGTTGTCCTCAAAACCAATATACATCCTGCTATATCTCCCACATGGAAAGTGCCAGGAGGGAGAAGTGGGGATTATGTTTAGACTTTCTCGGAACTGCTTCAAATCAACTAGATATCTTTGTGCTGTAAATCTCCCAACAGCCAAACGCAAAAGCAGCAAACATCTCGCTGTATGTCCCACATCCAAAGTGCCAAGAGAGAGCTTGCTCTCCCTGTCTTTGAGTACTGTTTTCACTGTCCCGGTTACCTCTTTGCTAACATTCTCTTCAGAGCCGCAGTGAAACCAGGAACCACGTGGAGAAGGTACCCACACTGAAAGTGCCTGGAGGGAACATTGGGGCTTCTTCTCAGTGTCTCTGACATAGGGTTTCACTGTCCCGGGAAAGTCTCTGCTAACACCGTGCAGAGCGCTGTGCCCAATATACAGAAACGTCTTGCGGTATCTCCTACAGGGAAAGTGCCAGGAGGGAATTGCGGAGCTTGTTCTCAGTGTCTCTGAGAATTGCTCTGACTATCTGTGTGACCTCTTTGCTAAGACACTCCAGAGAGCCGTCCTCAAAACCAACACACATCTTGCCATATCTCCCACATTGATCGCAGTGTCTCCAGAAACGGCATTCAAGGAGCCAGGAGGTTTTCTCCCTACACTGTCCATTGAGTTGTCCTCAAAACCAATATACATCCTGCTATATCTCCCACATGGAAAGTGCCAGGAGGGAGAAGTGGGGATTATGTTTAGACTTTCTCGGAACTGCTTCAAATCAACTAGATATCTTTGTGCTGTAAATCTCCCAACAGCCAAACGCAAAAGCAGCAAACATCTCGCTGTATGTCCCACATCCAAAGTGCCAAGAGAGAGCTTGCTCTCCCTGTCTTTGAGTACTGTTTTCACTGTCCCGGTTACCTCTTTGCTAACATTCTCTTCAGAGCTGCAGTGAAACCAGGAACCACGTGGAGGAAGCACCCACACTGAAAGTGCCTGGAGGGAACATTGGGGCTTCTTCTCAGTGTCTCTGACATAGGGTTTCACTGTCCCGGGAAAGTCTCTGCTAACACCGTGCAGAGCGCTGTGCCCAATATACAGAAACGTCTTGCGGTATCTCCTACAGGGAAAGTGCCAGGAGGGAATTGCGGAGCTTGTTCTCAGTGTCTCTGAGAATTGCTCTGATTATCTGTGTGACCTCTTTGCTAAGACGCTCCAGAGAGCCGTCCTCAAAACCAACACACATCTTGACATATCTCCCACACTGATCGCAGTGTCTCCAGAAACGGCATTCAAGGAGCCAGGAGGTTTTCTCCCTACACTGTCCATTGAGTTGTCCTCAAAACCAATATACATCCTGCTATATCTCCCACATGGAAAGTGCCAGGAGGGAGAAGTGGGGATTATGTTTAGACTTTCTCGGAACTGCTTCAAATCAACTAGATATCTTTGTGCTGTAAATCTCCCAACAGCCAAACGCAAAAGCAGCAAACATCTCGCTGTATGTCCCACATCCAAAGTGCCAAGAGAGAGCTTGCTCTCCCTGTCTTTGAGTACTGTTTTCACTGTCCCGGTTACCTCTTTGCTAACATTCTCTTCAGAGCCGCAGTGAAACCAGGAACCACGTGGAGAAGGTACCCACACTGAAAGTGCCTGGAGGGAACATTGGGGCTTCTTCTCAGTGTCTCTGACATAGGGTTTCACTGTCCCGGGAAAGTCTCTGCTAACACCCTGCAGAGCGCTGTGCCCAATATACAGAAACGTCTTGCGGTATCTCCTACAGGGAAAGTGCCAGGAGGGAATTGCGGAGCTTGTTCTCAGTGTCTCTGAGAATTGCTCTGATTATCTGTGTGACCTCTTTGCTAAGACGCTCCAGAGAGCCGTCCTCAAAACCAACACACATCTTGACATATCTCCCACATTGATCGCAGTGTCTCCAGAAACGGCATTCAAGGAGCCAGGACCTTTTCTCCCTACACTGTCCATTGAGTTGTCCTCAAAACCAATATACATCCTGCTATATCTCCCACATGGAAAGTGCCAGGAGGGAGAAGTGGGGCTTATGTTTAGACTTTCTCGGAACTGCTTCAAATCAACTAGATATCTTTGTGCTGTAAATCTCCCAACAGCCAAACGCAAAAGCAGCAAACATCTCGCTGTATGTCCCACATCCAAAGTGCCAAGAGAGAGCTTGCTCTCCCTGTCTTTGAGTACTGTTTTCACTGTCCCGGTTACCTCTTTGCTAACATTCTCTTCAGAGCTGCAGTGAAACCAGGAACCACGTGGAGGAAGCACCCACACTGAAAGTGCCTGGAGGGAACATTGGGGCTTCTTCTCAGTGTCTCTGACATAGGGTTTCACTGTCCCGGGAAAGTCTCTGCTAACACCCTGCAGAGCGCTGTGCCCAATATACAGAAACGTCTTGCGGTATCTCCTACTGGGAAAGTGCCAGGAGGGAATTGCGGAGCTTGTTCTCAGTGTCTCTGAGAATTGCTCTGATTATCTGTGTGACCTCTTTGCTAAGACTCTCCAGAGAGCCGTCCTCAAAACCAACACACATCTTGACATATCTCCCACACTGATCGCAGTGTCTCCAGAAACGGCATTCAAGGAGCCAGGAGGTTTTCTCCCTACACTGTCCATTGAGTTGTCCTCAAAACCAATATACATCCTGCTATATCTCCCACATGGAAAGTGCCAGGAGGGAGAAGTGGGGATTATGTTTAGACTTTCTCGGAACTGCTTCAAATCAACTAGATATCTTTGTGCTGTAAATCTCCCAACAGCCAAACGCAAAAGCAGCAAACATCTCGCTGTATGTCCCACATCCAAAGTGCCAAGAGAGAGCTTGCTCTCCCTGTCTTTGAGTACTGTTTTCACTGTCCCGGTTACCTCTTTGCTAACATTCTCTTCAGAGCCGCAGTGAAACCAGGAACCACGTGGAGAAGGTACCCACACTGAAAGTGCCTGGAGGGAACATTGGGGCTTCTTCTCAGTGTCTCTGACATAGGGTTTCACTGTCCCGGGAAAGTCTCTGCTAACACCGTGCAGAGCGCTGTGCCCAATATACAGAAACGTCTTGCGGTATCTCCTACAGGGAAAGTGCCAGGAGGGAATTGCGGAGCTTGTTCTCAGTGTCTCTGAGAATTGCTCTGATTATCTGTGTGACCTCTTTGCTAAGACGCTCCAGAGAGCCGTCCTCAAAACCAACACACATCTTGCCATATCTCCCACATTGATCGCAGTGTCTCCAGAAACGGCATTCAAGGAGCCAGGACCTTTTCTCCCTACACTGTCCATTGAGTTGTCCTCAAAACCAATATACATCCTGCTATATCTCCCACATGGAAAGTGCCAGGAGGGAGAAGTGGGGCTTATGTTTAGACTTTCTCGGAACTGCTTCAAATCAACTAGATATCTTTGTGCTGTAAATCTCCCAACAGCCAAACGCAAAAGCAGCAAACATCTCGCTGTATGTCCCACATCCAAAGTGCCAAGAGAGAGCTTGCTCTCCCTGTCTTTGAGTACTGTTTTCACTGTCCCGGTTACCTCTTTGCTAACATTCTCTTCAGAGCTGCAGTGAAACCAGGAACCACGTGGAGAAAGCACCCACACTGAAAGTGCCTGGAGGGAACATTGGGGCTTCTTCTCAGTGTCTCTGACATAGGGTTTCACTGTCCCGGGAAAGTCTCTGCTAACACCCTGCAGAGCGCTGTGCCCAATATACAGAAACGTCTTGCGGTATCTCCTACAGGGAAAGTGCCAGGAGGGAATTGCGGAGCTTGTTCTCAGTGTCTCTGAGAATTGCTCTGATTATCTGTGTGACCTCTTTGCTAAGACTCTCCAGAGAGCCGTCCTCAAAACAAACACACATCTTGACATATCTCCCACATTGATCGCAGTGTCTCCAGAAACGGCATTCAAGGAGCCAGGACCTTTTCTCCCTACACTGTCCATTGAGTTGTCCTCAAAACCAATATACATCCTGCTATATCTCCCACATGGAAAGTGCCAGGAGGGAGAAGTGGGGATTATGTTTAGACTTTCTCGGAACTGCTTCAAATCAACTAGATATCTTTGTGCTGTAAATCTCCCAACAGCCAAACGCAAAAGCAGCAAACATCTCGCTGTATGTCCCACATCCAAAGTGCCAAGAGAGAGCTTGCTCTCCCTGTCTTTGAGTACTGTTTTCACTGTCCCGGTTACCTCTTTGCTAACATTCTCTTCAGAGCCGCAGTGAAACCAGGAACCACGTGGAGAAGGTACCCACACTGAAAGTGCCTGGAGGGAACAGTGGGGCTTCTTCTCAGTGTCTCTGACATAGGGTTTCACTGTCCCGGGAAAGTCTCTGCTAACACCCTGCAGAGCGCTGTGCCCAATATACAGAAACGTCTTGCGGTATCTCCTACAGGGAAAGTGCCAGGAGGGAATTGCGGAGCTTGTTCTCAGTGTCTCTGAGAATTGCTCTGATTATCTGTGTGACCTCTTTGCTAAGACGCTCCAGAGCGCCGTCCTCAAAACCAACACACATCTTGCCATATCTCCCACATTGATCGCAGTGTCTCCAGAAACGGCATTCAAGGAGCCAGGACCTTTTCTCCCTACACTGTCCATTGAGTTGTCCTCAAAACCAATATACATCCTGCTATATCTCCCACATGGAAAGTGCCAGGAGGGAGAAGTGGGGATTATGTTTAGACTTTCTCGGAACTGCTTCAAATCAACTAGATATCTTTGTGCTGTAAATCTCCCAACAGCCAAACGCAAAAGCAGCAAACATCTCGCTGTATGTCCCACATCCAAAGTGCCAAGAGAGAGCTTGCTCTCCCTGTCTTTGAGTACTGTTTTCACTGTCCCGGTTACCTCTTTGCTAGCATTCTCTTCAGAGCCGCAGTGAAACCAGGAACCACGTGGAGAAGGTACCCACACTGAAAGTGCCTGGAGGGAACATTGGGGCTTCTTCTCAGTGTCTCTGACATAGGGTTTCACTGTCCCGGGAAAGTCTCTGCTAACACCCTGCAGAGCGCTGTGCCCAATATACAGAAACGTCTTGCGGTATCTCCTACAGGGAAAGTGCCAGGAGGGAATTGCGGAGCTTGTTCTCAGTGTCTCTGAGAATTGCTCTGATTATCTGTGTGACCTCTTTGCTAAGACGCTCCAGAGAGCCGTCCTCAAAACCAACACACATCTTGCCATATCTCCCACATTGATCGCAGTGTCTCCAGAAACGGCATTCAAGGAGCCAGGAGGTTTTCTCCCTACACTGTCCATTGAGTTGTCCTCAAAACCAATATACATCCTGCTATATCTCCCACATGGAAAGTGCCAGGAGGGAGAAGTGGGGATTATGTTTAGACTTTCTCGGAACTGCTTCAAATCAACTAGATATCTTTGTGCTGTAAATCTCCCAACAGCCAAACGCAAAAGCAGCAAACATCTCGCTGTATGTCCCACATCCAAAGTGCCAAGAGAGAGCTTGCTCTCCCTGTCTTTGAGTACTGTTTTCACTGTCCCGGTTACCTCTTTGCTAACATTCTCTTCAGAGCCGCAGTGAAACCAGGAACCACGTGGAGAAGGTACCCACACTGAAAGTGCCTGGAGGGAACAGTGGGGCTTCTTCTCAGTGTCTCTGACATAGGGTTTCACTGTCCCGGGAAAGTCTCTGCTAACACCCTGCAGAGCGCTGTGCCCAATATACAGAAACGTCTTGCGGTATCTCCTACAGGGAAAGTGCCAGGAGGGAATTGCGGAGCTTGTTCTCAGTGTCTCTGAGAATTGCTCTGATTATCTGTGTGACCTCTTTGCTAAGACGCTCCAGAGCGCCGTCCTCAAAACCAACACACATCTTGCCATATCTCCCACATTGATCGCAGTGTCTCCAGAAACGGCATTCAAGGAGCCAGGACCTTTTCTCCCTACACTGTCCATTGAGTTGTCCTCAAAACCAATATACATCCTGCTATATCTCCCACATGGAAAGTGCCAGGAGGGAGAAGTGGGGATTATGTTTAGACTTTCTCGGAACTGCTTCAAATCAACTAGATATCTTTGTGCTGTAAATCTCCCAACAGCCAAACGCAAAAGCAGCAAACATCTCGCTGTATGTCCCACATCCAAAGTGCCAAGAGAGAGCTTGCTCTCCCTGTCTTTGAGTACTGTTTTCACTGTCCCGGTTACCTCTTTGCTAGCATTCTCTTCAGAGCCGCAGTGAAACCAGGAACCACGTGGAGAAGGTACCCACACTGAAAGTGCCTGGAGGGAACATTGGGGCTTCTTCTCAGTGTCTCTGACATAGGGTTTCACTGTCCCGGGAAAGTCTCTGCTAACACCGTGCAGAGCGCTGTGCCCAATATACAGAAACGTCTTGCGGTATCTCCTACAGGGAAAGTGCCAGGAGGGAATTGCGGAGCTTGTTCTCAGTGTCTCTGAGAATTGCTCTGATTATCTGTGTGACCTCTTTGCTAAGACGCTCCAGAGAGCCGTCCTCAAAACCAACACACATCTTGCCATATCTCCCACATTGATCGCAGTGTCTCCAGAAACGGCATTCAAGGAGCCAGGAGGTTTTCTCCCTACACTGTCCATTGAGTTGTCCTCAAAACCAATATACATCCTGCTATATCTCCCACATGGAAAGTGCCAGGAGGGAGAAGTGGGGATTATGTTTAGACTTTCTCGGAACTGCTTCAAATCAACTAGATATCTTTGTGCTGTAAATCTCCCAACAGCCAAACGCAAAAGCAGCAAACATCTCGCTGTATGTCCCACATCCAAAGTGCCAAGAGAGAGCTTGCTCTCCCTGTCTTTGAGTACTGTTTTCACTGTCCCGGTTACCTCTTTGCTAACATTCTCTTCAGAGCCGCAGTGAAACCAGGAACCACGTGGAGAAGGTACCCACACTGAAAGTGCCTGGAGGGAACAGTGGGGCTTCTTCTCAGTGTCTCTGACATAGGGTTTCACTGTCCCGGGAAAGTCTCTGCTAACACCCTGCAGAGCGCTGTGCCCAATATACAGAAACGTCTTGCGGTATCTCCTACAGGGAAAGTGCCAGGAGGGAATTGCGGAGCTTGTTCTCAGTGTCTCTGAGAATTGCTCTGATTATCTGTGTGACCTCTTTGCTAAGACGCTCCAGAGCGCCGTCCTCAAAACCAACACACATCTTGCCATATCTCCCACATTGATCGCAGTGTCTCCAGAAACGGCATTCAAGGAGCCAGGACCTTTTCTCCCTACACTGTCCATTGAGTTGTCCTCAAAACCAATATACATCCTGCTATATCTCCCACATGGAAAGTGCCAGGAGGGAGAAGTGGGGATTATGTTTAGACTTTCTCGGAACTGCTTCAAATCAACTAGATATCTTTGTGCTGTAAATCTCCCAACAGCCAAACGCAAAAGCAGCAAACATCTCGCTGTATGTCCCACATCCAAAGTGCCAAGAGAGAGCTTGCTCTCCCTGTCTTTGAGTACTGTTTTCACTGTCCCGGTTACCTCTTTGCTAGCATTCTCTTCAGAGCCGCAGTGAAACCAGGAACCACGTGGAGAAGGTACCCACACTGAAAGTGCCTGGAGGGAACATTGGGGCTTCTTCTCAGTGTCTCTGACATAGGGTTTCACTGTCCCGGGAAAGTCTCTGCTAACACCGTGCAGAGCGCTGTGCCCAATATACAGAAACGTCTTGCGGTATCTCCTACAGGGAAAGTGCCAGGAGGGAATTGCGGAGCTTGTTCTCAGTGTCTCTGAGAATTGCTCTGATTATCTGTGTGACCTCTTTGCTAAGACGCTCCAGAGAGCCGTCCTCAAAACCAACACACATCTTGCCATATCTCCCACATTGATCGCAGTGTCTCCAGAAACGGCATTCAAGGAGCCAGGAGGTTTTCTCCCTACACTGTCCATTGAGTTGTCCTCAAAACCAATATACATCCTGCTATATCTCCCACATGGAAAGTGCCAGGAGGGAGAAGTGGGGATTATGTTTAGACTTTCTCGGAACTGCTTCAAATCAACTAGATATCTTTGTGCTGTAAATCTCCCAACAGCCAAACGCAAAAGCAGCAAACATCTCGCTGTATGTCCCACATCCAAAGTGCCAAGAGAGAGCTTGCTCTCCCTGTCTTTGAGTACTGTTTTCACTGTCCCGGTTACCTCTTTGCTAACATTCTCTTCAGAGCCGCAGTGAAACCAGGAACCACGTGGAGAAGGTACCCACACTGAAAGTGCCTGGAGGGAACAGTGGGGCTTCTTCTCAGTGTCTCTGACATAGGGTTTCACTGTCCCGGGAAAGTCTCTGCTAACACCCTGCAGAGCGCTGTGCCCAATATACAGAAACGTCTTGCGGTATCTCCTACAGGGAAAGTGCCAGGAGGGAATTGCGGAGCTTGTTCTCAGTGTCTCTGAGAATTGCTCTGATTATCTGTGTGACCTCTTTGCTAAGACGCTCCAGAGCGCCGTCCTCAAAACCAACACACATCTTGCCATATCTCCCACATTGATCGCAGTGTCTCCAGAAACGGCATTCAAGGAGCCAGGACCTTTTCTCCCTACACTGTCCATTGAGTTGTCCTCAAAACCAATATACATCCTGCTATATCTCCCACATGGAAAGTGCCAGGAGGGAGAAGTGGGGATTATGTTTAGACTTTCTCGGAACTGCTTCAAATCAACTAGATATCTTTGTGCTGTAAATCTCCCAACAGCCAAACGCAAAAGCAGCAAACATCTCGCTGTATGTCCCACATCCAAAGTGCCAAGAGAGAGCTTGCTCTCCCTGTCTTTGAGTACTGTTTTCACTGTCCCGGTTACCTCTTTGCTAGCATTCTCTTCAGAGCCGCAGTGAAACCAGGAACCACGTGGAGAAGGTACCCACACTGAAAGTGCCTGGAGGGAACATTGGGGCTTCTTCTCAGTGTCTCTGACATAGGGTTTCACTGTCCCGGGAAAGTCTCTGCTAACACCGTGCAGAGCGCTGTGCCCAATATACAGAAACGTCTTGCGGTATCTCCTACAGGGAAAGTGCCAGGAGGGAATTGCGGAGCTTGTTCTCAGTGTCTCTGAGAATTGCTCTGATTATCTGTGTGACCTCTTTGCTAAGACGCTCCAGAGAGCCGTCCTCAAAACCAACACACATCTTGCCATATCTCCCACATTGATCGCAGTGTCTCCAGAAACGGCATTCAAGGAGCCAGGAGGTTTTCTCCCTACACTGTCCATTGAGTTGTCCTCAAAACCAATATACATCCTGCTATATCTCCCACATGGAAAGTGCCAGGAGGGAGAAGTGGGGATTATGTTTAGACTTTCTCGGAACTGCTTCAAATCAACTAGATATCTTTGTGCTGTAAATCTCCCAACAGCCAAACGCAAAAGCAGCAAACATCTCGCTGTATGTCCCACATCCAAAGTGCCAAGAGAGAGCTTGCTCTCCCTGTCTTTGAGTACTGTTTTCACTGTCCCGGTTACCTCTTTGCTAACATTCTCTTCAGAGCTGCAGTGAAACCAGGAACCACGTGGAGAAAGCACCCACACTGAAAGTGCCTGGAGGGAACATTGGGGCTTCTTCTCAGTGTCTCTGACATAGGGTTTCACTGTCCCGGGAAAGTCTCTGCTAACACCGTGCAGAGCGCTGTGCCCAATATACAGAAACGTCTTGCGGTATCTCCTACAGGGAAAGTGCCAGGAGGGAATTGCGGAGCTTGTTCTCAGTGTCTCTGAGAATTGCTCTGATTATCTGTGTGACCTCTTTGCTAAGACTCTCCAGAGAGCCGTCCTCAAAACAAACACACATCTTGACATATCTCCCACATTGATCGCAGTGTCTCCAGAAACGGCATTCAAGGAGCCAGGACCTTTTCTCCCTACACTGTCCATTGAGTTGTCCTCAAAACCAATATACATCCTGCTATATCTCCCACATGGAAAGTGCCAGGAGGGAGAAGTGGGGATTATGTTTAGACTTTCTCGGAACTGCTTCAAATCAACTAGATATCTTTGTGCTGTAAATCTCCCAACAGCCAAACGCAAAAGCAGCAAACATCTCGCTGTATGTCCCACATCCAAAGTGCCAAGAGAGAGCTTGCTCTCCCTGTCTTTGAGTACTGTTTTCACTGTCCCGGTTACCTCTTTGCTAACATTCTCTTCAGAGCTGCAGTGAAACCAGGAACCACGTGGAGAAGGCAGCCACACTGAAAGTGCCTGGAGGGAACAGTGGGGCTTCTTCTCAGTGTCTCTGACATAGGGTTTCACTGTCCCGGGAAAGTCTCTGCTAACACCCTGCAGAGCGCTGTGCCCAATATACAGAAACGTCTTGCGGTATCTCCTACAGGGAAAGTGCCAGGAGGGAATTGCGGAGCTTGTTCTCAGTGTCTCTGAGAATTGCTCTGATTATCTGTGTGACCTCTTTGCTAAGACGCTCCAGAGCGCCGTCCTCAAAACCAACACACATCTTGCCATATCTCCCACATTGATCGCAGTGTCTCCAGAAACGGCATTCAAGGAGCCAGGACCTTTTCTCCCTACACTGTCCATTGAGTTGTCCTCAAAACCAATATACATCCTGCTATATCTCCCACATGGAAAGTGCCAGGAGGGAGAAGTGGGGATTATGTTTAGACTTTCTCGGAACTGCTTCAAATCAACTAGATATCTTTGTGCTGTAAATCTCCCAACAGCCAAACGCAAAAGCAGCAAACATCTCGCTGTATGTCCCACATCCAAAGTGCCAAGAGAGAGCTTGCTCTCCCTGTCTTTGAGTACTGTTTTCACTGTCCCGGTTACCTCTTTGCTAGCATTCTCTTCAGAGCCGCAGTGAAACCAGGAACCACGTGGAGAAGGTACCCACACTGAAAGTGCCTGGAGGGAACATTGGGGCTTCTTCTCAGTGTCTCTGACATAGGGTTTCACTGTCCCGGGAAAGTCTCTGCTAACACCGTGCAGAGCGCTGTGCCCAATATACAGAAACGTCTTGCGGTATCTCCTACAGGGAAAGTGCCAGGAGGGAATTGCGGAGCTTGTTCTCAGTGTCTCTGAGAATTGCTCTGATTATCTGTGTGACCTCTTTGCTAAGACGCTCCAGAGAGCCGTCCTCAAAACCAACACACATCTTGCCATATCTCCCACATTGATCGCAGTGTCTCCAGAAACGGCATTCAAGGAGCCAGGAGGTTTTCTCCCTACACTGTCCATTGAGTTGTCCTCAAAACCAATATACATCCTGCTATATCTCCCACATGGAAAGTGCCAGGAGGGAGAAGTGGGGATTATGTTTAGACTTTCTCGGAACTGCTTCAAATCAACTAGATATCTTTGTGCTGTAAATCTCCCAACAGCCAAACGCAAAAGCAGCAAACATCTCGCTGTATGTCCCACATCCAAAGTGCCAAGAGAGAGCTTGCTCTCCCTGTCTTTGAGTACTGTTTTCACTGTCCCGGTTACCTCTTTGCTAACATTCTCTTCAGAGCTGCAGTGAAACCAGGAACCACGTGGAGAAAGCACCCACACTGAAAGTGCCTGGAGGGAACATTGGGGCTTCTTCTCAGTGTCTCTGACATAGGGTTTCACTGTCCCGGGAAAGTCTCTGCTAACACCGTGCAGAGCGCTGTGCCCAATATACAGAAACGTCTTGCGGTATCTCCTACAGGGAAAGTGCCAGGAGGGAATTGCGGAGCTTGTTCTCAGTGTCTCTGAGAATTGCTCTGATTATCTGTGTGACCTCTTTGCTAAGACTCTCCAGAGAGCCGTCCTCAAAACAAACACACATCTTGACATATCTCCCACATTGATCGCAGTGTCTCCAGAAACGGCATTCAAGGAGCCAGGACCTTTTCTCCCTACACTGTCCATTGAGTTGTCCTCAAAACCAATATACATCCTGCTATATCTCCCACATGGAAAGTGCCAGGAGGGAGAAGTGGGGATTATGTTTAGACTTTCTCGGAACTGCTTCAAATCAACTAGATATCTTTGTGCTGTAAATCTCCCAACAGCCAAACGCAAAAGCAGCAAACATCTCGCTGTATGTCCCACATCCAAAGTGCCAAGAGAGAGCTTGCTCTCCCTGTCTTTGAGTACTGTTTTCACTGTCCCGGTTACCTCTTTGCTAACATTCTCTTCAGAGCCGCAGTGAAACCAGGAACCACGTGGAGAAGGTACCCACACTGAAAGTGCCTGGAGGGAACATTGGGGCTTCTTCTCAGTGTCTCTGACATAGGGTTTCACTGTCCCGGGAAAGTCTCTGCTAACACCGTGCAGAGCGCTGTGCCCAATATACAGAAACGTCTTGCGGTATCTCCTACAGGGAAAGTGCCAGGAGGGAATTGCGGAGCTTGTTCTCAGTGTCTCTGAGAATTGCTCTGACTATCTGTGTGACCTCTTTGCTAAGACACTCCAGAGAGCCGTCCTCAAAACCAACACACATCTTGCCATATCTCCCACATTGATCGCAGTGTCTCCAGAAACGGCATTCAAGGAGCCAGGAGGTTTTCTCCCTACACTGTCCATTGAGTTGTCCTCAAAACCAATATACATCCTGCTATATCTCCCACATGGAAAGTGCCAGGAGGGAGAAGTGGGGATTATGTTTAGACTTTCTCGGAACTGCTTCAAATCAACTAGATATCTTTGTGCTGTAAATCTCCCAACAGCCAAACGCAAAAGCAGCAAACATCTCGCTGTATGTCCCACATCCAAAGTGCCAAGAGAGAGCTTGCTCTCCCTGTCTTTGAGTACTGTTTTCACTGTCCCGGTTACCTCTTTGCTAACATTCTCTTCAGAGCTGCAGTGAAACCAGGAACCACGTGGAGGAAGCACCCACACTGAAAGTGCCTGGAGGGAACATTGGGGCTTCTTCTCAGTGTCTCTGACATAGGGTTTCACTGTCCCGGGAAAGTCTCTGCTAACACCGTGCAGAGCGCTGTGCCCAATATACAGAAACGTCTTGCGGTATCTCCTACAGGGAAAGTGCCAGGAGGGAATTGCGGAGCTTGTTCTCAGTGTCTCTGAGAATTGCTCTGATTATCTGTGTGACCTCTTTGCTAAGACGCTCCAGAGAGCCGTCCTCAAAACCAACACACATCTTGACATATCTCCCACACTGATCGCAGTGTCTCCAGAAACGGCATTCAAGGAGCCAGGAGGTTTTCTCCCTACACTGTCCATTGAGTTGTCCTCAAAACCAATATACATCCTGCTATATCTCCCACATGGAAAGTGCCAGGAGGGAGAAGTGGGGATTATGTTTAGACTTTCTCGGAACTGCTTCAAATCAACTAGATATCTTTGTGCTGTAAATCTCCCAACAGCCAAACGCAAAAGCAGCAAACATCTCGCTGTATGTCCCACATCCAAAGTGCCAAGAGAGAGCTTGCTCTCCCTGTCTTTGAGTACTGTTTTCACTGTCCCGGTTACCTCTTTGCTAACATTCTCTTCAGAGCCGCAGTGAAACCAGGAACCACGTGGAGAAGGTACCCACACTGAAAGTGCCTGGAGGGAACATTGGGGCTTCTTCTCAGTGTCTCTGACATAGGGTTTCACTGTCCCGGGAAAGTCTCTGCTAACACCCTGCAGAGCGCTGTGCCCAATATACAGAAACGTCTTGCGGTATCTCCTACAGGGAAAGTGCCAGGAGGGAATTGCGGAGCTTGTTCTCAGTGTCTCTGAGAATTGCTCTGATTATCTGTGTGACCTCTTTGCTAAGACGCTCCAGAGAGCCGTCCTCAAAACCAACACACATCTTGACATATCTCCCACATTGATCGCAGTGTCTCCAGAAACGGCATTCAAGGAGCCAGGAGGTTTTCTCCCTACACTGTCCATTGAGTTGTCCTCAAAACCAATATACATCCTGCTATATCTCCCACATGGAAAGTGCCAGGAGGGAGAAGTGGGGCTTATGTTTAGACTTTCTCGGAACTGCTTCAAATCAACTAGATATCTTTGTGCTGTAAATCTCCCAACAGCCAAACGCAAAAGCAGCAAACATCTCGCTGTATGTCCCACATCCAAAGTGCCAAGAGAGAGCTTGCTCTCCCTGTCTTTGAGTACTGTTTTCACTGTCCCGGTTACCTCTTTGCTAACATTCTCTTCAGAGCTGCAGTGAAACCAGGAACCACGTGGAGGAAGCACCCACACTGAAAGTGCCTGGAGGGAACATTGGGGCTTCTTCTCAGTGTCTCTGACATAGGGTTTCACTGTCCCGGGAAAGTCTCTGCTAACACCCTGCAGAGCGCTGTGCCCAATATACAGAAACGTCTTGCGGTATCTCCTACAGGGAAAGTGCCAGGAGGGAATTGCGGAGCTTGTTCTCAGTGTCTCTGAGAATTGCTCTGATTATCTGTGTGACCTCTTTGCTAAGACGCTCCAGAGAGCCGTCCTCAAAACCAACACACATCTTGCCATATCTCCCACATTGATCGCAGTGTCTCCAGAAACGGCATTCAAGGAGCCAGGACCTTTTCTCCCTACACTGTCCATTGAGTTGTCCTCAAAACCAATATACATCCTGCTATATCTCCCACATGGAAAGTGCCAGGAGGGAGAAGTGGGGCTTATGTTTAGACTTTCTCGGAACTGCTTCAAATCAACTAGATATCTTTGTGCTGTAAATCTCCCAACAGCCAAACGCAAAAGCAGCAAACATCTCGCTGTATGTCCCACATCCAAAGTGCCAAGAGAGAGCTTGCTCTCCCTGTCTTTGAGTACTGTTTTCACTGTCCCGGTTACCTCTTTGCTAACATTCTCTTCAGAGCTGCAGTGAAACCAGGAACCACGTGGAGAAAGCACCCACACTGAAAGTGCCTGGAGGGAACATTGGGGCTTCTTCTCAGTGTCTCTGACATAGGGTTTCACTGTCCCGGGAAAGTCTCTGCTAACACCCTGCAGAGCGCTGTGCCCAATATACAGAAACGTCTTGCGGTATCTCCTACAGGGAAAGTGCCAGGAGGGAATTGCGGAGCTTGTTCTCAGTGTCTCTGAGAATTGCTCTGATTATCTGTGTGACCTCTTTGCTAAGACTCTCCAGAGAGCCGTCCTCAAAACCAACACACATCTTGACATATCTCCCACATTGATCGCAGTGTCTCCAGAAACGGCATTCAAGGAGCCAGGAGGTTTTCTCCCTACACTGTCCATTGAGTTGTCCTCAAAACCAATATACATCCTGCTATATCTCCCACATGGAAAGTGCCAGGAGGGAGAAGTGGGGATTATGTTTAGACTTTCTCGGAACTGCTTCAAATCAACTAGATATCTTTGTGCTGTAAATCTCCCAACAGCCAAACGCAAAAGCAGCAAACATCTCGCTGTATGTCCCACATCCAAAGTGCCAAGAGAGAGCTTGCTCTCCCTGTCTTTGAGTACTGTTTTCACTGTCCCGGTTACCTCTTTGCTAACATTCTCTTCAGAGCCGCAGTGAAACCAGGAACCACGTGGAGAAGGTACCCACACTGAAAGTGCCTGGAGGGAACAGTGGGGCTTCTTCTCAGTGTCTCTGACATAGGGTTTCACTGTCCCGGGAAAGTCTCTGCTAACACCCTGCAGAGCGCTGTGCCCAATATACAGAAACGTCTTGCGGTATCTCCTACAGGGAAAGTGCCAGGAGGGAATTGCGGAGCTTGTTCTCAGTGTCTCTGAGAATTGCTCTGATTATCTGTGTGACCTCTTTGCTAAGACGCTCCAGAGCGCCGTCCTCAAAACCAACACACATCTTGCCATATCTCCCACATTGATCGCAGTGTCTCCAGAAACGGCATTCAAGGAGCCAGGACCTTTTCTCCCTACACTGTCCATTGAGTTGTCCTCAAAACCAATATACATCCTGCTATATCTCCCACATGGAAAGTGCCAGGAGGGAGAAGTGGGGATTATGTTTAGACTTTCTCGGAACTGCTTCAAATCAACTAGATATCTTTGTGCTGTAAATCTCCCAACAGCCAAACGCAAAAGCAGCAAACATCTCGCTGTATGTCCCACATCCAAAGTGCCAAGAGAGAGCTTGCTCTCCCTGTCTTTGAGTACTGTTTTCACTGTCCCGGTTACCTCTTTGCTAACATTCTCTTCAGAGCTGCAGTGAAACCAGGAACCACGTGGAGAAGGCAGCCACACTGAAAGTGCCTGGAGGGAACATTGGGGCTTCTTCTCAGTGTCTCTGACATAGGGTTTCACTGTCCCGGGAAAGTCTCTGCTAACACCGTGCAGAGCGCTGTGCCCAATATACAGAAACGTCTTGCGGTATCTCCTACAGGGAAAGTGCCAGGAGGGAATTGCGGAGCTTGTTCTCAGTGTCTCTGAGAATTGCTCTGATTATCTGTGTGACCTCTTTGCTAAGACGCTCCAGAGAGCCGTCCTCAAAACCAACACACATCTTGCCATATCTCCCACATTGATCGCAGTGTCTCCAGAAACGGCATTCAAGGAGCCAGGACCTTTTCTCCCTACACTGTCCATTGAGTTGTCCTCAAAACCAATATACATCCTGCTATATCTCCCACATGGAAAGTGCCAGGAGGGAGAAGTGGGGATTATGTTTAGACTTTCTCGGAACTGCTTCAAATCAACTAGATATCTTTGTGCTGTAAATCTCCCAACAGCCAAACGCAAAAGCAGCAAACATCTCGCTGTATGTCCCACATCCAAAGTGCCAAGAGAGAGCTTGCTCTCCCTGTCTTTGAGTACTGTTTTCACTGTCCCGGTTACCTCTTTGCTAACATTCTCTTCAGAGCTGCAGTGAAACCAGGAACCACGTGGAGAAGGCAGCCACACTGAAAGTGCCTGGAGGGAACATTGGGGCTTCTTCTCAGTGTCTCTGACATAGGGTTTCACTGTCCCGGGAAAGTCTCTGCTAACACCGTGCAGAGCGCTGTGCCCAATATACAGAAACGTCTTGCGGTATCTCCTACAGGGAAAGTGCCAGGAGGGAATTGCGGAGCTTGTTCTCAGTGTCTCTGAGAATTGCTCTGATTATCCCTGTGACCTCTTTGCTAAGACTCTCCAGAGAGCCGTCCTCAAAACCAACACACATCTTGCCATATCTCCCACATTGATCGCAGTGTCTCCAGAAACGGCATTCAAGGAGCCAGGACCTTTTCTCCCTACACTGTCCATTGAGTTGTCCTCAAAACCAATATACATCCTGCTATATCTCCCACATGGAAAGTGCCAGGAGGGAGAAGTGGGGATTATGTTTAGACTTTCTCGGAACTGCTTCAAATCAACTAGATATCTTTGTGCTGTAAATCTCCCAACAGCCAAACGCAAAAGCAGCAAACATCTCGCTGTATGTCCCACATCCAAAGTGCCAAGAGAGAGCTTGCTCTCCCTGTCTTTGAGTACTGTTTTCACTGTCCCGGTTACCTCTTTGCTAACATTCTCTTCAGAGCTGCAGTGAAACCAGGAACCACGTGGAGAAAGCACCCACACTGAAAGTGCCTGGAGGGAACATTGGGGCTTCTTCTCAGTGTCTCTGACATAGGGTTTCACTGTCCCGGGAAAGTCTCTGCTAACACCGTGCAGAGCGCTGTGCCCAATATACAGAAACGTCTTGCGGTATCTCCTACAGGGAAAGTGCCAGGAGGGAATTGTGGAGCTTGTTCTCAGTGTCTCTGAGAATTGCTCTGATTATCTGTGTGACCTCTTTGCTAAGACTCTCCAGAGAGCCGTCCTCAAAACCAACACACATCTTGACATATCTCCCACATTGATCGCAGTGTCTCCAGAAACGGCATTCAAGGAGCCAGGAGGTTTTCTCCCTACACTGTCCATTGAGTTGTCCTCAAAACCAATATACATCCTGCTATATCTCCCACATGGAAAGTGCCAGGAGGGAGAAGTGGGGATTATGTTTAGACTTTCTCGGAACTGCTTCAAATCAACTAGATATCTTTGTGCTGTAAATCTCCCAACAGCCAAACGCAAAAGCAGCAAACATCTCGCTGTATGTCCCACATCCAAAGTGCCAAGAGAGAGCTTGCTCTCCCTGTCTTTGAGTACTGTTTTCACTGTCCCGGTTACCTCTTTGCTAGCATTCTCTTCAGAGCCGCAGTGAAACCAGGAACCACGTGGAGAAGGCAGCCACACTGAAAGTGCCTGGAGGGAACATTGGGGCTTCTTCTCAGTGTCTCTGACATAGGGTTTCACTGTCCCGGGAAAGTCTCTGCTAACACCGTGCAGAGCGCTGTGCCCAA
This sequence comes from Larus michahellis, assembly GCF_964199755.1. Classification (NCBI taxonomy): domain Eukaryota; kingdom Metazoa; phylum Chordata; class Aves; order Charadriiformes; family Laridae; genus Larus; species Larus michahellis. The sequence continues at coordinate 455,446 of NW_027436158.1, read as the reverse complement.
TATACAGAAACGTCTTGCGGTATCTCCTACAGGGAAAGTGCCAGGAGGGAATTGCGGAGCTTGTTCTCAGTGTCTCTGAGAATTGCTCTGATTATCTGTGTGACCTCTTTGCTAAGACTCTCCAGAGAGCCGTCCTCAAAACAAACACACATCTTGACATATCTCCCACATTGATCGCAGTGTCTCCAGAAACGGCATTCAAGGAGCCAGGACCTTTTCTCCCTACACTGTCCATTGAGTTGTCCTCAAAACCAATATACATCCTGCTATATCTCCCACATGGAAAGTGCCAGGAGGGAGAAGTGGGGATTATGTTTAGACTTTCTCGGAACTGCTTCAAATCAGCTAGATATCTTTGTGCTGTAAATCTCCCAACAGCCAAACGCAAAAGCAGCAAACACCTCGCTGTATGTCCCACATCCAAAGTGCCAAGAGAGAGCTTGCTCTCCCTGTCTTTGCGTACTGTTTTCACTGTCCCGGTTACCTCTTTGCTAACATTCTCTTCAGAGCTGCAGTGAAACCAGGAACCACGTGGAGAAAGCACCCACACTGAAAGTGCCTGGAGGGAACATTGGGGCTTCTTCTCAGTGTCTCTGACATAGGGTTTCACTGTCCCGGGAAAGTCTCTGCTAACACCGTGCAGAGCGCTGTGCCCAATATACAGAAACGTCTTGCGGTATCTCCTACAGGGAAAGTGCCAGGAGGGAATTGCGGAGCTTGTTCTCAGTGTCTCTGAGAATTGCTCTGATTATCTGTGTGACCTCTTTGCTAAGACTCTCCAGAGAGCCGTCCTCAAAACCAACACACATCTTGACATATCTCCCACATTGATCGCAGTGTCTCCAGAAACGGCATTCAAGGAGCCAGGACCTTTTCTCCCTACACTGTCCATTGAGTTGTCCTCAAAACCAATATACATCCTGCTATATCTCCCACATGGAAAGTGCCAGGAGGGAGAAGTGGGGCTTATGTTTAGACTTTCTCGGAACTGCTTCAAATCAACTAGATATCTTTGTGCTGTAAATCTCCCAACAGCCAAACGCAAAAGCAGCAAACATCTCGCTGTATGTCCCACATCCAAAGTGCCAAGAGAGAGCTTGCTCTCCCTGTCTTTGCGTACTGTTTTCACTGTCCCGGTTACCTCTTTGCTAACATTCTCTTCAGAGCTGCAGTGAAACCAGGAACCACGTGGAGAAAGCACCCACACTGAAAGTGCCTGGAGGGAACATTGGGGCTTCTTCTCAGTGTCTCTGACATAGGGTTTCACTGTCCCGGGAAAGTCTCTGCTAACACCGTGCAGAGCGCTGTGCCCAATATACAGAAACGTCTTGCGGTATCTCCTACAGGGAAAGTGCCAGGAGGGAATTGCGGAGCTTGTTCTCAGTGTCTCTGAGAATTGCTCTGATTATCTGTGTGACCTCTTTGCTAAGACTCTCCAGAGAGCCGTCCTCAAAACCAACACACATCTTGACATATCTCCCACATTGATCGCAGTGTCTCCAGAAACGGCATTCAAGGAGCCAGGAGGTTTTCTCCCTACACTGTCCATTGAGTTGTCCTCAAAACCAATATACATCCTGCTATATCTCCCACATGGAAAGTGCCAGGAGGGAGAAGTGGGGATTATGTTTAGACTTTCTCGGAACTGCTTCAAATCAACTAGATATCTTTGTGCTGTAAATCTCCCAACAGCCAAACGCAAAAGCAGCAAACATCTCGCTGTATGTCCCACATCCAAAGTGCCAAGAGAGAGCTTGCTCTCCCTGTCTTTGAGTACTGTTTTCACTGTCCCGGTTACCTCTTTGCTAACATTCTCTTCAGAGCTGCAGTGAAACCAGGAACCACGTGGAGAAAGCACCCACACTGAAAGTGCCTGGAGGGAACATTGGGGCTTCTTCTCAGTGTCTCTGACATAGGGTTTCACTGTCCCGGGAAAGTCTCTGCTAACACCGTGCAGAGCGCTGTGCCCAATATACAGAAACGTCTTGCGGTATCTCCTACAGGGAAAGTGCCAGGAGGGAATTGCGGAGCTTGTTCTCAGTGTCTCTGAGAATTGCTCTGATTATCTGTGTGACCTCTTTGCTAAGACTCTCCAGAGAGCCGTCCTCAAAACAAACACACATCTTGACATATCTCCCACATTGATCGCAGTGTCTCCAGAAACGGCATTCAAGGAGCCAGGACCTTTTCTCCCTACACTGTCCATTGAGTTGTCCTCAAAACCAATATACATCCTGCTATATCTCCCACATGGAAAGTGCCAGGAGGGAGAAGTGGGGATTATGTTTAGACTTTCTCGGAACTGCTTCAAATCAACTAGATATCTTTGTGCTGTAAATCTCCCAACAGCCAAACGCAAAAGCAGCAAACATCTCGCTGTATGTCCCACATCCAAAGTGCCAAGAGAGAGCTTGCTCTCCCTGTCTTTGAGTACTGTTTTCACTGTCCCGGTTACCTCTTTGCTAACATTCTCTTCAGAGCTGCAGTGAAACCAGGAACCACGTGGAGAAGGCAGCCACACTGAAAGTGCCTGGAGGGAACATTGGGGCTTCTTCTCAGTGTCTCTGACATAGGGTTTCACTGTCCCGGGAAAGTCTCTGCTAACACCGTGCAGAGCGCTGTGCCCAATATACAGAAACGTCTTGCGGTATCTCCTACAGGGAAAGTGCCAGGAGGGAATTGCGGAGCTTGTTCTCAGTGTCTCTGAGAATTGCTCTGATTATCTGTGTGACCTCTTTGCTAAGACGCTCCAGAGAGCCGTCCTCAAAACCAACACACATCTTGACATATCTCCCACACTGATCGCAGTGTCTCCAGAAACGGCATTCAAGGAGCCAGGAGGTTTTCTCCCTACACTGTCCATTGAGTTGTCCTCAAAACCAATATACATCCTGCTATATCTCCCACATGGAAAGTGCCAGGAGGGAGAAGTGGGGATTATGTTTAGACTTTCTCGGAACTGCTTCAAATCAACTAGATATCTTTGTGCTGTAAATCTCCCAACAGCCAAACGCAAAAGCAGCAAACATCTCGCTGTATGTCCCACATCCAAAGTGCCAAGAGAGAGCTTGCTCTCCCTGTCTTTGAGTACTGTTTTCACTGTCCCGGTTACCTCTTTGCTAACATTCTCTTCAGAGCCGCAGTGAAACCAGGAACCACGTGGAGAAGGTACCCACACTGAAAGTGCCTGGAGGGAACATTGGGGCTTCTTCTCAGTGTCTCTGACATAGGGTTTCACTGTCCCGGGAAAGTCTCTGCTAACACCGTGCAGAGCGCTGTGCCCAATATACAGAAACGTCTTGCGGTATCTCCTACAGGGAAAGTGCCAGGAGGGAATTGCGGAGCTTGTTCTCAGTGTCTCTGAGAATTGCTCTGACTATCTGTGTGACCTCTTTGCTAAGACGCTCCAGAGAGCCGTCCTCAAAACCAACACACATCTTGCCATATCTCCCACATTGATCGCAGTGTCTCCAGAAACGGCATTCAAGGAGCCAGGAGGTTTTCTCCCTACACTGTCCATTGAGTTGTCCTCAAAACCAATATACATCCTGCTATATCTCCCACATGGAAAGTGCCAGGAGGGAGAAGTGGGGATTATGTTTAGACTTTCTCGGAACTGCTTCAAATCAACTAGATATCTTTGTGCTGTAAATCTCCCAACAGCCAAACGCAAAAGCAGCAAACATCTCGCTGTATGTCCCACATCCAAAGTGCCAAGAGAGAGCTTGCTCTCCCTGTCTTTGAGTACTGTTTTCACTGTCCCGGTTACCTCTTTGCTAACATTCTCTTCAGAGCTGCAGTGAAACCAGGAACCACGTGGAGGAAGCACCCACACTGAAAGTGCCTGGAGGGAACATTGGGGCTTCTTCTCAGTGTCTCTGACATAGGGTTTCACTGTCCCGGGAAAGTCTCTGCTAACACCGTGCAGAGCGCTGTGCCCAATATACAGAAACGTCTTGCGGTATCTCCTACAGGGAAAGTGCCAGGAGGGAATTGCGGAGCTTGTTCTCAGTGTCTCTGAGAATTGCTCTGATTATCTGTGTGACCTCTTTGCTAAGACGCTCCAGAGAGCCGTCCTCAAAACCAACACACATCTTGACATATCTCCCACACTGATCGCAGTGTCTCCAGAAACGGCATTCAAGGAGCCAGGAGGTTTTCTCCCTACACTGTCCATTGAGTTGTCCTCAAAACCAATATACATCCTGCTATATCTCCCACATGGAAAGTGCCAGGAGGGAGAAGTGGGGATTATGTTTAGACTTTCTCGGAACTGCTTCAAATCAACTAGATATCTTTGTGCTGTAAATCTCCCAACAGCCAAACGCAAAAGCAGCAAACATCTCGCTGTATGTCCCACATCCAAAGTGCCAAGAGAGAGCTTGCTCTCCCTGTCTTTGAGTACTGTTTTCACTGTCCCGGTTACCTCTTTGCTAGCATTCTCTTCAGAGCCGCAGTGAAACCAGGAACCACGTGGAGAAGGCAGCCACACTGAAAGTGCCTGGAGGGAACATTGGGGCTTCTTCTCAGTGTCTCTGACATAGGGTTTCACTGTCCCGGGAAAGTCTCTGCTAACACCCTGCAGAGCGCTGTGCCCAATATACAGAAACGTCTTGCGGTATCTCCTACAGGGAAAGTGCCAGGAGGGAATTGCGGAGCTTGTTCTCAGTGTCTCTGAGAATTGCTCTGATTATCTGTGTGACCTCTTTGCTAAGACTCTCCAGAGAGCCGTCCTCAAAACAAACACACATCTTGACATATCTCCCACATTGATCGCAGTGTCTCCAGAAACGGCATTCAAGGAGCCAGGACCTTTTCTCCCTACACTGTCCATTGAGTTGTCCTCAAAACCAATATACATCCTGCTATATCTCCCACATGGAAAGTGCCAGGAGGGAGAAGTGGGGATTATGTTTAGACTTTCTCGGAACTGCTTCAAATCAACTAGATATCTTTGTGCTGTAAATCTCCCAACAGCCAAACGCAAAAGCAGCAAACATCTCGCTGTATGTCCCACATCCAAAGTGCCAAGAGAGAGCTTGCTCTCCCTGTCTTTGAGTACTGTTTTCACTGTCCCGGTTACCTCTTTGCTAACATTCTCTTCAGAGCTGCAGTGAAACCAGGAACCACGTGGAGAAGGCAGCCACACTGAAAGTGCCTGGAGGGAACATTGGGGCTTCTTCTCAGTGTCTCTGACATAGGGTTTCACTGTCCCGGGAAAGTCTCTGCTAACACCGTGCAGAGCGCTGTGCCCAATATACAGAAACGTCTTGCGGTATCTCCTACAGGGAAAGTGCCAGGAGGGAATTGCGGAGCTTGTTCTCAGTGTCTCTGAGAATTGCTCTGATTATCTGTGTGACCTCTTTGCTAAGACGCTCCAGAGAGCCGTCCTCAAAACCAACACACATCTTGACATATCTCCCACACTGATCGCAGTGTCTCCAGAAACGGCATTCAAGGAGCCAGGAGGTTTTCTCCCTACACTGTCCATTGAGTTGTCCTCAAAACCAATATACATCCTGCTATATCTCCCACATGGAAAGTGCCAGGAGGGAGAAGTGGGGATTATGTTTAGACTTTCTCGGAACTGCTTCAAATCAACTAGATATCTTTGTGCTGTAAATCTCCCAACAGCCAAACGCAAAAGCAGCAAACATCTCGCTGTATGTCCCACATCCAAAGTGCCAAGAGAGAGCTTGCTCTCCCTGTCTTTGAGTACTGTTTTCACTGTCCCGGTTACCTCTTTGCTAACATTCTCTTCAGAGCTGCAGTGAAACCAGGAACCACGTGGAGAAGGCAGCCACACTGAAAGTGCCTGGAGGGAACATTGGGGCTTCTTCTCAGTGTCTCTGACATAGGGTTTCACTCTCCCGGGAAAGTCTCTGCTAACACCGTGCAGAGCGCTGTGCCCAATATACAGAAACGTCTTGCGGTATCTCCTACAGGGAAAGTGCCAGGAGGGAATTGCGGAGCTTGTTCTCAGTGTCTCTGAGAATTGCTCTGATTATCTGTGTGACCTCTTTGCTAAGACGCTCCAGAGAGCCGTCCTCAAAACCAACACACATCTTGACATATCTCCCACACTGATCGCAGTGTCTCCAGAAACGGCATTCAAGGAGCCAGGAGGTTTTCTCCCTACACTGTCCATTGAGTTGTCCTCAAAACCAATATACATCCTGCTATATCTCCCACATGGAAAGTGCCAGGAGGGAGAAGTGGGGATTATGTTTAGACTTTCTCGGAACTGCTTCAAATCAACTAGATATCTTTGTGCTGTAAATCTCCCAACAGCCAAACGCAAAAGCAGCAAACATCTCGCTGTATGTCCCACATCCAAAGTGCCAAGAGAGAGCTTGCTCTCCCTGTCTTTGAGTACTGTTTTCACTGTCCCGGTTACCTCTTTGCTAACATTCTCTTCAGAGCCGCAGTGAAACCAGGAACCACGTGGAGAAGGTACCCACACTGAAAGTGCCTGGAGGGAACATTGGGGCTTCTTCTCAGTGTCTCTGACATAGGGTTTCACTGTCCCGGGAAAGTCTCTGCTAACACCGTGCAGAGCGCTGTGCCCAATATACAGAAACGTCTTGCGGTATCTCCTACAGGGAAAGTGCCAGGAGGGAATTGCGGAGCTTGTTCTCAGTGTCTCTGAGAATTGCTCTGACTATCTGTGTGACCTCTTTGCTAAGACGCTCCAGAGAGCCGTCCTCAAAACCAACACACATCTTGCCATATCTCCCACATTGATCGCAGTGTCTCCAGAAACGGCATTCAAGGAGCCAGGAGGTTTTCTCCCTACACTGTCCATTGAGTTGTCCTCAAAACCAATATACATCCTGCTATATCTCCCACATGGAAAGTGCCAGGAGGGAGAAGTGGGGATTATGTTTAGACTTTCTCGGAACTGCTTCAAATCAACTAGATATCTTTGTGCTGTAAATCTCCCAACAGCCAAACGCAAAAGCAGCAAACATCTCGCTGTATGTCCCACATCCAAAGTGCCAAGAGAGAGCTTGCTCTCCCTGTCTTTGAGTACTGTTTTCACTGTCCCGGTTACCTCTTTGCTAACATTCTCTTCAGAGCTGCAGTGAAACCAGGAACCACGTGGAGGAAGCACCCACACTGAAAGTGCCTGGAGGGAACATTGGGGCTTCTTCTCAGTGTCTCTGACATAGGGTTTCACTGTCCCGGGAAAGTCTCTGCTAACACCGTGCAGAGCGCTGTGCCCAATATACAGAAACGTCTTGCGGTATCTCCTACAGGGAAAGTGCCAGGAGGGAATTGCGGAGCTTGTTCTCAGTGTCTCTGAGAATTGCTCTGATTATCTGTGTGACCTCTTTGCTAAGACGCTCCAGAGAGCCGTCCTCAAAACCAACACACATCTTGCCATATCTCCCACACTGATCGCAGTGTCTCCAGAAACGGCATTCAAGGAGCCAGGAGGTTTTCTCCCTACACTGTCCATTGAGTTGTCCTCAAAACCAATATACATCCTGCTATATCTCCCACATGGAAAGTGCCAGGAGGGAGAAGTGGGGATTATGTTTAGACTTTCTCGGAACTGCTTCAAATCAACTAGATATCTTTGTGCTGTAAATCTCCCAACAGCCAAACGCAAAAGCAGCAAACATCTCGCTGTATGTCCCACATCCAAAGTGCCAAGAGAGAGCTTGCTCTCCCTGTCTTTGAGTACTGTTTTCACTGTCCCGGTTACCTCTTTGCTAGCATTCTCTTCAGAGCCGCAGTGAAACCAGGAACCACGTGGAGAAGGCAGCCACACTGAAAGTGCCTGGAGGGAACATTGGGGCTTCTTCTCAGTGTCTCTGACATAGGGTTTCACTGTCCCGGGAAAGTCTCTGCTAACACCCTGCAGAGCGCTGTGCCCAATATACAGAAACGTCTTGCGGTATCTCCTACAGGGAAAGTGCCAGGAGGGAATTGCGGAGCTTGTTCTCAGTGTCTCTGAGAATTGCTCTGATTATCTGTGTGACCTCTTTGCTAAGACGCTCCAGAGAGCCGTCCTCAAAACCAACACACATCTTGACATATCTCCCACATTGATCGCAGTGTCTCCAGAAACGGCATTCAAGGAGCCAGGAGGTTTTCTCCCTACACTGTCCATTGAGTTGTCCTCAAAACCAATATACATCCTGCTATATCTCCCACATGGAAAGTGCCAGGAGGGAGAAGTGGGGCTTATGTTTAGACTTTCTCGGAACTGCTTCAAATCAACTAGATATCTTTGTGCTGTAAATCTCCCAACAGCCAAACGCAAAAGCAGCAAACATCTCGCTGTATGTCCCACATCCAAAGTGCCAAGAGAGAGCTTGCTCTCCCTGTCTTTGAGTACTGTTTTCACTGTCCCGGTTACCTCTTTGCTAACATTCTCTTCAGAGCTGCAGTGAAACCAGGAACCACGTGGAGGAAGCACCCACACTGAAAGTGCCTGGAGGGAACATTGGGGCTTCTTCTCAGTGTCTCTGACATAGGGTTTCACTGTCCCGGGAAAGTCTCTGCTAACACCGTGCAGAGCGCTGTGCCCAATATACAGAAACGTCTTGCGGTATCTCCTACAGGGAAAGTGCCAGGAGGGAATTGCGGAGCTTGTTCTCAGTGTCTCTGAGAATTGCTCTGATTATCTGTGTGACCTCTTTGCTAAGACGCTCCAGAGAGCCGTCCTCAAAACCAACACACATCTCGACATATCTCCCACACTGATCGCAGTGTCTCCAGAAACGGCATTCAAGGAGCCAGGAGGTTTTCTCCCTACACTGTCCATTGAGTTGTCCTCAAAACCAATATACATCCTGCTATATCTCCCACATGGAAAGTGCCAGGAGGGAGAAGTGGGGATTATGTTTAGACTTTCTCGGAACTGCTTCAAATCAACTAGATATCTTTGTGCTGTAAATCTCCCAACAGCCAAACGCAAAAGCAGCAAACATCTCGCTGTATGTCCCACATCCAAAGTGCCAAGAGAGAGCTTGCTCTCCCTGTCTTTGAGTACTGTTTTCACTGTCCCGGTTACCTCTTTGCTAACATTCTCTTCAGAGCCGCAGTGAAACCAGGAACCACGTGGAGAAGGTACCCACACTGAAAGTGCCTGGAGGGAACATTGGGGCTTCTTCTCAGTGTCTCTGACATAGGGTTTCACTGTCCCGGGAAAGTCTCTGCTAACACCGTGCAGAGCGCTGTGCCCAATATACAGAAACGTCTTGCGGTATCTCCTACAGGGAAAGTGCCAGGAGGGAATTGCGGAGCTTGTTCTCAGTGTCTCTGAGAATTGCTCTGATTATCTGTGTGACCTCTTTGCTAAGACGCTCCAGAGAGCCGTCCTCAAAACCAACACACATCTTGCCATATCTCCCACATTGATCGCAGTGTCTCCAGAAACGGCATTCAAGGAGCCAGGACCTTTTCTCCCTACACTGTCCATTGAGTTGTCCTCAAAACCAATATACATCCTGCTATATCTCCCACATGGAAAGTGCCAGGAGGGAGAAGTGGGGCTTATGTTTAGACTTTCTCGGAACTGCTTCAAATCAACTAGATATCTTTGTGCTGTAAATCTCCCAACAGCCAAACGCAAAAGCAGCAAACATCTCGCTGTATGTCCCACATCCAAAGTGCCAAGAGAGAGCTTGCTCTCCCTGTCTTTGAGTACTGTTTTCACTGTCCCGGTTACCTCTTTGCTAACATTCTCTTCAGAGCTGCAGTGAAACCAGGAACCACGTGGAGAAAGCACCCACACTGAAAGTGCCTGGAGGGAACATTGGGGCTTCTTCTCAGTGTCTCTGACATAGGGTTTCACTGTCCCGGGAAAGTCTCTGCTAACACCCTGCAGAGCGCTGTGCCCAATATACAGAAACGTCTTGCGGTATCTCCTACAGGGAAAGTGCCAGGAGGGAATTGCGGAGCTTGTTCTCAGTGTCTCTGAGAATTGCTCTGATTATCTGTGTGACCTCTTTGCTAAGACTCTCCAGAGCGCCGTCCTCAAAACCAACACACATCTTGACATATCTCCCACATTGATCGCAGTGTCTCCAGAAACGGCATTCAAGGAGCCAGGAGGTTTTCTCCCTACACTGTCCATTGAGTTGTCCTCAAAACCAATATACATCCTGCTATATCTCCCACATGGAAAGTGCCAGGAGGGAGAAGTGGGGATTATGTTTAGACTTTCTCGGAACTGCTTCAAATCAACTAGATATCTTTGTGCTGTAAATCTCCCAACAGCCAAACGCAAAAGCAGCAAACATCTCGCTGTATGTCCCACATCCAAAGTGCCAAGAGAGAGCTTGCTCTCCCTGTCTTTGAGTACTGTTTTCACTGTCCCGGTTACCTCTTTGCTAGCATTCTCTTCAGAGCCGCAGTGAAACCAGGAACCACGTGGAGAAGGCAGCCACACTGAAAGTGCCTGGAGGGAACATTGGGGCTTCTTCTCAGTGTCTCTGACATAGGGTTTCACTGTCCCGGGAAAGTCTCTGCTAACACCGTGCAGAGCGCTGTGCCCAATATACAGAAACGTCTTGCGGTATCTCCTACAGGGAAAGTGCCAGGAGGGAATTGCGGAGCTTGTTCTCAGTGTCTCTGAGAATTGCTCTGATTATCTGTGTGACCTCTTTGCTAAGACGCTCCAGAGAGCCGTCCTCAAAACCAACACACATCTTGACATATCTCCCACACTGATCGCAGTGTCTCCAGAAACGGCATTCAAGGAGCCAGGAGGTTTTCTCCCTACACTGTCCATTGAGTTGTCCTCAAAACCAATATACATCCTGCTATATCTCCCACATGGAAAGTGCCAGGAGGGAGAAGTGGGGATTATGTTTAGACTTTCTCGGAACTGCTTCAAATCAACTAGATATCTTTGTGCTGTAAATCTCCCAACAGCCAAACGCAAAAGCAGCAAACATCTCGCTGTATGTCCCACATCCAAAGTGCCAAGAGAGAGCTTGCTCTCCCTGTCTTTGAGTACTGTTTTCACTGTCCCGGTTACCTCTTTGCTAACATTCTCTTCAGAGCCGCAGTGAAACCAGGAACCACGTGGAGAAGGTACCCACACTGAAAGTGCCTGGAGGGAACAGTGGGGCTTCTTCTCAGTGTCTCTGACATAGGGTTTCACTGTCCCGGGAAAGTCTCTGCTAACACCCTGCAGAGCGCTGTGCCCAATATACAGAAACGTCTTGCGGTATCTCCTACAGGGAAAGTGCCAGGAGGGAATTGCGGAGCTTGTTCTCAGTGTCTCTGAGAATTGCTCTGATTATCTGTGTGACCTCTTTGCTAAGACGCTCCAGAGAGCCGTCCTCAAAACCAACACACATCTTGCCATATCTCCCACATTGATCGCAGTGTCTCCAGAAACGGCATTCAAGGAGCCAGGACCTTTTCTCCCTACACTGTCCATTGAGTTGTCCTCAAAACCAATATACATCCTGCTATATCTCCCACATGGAAAGTGCCAGGAGGGAGAAGTGGGGATTATGTTTAGACTTTCTCGGAACTGCTTCAAATCAACTAGATATCTTTGTGCTGTAAATCTCCCAACAGCCAAACGCAAAAGCAGCAAACATCTCGCTGTATGTCCCACATCCAAAGTGCCAAGAGAGAGCTTGCTCTCCCTGTCTTTGAGTACTGTTTTCACTGTCCCGGTTACCTCTTTGCTAACATTCTCTTCAGAGCTGCAGTGAAACCAGGAACCACGTGGAGAAAGCACCCACACTGAAAGTGCCTGGAGGGAACATTGGGGCTTCTTCTCAGTGTCTCTGACATAGGGTTTCACTGTCCCGGGAAAGTCTCTGCTAACACCCTGCAGAGCGCTGTGCCCAATATACAGAAACGTCTTGCGGTATCTCCTACAGGGAAAGTGCCAGGAGGGAATTGCGGAGCTTGTTCTCAGTGTCTCTGAGAATTGCTCTGATTATCTGTGTGACCTCTTTGCTAAGACTCTCCAGAGAGCCGTCCTCAAAACAAACACACATATTGACATATCTCCCACATTGATCGCAGTGTCTCCAGAAACGGCATTCAAGGAGCCAGGACCTTTTCTCCCTACACTGTCCATTGAGTTGTCCTCAAAACCAATATACATCCTGCTATATCTCCCACATGGAAAGTGCCAGGAGGGAGAAGTGGGGATTATGTTTAGACTTTCTCGGAACTGCTTCAAATCAACTAGATATCTTTGTGCTGTAAATCTCCCAACAGCCAAACGCAAAAGCAGCAAACATCTCGCTGTATGTCCCACATCCAAAGTGCCAAGAGAGAGCTTGCTCTCCCTGTCTTTGAGTACTGTTTTCACTGTCCCGGTTACCTCTTTGCTAACATTCTCTTCAGAGCTGCAGTGAAACCAGGAACCACGTGGAGAAGGCAGCCACACTGAAAGTGCCTGGAGGGAACATTGGGGCTTCTTCTCAGTGTCTCTGACATAGGGTTTCACTGTCCCGGGAAAGTCTCTGCTAACACCGTGCAGAGCGCTGTGCCCAATATACAGAAACGTCTTGCGGTATCTCCTACAGGGAAAGTGCCAGGAGGGAATTGCGGAGCTTGTTCTCAGTGTCTCTGAGAATTGCTCTGATTATCTGTGTGACCTCTTTGCTAAGACTCTCCAGAGAGCCGTCCTCAAAACCAACACACATCTTGCCATATCTCCCACATTGATCGCAGTGTCTCCAGAAACGGCATTCAAGGAGCCAGGACCTTTTCTCCCTACACTGTCCATTGAGTTGTCCTCAAAACCAATATACATCCTGCTATATCTCCCACATGGAAAGTGCCAGGAGGGAGAAGTGGGGATTATGTTTAGACTTTCTCGGAACTGCTTCAAATCAACTAGATATCTTTGTGCTGTAAATCTCCCAACAGCCAAACGCAAAAGCAGCAAACATCTCGCTATATGTCCCACATCCAAAGTGCCAAGAGAGAGCTTGCTCTCCCTGTCTTTGAGTACTGTTTTCACTGTCCCGGTTACCTCTTTGCTAACATTCTCTTCAGAGCTGCAGTGAAACCAGGAACCACGTGGAGAAAGCACCCACACTGAAAGTGCCTGGAGGGAACATTGGGGCTTCTTCTCAGTGTCTCTGACATAGGGTTTCACTGTCCCGGGAAAGTCTCTGCTAACACCGTGCAGAGCGCTGTGCCCAATATACAGAAACGTCTTGCGGTATCTCCTACAGGGAAAGTGCCAGGAGGGAATTGCGGAGCTTGTTCTCAGTGTCTCTGAGAATTGCTCTGATTATCTGTGTGACCTCTTTGCTAAGACTCTCCAGAGAGCCGTCCTCAAAACCAACACACATCTTGACATATCTCCCACATTGATCGCAGTGTCTCCAGAAACGGCATTCAAGGAGCCAGGACCTTTTCTCCCTACACTGTCCATTGAGTTGTCCTCAAAACCAATATACATCCTGCTATATCTCCCACATGGAAAGTGCCAGGAGGGAGAAGTGGGGATTATGTTTAGACTTTCTCGGAACTGCTTCAAATCAACTAGATATCTTTGTGCTGTAAATCTCCCAACAGCCAAACGCAAAAGCAGCAAACATCTCGCTGTATGTCCCACATCCAAAGTGCCAAGAGAGAGCTTGCTCTCCCTGTCTTTGAGTACTGTTTTCACTGTCCCGGTTACCTCTTTGCTAACATTCTCTTCAGAGCCGCAGTGAAACCAGGAACCACGTGGAGAAAGCACCCACACTGAAAGTGCCTGGAGGGAACATTGGGGCTTCTTCTCAGTGTCTCTGACATAGGGTTTCACTGTCCCGGGAAAGTCTCTGCTAACACCCTGCAGAGCGCTGTGCCCAATATACAGAAACGTCTTGCGGTATCTCCTACAGGGAAAGTGCCAGGAGGGAATTGCGGAGCTTGTTCTCAGTGTCTCTGAGAATTGCTCTGATTATCTGTGTGACCTCTTTGCTAAGACTCTCCAGAGAGCCGTCCTCAAAACCAACACACATCTTGACATATCTCCCACATTGATCGCAGTGTCTCCAGAAACGGCATTCAAGGAGCCAGGACCTTTTCTCCCTACACTGTCCATTGAGTTGTCCTCAAAACCAATATACATCCTGCTATATCTCCCACATGGAAAGTGCCAGGAGGGAGAAGTGGGGATTATGTTTAGACTTTCTCGGAACTGCTTCAAATCAACTAGATATCTTTGTGCTGTAAATCTCCCAACAGCCAAACGCAAAAGCAGCAAACATCTCGCTGTATGTCCCACATCCAAAGTGCCAAGAGAGAGCTTGCTCTCCCTGTCTTTGAGTACTGTTTTCACTGTCCCGGTTACCTCTTTGCTAGCATTCTCTTCAGAGCCGCAGTGAAACCAGGAACCACGTGGAGAAGGCAGCCACACTGAAAGTGCCTGGAGGGAACATTGGGGCTTCTTCTCAGTGTCTCTGACATAGGGTTTCACTGTCCCGGGAAAGTCTCTGCTAACACCGTGCAGAGCGCTGTGCCCAATATACAGAAACGTCTTGCGGTATCTCCTACAGGGAAAGTGCCAGGAGGGAATTGCGGAGCTTGTTCTCAGTGTCTCTGAGAATTGCTCTGATTATCTGTGTGACCTCTTTGCTAAGACTCTCCAGAGAGCCGTCCTCAAAACCAACACACATCTTGACATATCTCCCACATTGATCGCAGTGTCTCCAGAAACGGCATTCAAGGAGCCAGGAGGTTTTCTCCCTACACTGTCCATTGAGTTGTCCTCAAAACCAATATACATCCTGCTATATCTCCCACATGGAAAGTGCCAGGAGGGAGAAGTGGGGCTTATGTTTAGACTTTCTCGGAACTGCTTCAAATCAACTAGATATCTTTGTGCTGTAAATCTCCCAACAGCCAAACGCAAAAGCAGCAAACATCTCGCTGTATGTCCCACATCCAAAGTGCCAAGAGAGAGCTTGCTCTCCCTGTCTTTGAGTACTGTTTTCACTGTCCCGGTTACCTCTTTGCTAGCATTCTCTTCAGAGCCGCAGTGAAACCAGGAACCACGTGGAGAAGGTACCCACACTGAAAGTGCCTGGAGGGAACATTGGGGCTTCTTCTCAGTGTCTCTGACATAGGGTTTCACTGTCCCGGGAAAGTCTCTGCTAACACCCTGCAGAGCGCTGTGCCCAATATACAGAAACGTCTTGCGGTATCTCCTACAGGGAAAGTGCCAGGAGGGAATTGCGGAGCTTGTTCTCAGTGTCTCTGAGAATTGCTCTGATTATCTGTGTGACCTCTTTGCTAAGACTCTCCAGAGAGCCGTCCTCAAAACAAACACACATCTTGCCATATCTCCCACATTGATCGCAGTGTCTCCAGAAACGGCATTCAAGGAGCCAGGACCTTTTCTCCCTACACTGTCCATTGAGTTGTCCTCAAAACCAATATACATCCTGCTATATCTCCCACATGGAAAGTGCCAGGAGGGAGAAGTGGGGATTATGTTTAGACTTTCTCGGAACTGCTTCAAATCAACTAGATATCTTTGTGCTGTAAATCTCCCAACAGCCAAACGCAAAAGCAGCAAACATCTCGCTGTATGTCCCACATCCAAAGTGCCAAGAGAGAGCTTGCTCTCCCTGTCTTTGAGTACTGTTTTCACTGTCCCGGTTACCTCTTTGCTAGCATTCTCTTCAGAGCCGCAGTGAAACCAGGAACCACGTGGAGAAGGTACCCACACTGAAAGTGCCTGGAGGGAACATTGGGGCTTCTTCTCAGTGTCTCTGACATAGGGTTTCACTGTCCCGGGAAAGTCTCTGCTAACACCGTGCAGAGCGCTGTGCCCAATATACAGAAACGTCTTGCGGTATCTCCTACAGGGAAAGTGCCAGGAGGGAATTGCGGAGCTTGTTCTCAGTGTCTCTGAGAATTGCTCTGATTATCTGTGTGACCTCTTTGCTAAGACGCTCCAGAGAGCCGTCCTCAAAACCAACACACATCTTGCCATATCTCCCACATTGATCGCAGTGTCTCCAGAAACGGCATTCAAGGAGCCAGGACCTTTTCTCCCTACACTGTCCATTGAGTTGTCCTCAAAACCAATATACATCCTGCTATATCTCCCACATGGAAAGTGCCAGGAGGGAGAAGTGGGGCTTATGTTTAGACTTTCTCGGAACTGCTTCAAATCAACTAGATATCTTTGTGCTGTAAATCTCCCAACAGCCAAACGCAAAAGCAGCAAACATCTCGCTGTATGTCCCACATCCAAAGTGCCAAGAGAGAGCTTGCTCTCCCTGTCTTTGAGTACTGTTTTCACTGTCCCGGTTACCTCTTTGCTAGCATTCTCTTCAGAGCCGCAGTGAAACCAGGAACCACGTGGAGAAGGCAGCCACACTGAAAGTGCCTGGAGGGAACATTGGGGCTTCTTCTCAGTGTCTCTGACATAGGGTTTCACTGTCCCGGGAAAGTCTCTGCTAACACCCTGCAGAGCGCTGTGCCCAATATACAGAAACGTCTTGCGGTATCTCCTACAGGGAAAGTGCCAGGAGGGAATTGCGGAGCTTGTTCTCAGTGTCTCTGAGAATTGCTCTGATTATCTGTGTGACCTCTTTGCTAAGACGCTCCAGAGAGCCGTCCTCAAAACCAACACACATCTTGACATATCTCCCACATTGATCGCAGTGTCTCCAGAAACGGCATTCAAGGAGCCAGGAGGTTTTCTCCCTACACTGTCCATTGAGTTGTCCTCAAAACCAATATACATCCTGCTATATCTCCCACATGGAAAGTGCCAGGAGGGAGAAGTGGGGATTATGTTTAGACTTTCTCGGAACTGCTTCAAATCAACTAGATATCTTTGTGCTGTAAATCTCCCAACAGCCAAACGCAAAAGCAGCAAACATCTCGCTGTATGTCCCACATCCAAAGTGCCAAGAGAGAGCTTGCTCTCCCTGTCTTTGAGTACTGTTTTCACTGTCCCGGTTACCTCTTTGCTAACATTCTCTTCAGAGCTGCAGTGAAACCAGGAACCACGTGGAGAAAGCACCCACACTGAAAGTGCCTGGAGGGAACATTGGGGCTTCTTCTCAGTGTCTCTGACATAGGGTTTCACTGTCCCGGGAAAGTCTCTGCTAACACCGTGCAGAGCGCTGTGCCCAATATACAGAAACGTCTTGCGGTATCTCCTACAGGGAAAGTGCCAGGAGGGAATTGCGGAGCTTGTTCTCAGTGTCTCTGAGAATTGCTCTGATTATCTGTGTGACCTCTTTGCTAAGACTCTCCAGAGAGCCGTCCTCAAAACCAACACACATCTTGACATATCTCCCACACTGATCGCAGTGTCTCCAGAAACGGCATTCAAGGAGCCAGGAGGTTTTCTCCCTACACTGTCCATTGAGTTGTCCTCAAAACCAATATACATCCTGCTATATCTCCCACATGGAAAGTGCCAGGAGGGAGAAGTGGGGATTATGTTTAGACTTTCTCGGAACTGCTTCAAATCAACTAGATATCTTTGTGCTGTAAATCTCCCAACAGCCAAACGCAAAAGCAGCAAACATCTCGCTGTATGTCCCACATCCAAAGTGCCAAGAGAGAGCTTGCTCTCCCTGTCTTTGAGTACTGTTTTCACTGTCCCGGTTACCTCTTTGCTAACATTCTCTTCAGAGCCGCAGTGAAACCAGGAACCACGTGGAGAAGGTACCCACACTGAAAGTGCCTGGAGGGAACAGTGGGGCTTCTTCTCAGTGTCTCTGACATAGGGTTTCACTGTCCCGGGAAAGTCTCTGCTAACACCCTGCAGAGCGCTGTGCCCAATATACAGAAACGTCTTGCGGTATCTCCTACAGGGAAAGTGCCAGGAGGGAATTGCGGAGCTTGTTCTCAGTGTCTCTGAGAATTGCTCTGATTATCTGTGTGACCTCTTTGCTAAGACGCTCCAGAGAGCCGTCCTCAAAACCAACACACATCTTGCCATATCTCCCACATTGATCGCAGTGTCTCCAGAAACGGCATTCAAGGAGCCAGGACCTTTTCTCCCTACACTGTCCATTGAGTTGTCCTCAAAACCAATATACATCCTGCTATATCTCCCACATGGAAAGTGCCAGGAGGGAGAAGTGGGGATTATGTTTAGACTTTCTCGGAACTGCTTCAAATCAACTAGATATCTTTGTGCTGTAAATCTCCCAACAGCCAAACGCAAAAGCAGCAAACATCTCGCTGTATGTCCCACATCCAAAGTGCCAAGAGAGAGCTTGCTCTCCCTGTCTTTGAGTACTGTTTTCACTGTCCCGGTTACCTCTTTGCTAACATTCTCTTCAGAGCTGCAGTGAAACCAGGAACCACGTGGAGAAGGCAGCCACACTGAAAGTGCCTGGAGGGAACATTGGGGCTTCTTCTCAGTGTCTCTGACATAGGGTTTCACTGTCCCGGGAAAGTCTCTGCTAACACCGTGCAGAGCGCTGTGCCCAATATACAGAAACGTCTTGCGGTATCTCCTACAGGGAAAGTGCCAGGAGGGAATTGCGGAGCTTGTTCTCAGTGTCTCTGAGAATTGCTCTGATTATCTGTGTGACCTCTTTGCTAAGACGCTCCAGAGAGCCGTCCTCAAAACCAACACACATCTTGCCATATCTCCCACATTGATCGCAGTGTCTCCAGAAACGGCATTCAAGGAGCCAGGACCTTTTCTCCCTACACTGTCCATTGAGTTGTCCTCAAAACCAATATACATCCTGCTATATCTCCCACATGGAAAGTGCCAGGAGGGAGAAGTGGGGATTATGTTTAGACTTTCTCGGAACTGCTTCAAATCAACTAGATATCTTTGTGCTGTAAATCTCCCAACAGCCAAACGCAAAAGCAGCAAACATCTCGCTGTATGTCCCACATCCAAAGTGCCAAGAGAGAGCTTGCTCTCCCTGTCTTTGAGTACTGTTTTCACTGTCCCGGTTACCTCTTTGCTAACATTCTCTTCAGAGCTGCAGTGAAACCAGGAACCACGTGGAGAAAGCACCCACACTGAAAGTGCCTGGAGGGAACATTGGGGCTTCTTCTCAGTGTCTCTGACATAGGGTTTCACTGTCCCGGGAAAGTCTCTGCTAACACCCTGCAGAGCGCTGTGCCCAATATACAGAAACGTCTTGCGGTATCTCCTACAGGGAAAGTGCCAGGAGGGAATTGCGGAGCTTGTTCTCAGTGTCTCTGAGAATTGCTCTGATTATCTGTGTGACCTCTTTGCTAAGACTCTCCAGAGAGCCGTCCTCAAAACAAACACACATATTGACATATCTCCCACATTGATCGCAGTGTCTCCAGAAACGGCATTCAAGGAGCCAGGACCTTTTCTCCCTACACTGTCCATTGAGTTGTCCTCAAAACCAATATACATCCTGCTATATCTCCCACATGGAAAGTGCCAGGAGGGAGAAGTGGGGATTATGTTTAGACTTTCTCGGAACTGCTTCAAATCAACTAGATATCTTTGTGCTGTAAATCTCCCAACAGCCAAACGCAAAAGCAGCAAACATCTCGCTGTATGTCCCACATCCAAAGTGCCAAGAGAGAGCTTGCTCTCCCTGTCTTTGAGTACTGTTTTCACTGTCCCGGTTACCTCTTTGCTAACATTCTCTTCAGAGCTGCAGTGAAACCAGGAACCACGTGGAGAAGGCAGCCACACTGAAAGTGCCTGGAGGGAACATTGGGGCTTCTTCTCAGTGTCTCTGACATAGGGTTTCACTGTCCCGGGAAAGTCTCTGCTAACACCGTGCAGAGCGCTGTGCCCAATATACAGAAACGTCTTGCGGTATCTCCTACAGGGAAAGTGCCAGGAGGGAATTGCGGAGCTTGTTCTCAGTGTCTCTGAGAATTGCTCTGATTATCTGTGTGACCTCTTTGCTAAGACTCTCCAGAGAGCCGTCCTCAAAACCAACACACATCTTGCCATATCTCCCACATTGATCGCAGTGTCTCCAGAAACGGCATTCAAGGAGCCAGGACCTTTTCTCCCTACACTGTCCATTGAGTTGTCCTCAAAACCAATATACATCCTGCTATATCTCCCACATGGAAAGTGCCAGGAGGGAGAAGTGGGGATTATGTTTAGACTTTCTCGGAACTGCTTCAAATCAACTAGATATCTTTGTGCTGTAAATCTCCCAACAGCCAAACGCAAAAGCAGCAAACATCTCGCTGTATGTCCCACATCCAAAGTGCCAAGAGAGAGCTTGCTCTCCCTGTCTTTGAGTACTGTTTTCACTGTCCCGGTTACCTCTTTGCTAACATTCTCTTCAGAGCTGCAGTGAAACCAGGAACCACGTGGAGAAAGCACCCACACTGAAAGTGCCTGGAGGGAACATTGGGGCTTCTTCTCAGTGTCTCTGACATAGGGTTTCACTGTCCCGGGAAAGTCTCTGCTAACACCGTGCAGAGCGCTGTGCCCAATATACAGAAACGTCTTGCGGTATCTCCTACAGGGAAAGTGCCAGGAGGGAATTGCGGAGCTTGTTCTCAGTGTCTCTGAGAATTGCTCTGATTATCTGTGTGACCTCTTTGCTAAGACTCTCCAGAGAGCCGTCCTCAAAACCAACACACATCTTGACATATCTCCCACATTGATCGCAGTGTCTCCAGAAACGGCATTCAAGGAGCCAGGACCTTTTCTCCCTACACTGTCCATTGAGTTGTCCTCAAAACCAATATACATCCTGCTATATCTCCCACATGGAAAGTGCCAGGAGGGAGAAGTGGGGATTATGTTTAGACTTTCTCGGAACTGCTTCAAATCAACTAGATATCTTTGTGCTGTAAATCTCCCAACAGCCAAACGCAAAAGCAGCAAACATCTCGCTGTATGTCCCACATCCAAAGTGCCAAGAGAGAGCTTGCTCTCCCTGTCTTTGAGTACTGTTTTCACTGTCCCGGTTACCTCTTTGCTAACATTCTCTTCAGAGCCGCAGTGAAACCAGGAACCACGTGGAGAAAGCACCCACACTGAAAGTGCCTGGAGGGAACATTGGGGCTTCTTCTCAGTGTCTCTGACATAGGGTTTCACTGTCCCGGGAAAGTCTCTGCTAACACCGTGCAGAGCGCTGTGCCCAATATACAGAAACGTCTTGCGGTATCTCCTACAGGGAAAGTGCCAGGAGGGAATTGCGGAGCTTGTTCTCAGTGTCTCTGAGAATTGCTCTGATTATCTGTGTGACCTCTTTGCTAAGACTCTCCAGAGAGCCGTCCTCAAAACCAACACACATCTTGACATATCTCCCACATTGATCGCAGTGTCTCCAGAAACGGCATTCAAGGAGCCAGGACCTTTTCTCCCTACACTGTCCATTGAGTTGTCCTCAAAACCAATATACATCCTGCTATATCTCCCACATGGAAAGTGCCAGGAGGGAGAAGTGGGGATTATGTTTAGACTTTCTCGGAACTGCTTCAAATCAACTAGATATCTTTGTGCTGTAAATCTCCCAACAGCCAAACGCAAAAGCAGCAAACATCTCGCTGTATGTCCCACATCCAAAGTGCCAAGAGAGAGCTTGCTCTCCCTGTCTTTGAGTACTGTTTTCACTGTCCCGGTTACCTCTTTGCTAGCATTCTCTTCAGAGCCGCAGTGAAACCAGGAACCACGTGGAGAAGGCAGCCACACTGAAAGTGCCTGGAGGGAACATTGGGGCTTCTTCTCAGTGTCTCTGACATAGGGTTTCACTGTCCCGGGAAAGTCTCTGCTAACACCGTGCAGAGCGCTGTGCCCAATATACAGAAACGTCTTGCGGTATCTCCTACAGGGAAAGTGCCAGGAGGGAATTGCGGAGCTTGTTCTCAGTGTCTCTGAGAATTGCTCTGATTATCTGTGTGACCTCTTTGCTAAGACTCTCCAGAGAGCCGTCCTCAAAACCAACACACATCTTGACATATCTCCCACATTGATCGCAGTGTCTCCAGAAACGGCATTCAAGGAGCCAGGAGGTTTTCTCCCTACACTGTCCATTGAGTTGTCCTCAAAACCAATATACATCCTGCTATATCTCCCACATGGAAAGTGCCAGGAGGGAGAAGTGGGGCTTATGTTTAGACTTTCTCGGAACTGCTTCAAATCAACTAGATATCTTTGTGCTGTAAATCTCCCAACAGCCAAACGCAAAAGCAGCAAACATCTCGCTGTATGTCCCACATCCAAAGTGCCAAGAGAGAGCTTGCTCTCCCTGTCTTTGAGTACTGTTTTCACTGTCCCGGTTACCTCTTTGCTAGCATTCTCTTCAGAGCCGCAGTGAAACCAGGAACCACGTGGAGAAGGTACCCACACTGAAAGTGCCTGGAGGGAACATTGGGGCTTCTTCTCAGTGTCTCTGACATAGGGTTTCACTGTCCCGGGAAAGTCTCTGCTAACACCCTGCAGAGCGCTGTGCCCAATATACAGAAACGTCTTGCGGTATCTCCTACAGGGAAAGTGCCAGGAGGGAATTGCGGAGCTTGTTCTCAGTGTCTCTGAGAATTGCTCTGATTATCTGTGTGACCTCTTTGCTAAGACTCTCCAGAGAGCCGTCCTCAAAACAAACACACATCTTGCCATATCTCCCACATTGATCGCAGTGTCTCCAGAAACGGCATTCAAGGAGCCAGGACCTTTTCTCCCTACACTGTCCATTGAGTTGTCCTCAAAACCAATATACATCCTGCTATATCTCCCACATGGAAAGTGCCAGGAGGGAGAAGTGGGGATTATGTTTAGACTTTCTCGGAACTGCTTCAAATCAACTAGATATCTTTGTGCTGTAAATCTCCCAACAGCCAAACGCAAAAGCAGCAAACATCTCGCTGTATGTCCCACATCCAAAGTGCCAAGAGAGAGCTTGCTCTCCCTGTCTTTGAGTACTGTTTTCACTGTCCCGGTTACCTCTTTGCTAGCATTCTCTTCAGAGCCGCAGTGAAACCAGGAACCACGTGGAGAAGGTACCCACACTGAAAGTGCCTGGAGGGAACATTGGGGCTTCTTCTCAGTGTCTCTGACATAGGGTTTCACTGTCCCGGGAAAGTCTCTGCTAACACCGTGCAGAGCGCTGTGCCCAATATACAGAAACGTCTTGCGGTATCTCCTACAGGGAAAGTGCCAGGAGGGAATTGCGGAGCTTGTTCTCAGTGTCTCTGAGAATTGCTCTGATTATCTGTGTGACCTCTTTGCTAAGACGCTCCAGAGAGCCGTCCTCAAAACCAACACACATCTTGCCATATCTCCCACATTGATCGCAGTGTCTCCAGAAACGGCATTCAAGGAGCCAGGACCTTTTCTCCCTACACTGTCCATTGAGTTGTCCTCAAAACCAATATACATCCTGCTATATCTCCCACATGGAAAGTGCCAGGAGGGAGAAGTGGGGCTTATGTTTAGACTTTCTCGGAACTGCTTCAAATCAACTAGATATCTTTGTGCTGTAAATCTCCCAACAGCCAAACGCAAAAGCAGCAAACATCTCGCTGTATGTCCCACATCCAAAGTGCCAAGAGAGAGCTTGCTCTCCCTGTCTTTGAGTACTGTTTTCACTGTCCCGGTTACCTCTTTGCTAGCATTCTCTTCAGAGCCGCAGTGAAACCAGGAACCACGTGGAGAAGGCAGCCACACTGAAAGTGCCTGGAGGGAACATTGGGGCTTCTTCTCAGTGTCTCTGACATAGGGTTTCACTGTCCCGGGAAAGTCTCTGCTAACACCCTGCAGAGCGCTGTGCCCAATATACAGAAACGTCTTGCGGTATCTCCTACAGGGAAAGTGCCAGGAGGGAATTGCGGAGCTTGTTCTCAGTGTCTCTGAGAATTGCTCTGATTATCTGTGTGACCTCTTTGCTAAGACGCTCCAGAGAGCCGTCCTCAAAACCAACACACATCTTGCCATATCTCCCACATTGATCGCAGTGTCTCCAGAAACGGCATTCAAGGAGCCAGGAGGTTTTCTCCCTACACTGTCCATTGAGTTGTCCTCAAAACCAATATACATCCTGCTATATCTCCCACATGGAAAGTGCCAGGAGGGAGAAGTGGGGATTATGTTTAGACTTTCTCGGAACTGCTTCAAATCAACTAGATATCTTTGTGCTGTAAATCTCCCAACAGCCAAACGCAAAAGCAGCAAACATCTCGCTGTATGTCCCACATCCAAAGTGCCAAGAGAGAGCTTGCTCTCCCTGTCTTTGAGTACTGTTTTCACTGTCCCGGTTACCTCTTTGCTAACATTCTCTTCAGAGCTGCAGTGAAACCAGGAACCACGTGGAGAAAGCACCCACACTGAAAGTGCCTGGAGGGAACATTGGGGCTTCTTCTCAGTGTCTCTGACATAGGGTTTCACTGTCCCGGGAAAGTCTCTGCTAACACCGTGCAGAGCGCTGTGCCCAATATACAGAAACGTCTTGCGGTATCTCCTACAGGGAAAGTGCCAGGAGGGAATTGCGGAGCTTGTTCTCAGTGTCTCTGAGAATTGCTCTGATTATCTGTGTGACCTCTTTGCTAAGACTCTCCAGAGAGCCGTCCTCAAAACCAACACACATCTTGCCATATCTCCCACATTGATCGCAGTGTCTCCAGAAACGGCATTCAAGGAGCCAGGAGGTTTTCTCCCTACACTGTCCATTGAGTTGTCCTCAAAACCAATATACATCCTGCTATATCTCCCACATGGAAAGTGCCAGGAGGGAGAAGTGGGGATTATGTTTAGACTTTCTCGGAACTGCTTCAAATCAACTAGATATCTTTGTGCTGTAAATCTCCCAACAGCCAAACGCAAAAGCAGCAAACATCTCGCTGTATGTCCCACATCCAAAGTGCCAAGAGAGAGCTTGCTCTCCCTGTCTTTGAGTACTGTTTTCACTGTCCCGGTTACCTCTTTGCTAACATTCTCTTCAGAGCTGCAGTGAAACCAGGAACCACGTGGAGAAGGCAGCCACACTGAAAGTGCCTGGAGGGAACATTGGGGCTTCTTCTCAGTGTCTCTGACATAGGGTTTCACTGTCCCGGGAAAGTCTCTGCTAACACCGTGCAGAGCGCTGTGCCCAATATACAGAAACGTCTTGCGGTATCTCCTACAGGGAAAGTGCCAGGAGGGAATTGCGGAGCTTGTTCTCAGTGTCTCTGAGAATTGCTCTGATTATCTGTGTGACCTCTTTGCTAAGACGCTCCAGAGAGCCGTCCTCAAAACCAACACACATCTTGCCATATCTCCCACATTGATCGCAGTGTCTCCAGAAACGGCATTCAAGGAGCCAGGACCTTTTCTCCCTACACTGTCCATTGAGTTGTCCTCAAAACCAATATACATCCTGCTATATCTCCCACATGGAAAGTGCCAGGAGGGAGAAGTGGGGATTATGTTTAGACTTTCTCGGAACTGCTTCAAATCAACTAGATATCTTTGTGCTGTAAATCTCCCAACAGCCAAACGCAAAAGCAGCAAACATCTCGCTGTATGTCCCACATCCAAAGTGCCAAGAGAGAGCTTGCTCTCCCTGTCTTTGAGTACTGTTTTCACTGTCCCGGTTACCTCTTTGCTAACATTCTCTTCAGAGCCGCAGTGAAACCAGGAACCACGTGGAGAAGGTACCCACACTGAAAGTGCCTGGAGGGAACATTGGGGCTTTTTCTCAGTGTCTCTGACATAGGGTTTCACTGTCCCGGGAAAGTCTCTGCTAACACCGTGCAGAGCGCTGTGCCCAATATACAGAAACGTCTTGCGGTATCTCCTACAGGGAAAGTGCCAGGAGGGAATTGCGGAGCTTGTTCTCAGTGTCTCTGAGAATTGCTCTGATTATCTGTGTGACCTCTTTGCTAAGACGCTCCAGAGAGCCGTCCTCAAAACCAACACACATCTTGCCATATCTCCCACATTGATCGCAGTGTCTCCAGAAACGGCATTCAAGGAGCCAGGACCTTTTCTCCCTACACTGTCCATTGAGTTGTCCTCAAAACCAATATACATCCTGCTATATCTCCCACATGGAAAGTGCCAGGAGGGAGAAGTGGGGATTATGTTTAGACTTTCTCGGAACTGCTTCAAATCAACTAGATATCTTTGTGCTGTAAATCT
Organism: Larus michahellis; assembly: GCF_964199755.1. NCBI lineage: Eukaryota > Metazoa > Chordata > Aves > Charadriiformes > Laridae > Larus > Larus michahellis. The sequence goes on along the minus strand of NW_027436158.1, from coordinate 429,453 downwards.
CCCAACAGCCAAACGCAAAAGCAGCAAACATCTCGCTGTATGTCCCACATCCAAAGTGCCAAGAGAGAGCTTGCTCTCCCTGTCTTTGAGTACTGTTTTCACTGTCCCGGTTACCTCTTTGCTAGCATTCTCTTCAGAGCTGCAGTGAAACCAGGAACCACGTGGAGAAGGCAGCCAAACTGAAAGTGCCTGGAGGGAACATTGGGGCTTCTTCTCAGTGTCTCTGACATAGGGTTTCACTGTCCCGGGAAAGTCTCTGCTAACACCGTGCAGAGCGCTGTGCCCAATATACAGAAACGTCTTGCGGTATCTCCTACAGGGAAAGTGCCAGGAGGGAATTGCGGAGCTTGTTCTCAGTGTCTCTGAGAATTGCTCTGATTATCTGTGTGACCTCTTTGCTAAGACTCTCCAGAGAGCCGTCCTCAAAACCAACACACATCTTGACATATCTCCCACATTGATCGCAGTGTCTCCAGAAACGGCATTCAAGGAGCCAGGAGGTTTTCTCCCTACACTGTCCATTGAGTTGTCCTCAAAACCAATATACATCCTGCTATATCTCCCACATGGAAAGTGCCAGGAGGGAGAAGTGGGGATTATGTTTAGACTTTCTCGGAACTGCTTCAAATCAACTAGATATCTTTGTGCTGTAAATCTCCCAACAGCCAAACGCAAAAGCAGCAAACATCTCGCTGTATGTCCCACATCCAAAGTGCCAAGAGAGAGCTTGCTCTCCCTGTCTTTGAGTACTGTTTTCACTGTCCCGGTTACCTCTTTGCTAGCATTCTCTTCAGAGCCGCAGTGAAACCAGGAACCACGTGGAGAAGGCAGCCACACTGAAAGTGCCTGGAGGGAACATTGGGGCTTCTTCTCAGTGTCTCTGACATAGGGTTTCACTGACCCGGGAAAGTCTCTGCTAACACCGTGCAGAGCGCTGTGCCCAATATACAGAAACGTCTTGCGGTATCTCCTACAGGGAAAGTGCCAGGAGGGAATTGCGGAGCTTGTTCTCAGTGTCTCTGAGAATTGCTCTGATTATCTGTGTGACCTCTTTGCTAAGACGCTCCAGAGAGCCGTCCTCAAAACCAACACACATCTTGACATATCTCCCACATTGATCGCAGTGTCTCCAGAAACGGCATTCAAGGAGCCAGGACCTTTTCTCCCTACACTGTCCATTGAGTTGTCCTCAAAACCAATATACATCCTGCTATATCTCCCACATGGAAAGTGCCAGGAGGGAGAAGTGGGGATTATGTTTAGACTTTCTCGGAACTGCTTCAAATCAACTAGATATCTTTGTGCTGTAAATCTCCCAACAGCCAAACGCAAAAGCAGCAAACATCTCGCTGTATGTCCCACATCCAAAGTGCCAAGAGAGAGCTTGCTCTCCCTGTCTTTGAGTACTGTTTTCACTGTCCCGGTTACCTCTTTGCTAACATTCTCTTCAGAGCTGCAGTGAAACCAGGAACCACGTGGAGAAAGCACCCACACTGAAAGTGCCTGGAGGGAACATTGGGGCTTCTTCTCAGTGTCTCTGACATAGGGTTTCACTGTCCCGGGAAAGTCTCTGCTAACACCGTGCAGAGCGCTGTGCCCAATATACAGAAACGTCTTGCGGTATCTCCTACAGGGAAAGTGCCAGGAGGGAATTGCGGAGCTTGTTCTCAGTGTCTCTGAGAATTGCTCTGATTATCTGTGTGACCTCTTTGCTAAGACTCTCCAGAGAGCCGTCCTCAAAACCAACACACATCTTGCCATATCTCCCACATTGATCGCAGTGTCTCCAGAAACGGCATTCAAGGAGCCAGGACCTTTTCTCCCTACACTGTCCATTGAGTTGTCCTCAAAACCAATATACATCCTGCTATATCTCCCACATGGAAAGTGCCAGGAGGGAGAAGTGGGGATTATGTTTAGACTTTCTCGGAACTGCTTCAAATCAACTAGATATCTTTGTGCTGTAAATCTCCCAACAGCCAAACGCAAAAGCAGCAAACATCTCGCTGTATGTCCCACATCCAAAGTGCCAAGAGAGAGCTTGCTCTCCCTGTCTTTGAGTACTGTTTTCACTGTCCCGGTTACCTCTTTGCTAGCATTCTCTTCAGAGCTGCAGTGAAACCAGGAACCACGTGGAGAAGGCAGCCACACTGAAAGTGCCTGGAGGGAACATTGGGGCTTCTTCTCAGTGTCTCTGACATAGGGTTTCACTGTCCCGGGAAAGTCTCTGCTAACACCGTGCAGAGCGCTGTGCCCAATATACAGAAACGTCTTGCGGTATCTCCTACAGGGAAAGTGCCAGGAGGGAATTGCGGAGCTTGTTCTCAGTGTCTCTGAGAATTGCTCTGATTATCTGTGTGACCTCTTTGCTAAGACGCTCCAGAGAGCCGTCCTCAAAACCAACACACATCTTGCCATATCTCCCACATTGATCGCAGTGTCTCCAGAAACGGCATTCAAGGAGCCAGGAGGTTTTCTCCCTACACTGTCCATTGAGTTGTCCTCAAAACCAATATACATCCTGCTATATCTCCCACATGGAAAGTGCCAGGAGGGAGAAGTGGGGATTATGTTTAGACTTTCTCGGAACTGCTTCAAATCAACTAGATATCTTTGTGCTGTAAATCTCCCAACAGCCAAACGCAAAAGCAGCAAACATCTCGCTGTATGTCCCACATCCAAAGTGCCAAGAGAGAGCTTGCTCTCCCTGTCTTTGAGTACTGTTTTCACTGTCCCGGTTACCTCTTTGCTAGCATTCTCTTCAGAGCCGCAGTGAAACCAGGAACCACGTGGAGAAGGCACCCACACTGAAAGTGCCTGGAGGGAACATTGGGGCTTCTTCTCAGTGTCTCTGACATAGGGTTTCACTGTCCCGGGAAAGTCTCTGCTAACACCGTGCAGAGCGCTGTGCCCAATATACAGAAACGTCTTGCGGTATCTCCTACAGGGAAAGTGCCAGGAGGGAATTGCGGAGCTTGTTCTCAGTGTCTCTGAGAATTGCTCTGATTATCTGTGTGACCTCTTTGCTAAGACTCTCCAGAGAGCCGTCCTCAAAACCAACACACATCTTGCCATATCTCCCACATTGATCGCAGTGTCTCCAGAAACGGCATTCAAGGAGCCAGGACCTTTTCTCCCTACACTGTCCATTGAGTTGTCCTCAAAACCAATATACATCCTGCTATATCTCCCACATGGAAAGTGCCAGGAGGGAGAAGTGGGGATTATGTTTAGACTTTCTCGGAACTGCTTCAAATCAACTAGATATCTTTGTGCTGTAAATCTCCCAACAGCCAAACGCAAAAGCAGCAAACATCTCGCTGTATGTCCCACATCCAAAGTGCCAAGAGAGAGCTTGCTCTCCCTGTCTTTGAGTACTGTTTTCACTGTCCCGGTTACCTCTTTGCTAGCATTCTCTTCAGAGCCGCAGTGAAACCAGGAACCACGTGGAGAAGGCAGCCACACTGAAAGTGCCTGGAGGGAACATTGGGGCTTCTTCTCAGTGTCTCTGACATAGGGTTTCACTGTCCCGGGAAAGTCTCTGCTAACACCGTGCAGAGCGCTGTGCCCAATATACAGAAACATCTTGCGGTATCTCCTACAGGGAAAGTGCCAGGAGGGAATTGCGGAGCTTGTTCTCAGTGTCTCTGAGAATTGCTCTGATTATCTGTGTGACCTCTTTGCTAAGACTCTCCAGAGAGCCGTCCTCAAAACAAACACACATCTTGACATATCTCCCACATTGATCGCAGTGTCTCCAGAAACGGCATTCAAGGAGCCAGGACCTTTTCTCCCTACACTGTCCATTGAGTTGTCCTCAAAACCAATATACATCCTGCTATATCTCCCACATGGAAAGTGCCAGGAGGGAGAAGTGGGGATTATGTTTAGACTTTCTCGGAACTGCTTCAAATCAACTAGATATCTTTGTGCTGTAAATCTCCCAACAGCCAAACGCAAAAGCAGCAAACATCTCGCTGTATGTCCCACATCCAAAGTGCCAAGAGAGAGCTTGCTCTCCCTGTCTTTGAGTACTGTTTTCACTGTCCCGGTTACCTCTTTGCTAGCATTCTCTTCAGAGCCGCAGTGAAACCAGGAACCACGTGGAGAAGGTACCCACACTGAAAGTGCCTGGAGGGAACATTGGGGCTTCTTCTCAGTGTCTCTGACATAGGGTTTCACTGTCCCGGGAAAGTCTCTGCTAACACCGTGCAGAGCGCTGTGCCCAATATACAGAAACGTCTTGCGGTATCTCCTACAGGGAAAGTGCCAGGAGGGAATTGCGGAGCTTGTTCTCAGTGTCTCTGAGAATTGCTCTGATTATCTGTGTGACCTCTTTGCTAAGACGCTCCAGAGAGCCGTCCTCAAAACCAACACACATCTTGCCATATCTCCCACATTGATCGCAGTGTCTCCAGAAACGGCATTCAAGGAGCCAGGAGGTTTTCTCCCTACACTGTCCATTGAGTTGTCCTCAAAACCAATATACATCCTGCTATATCTCCCACATGGAAAGTGCCAGGAGGGAGAAGTGGGGATTATGTTTAGACTTTCTCGGAACTGCTTCAAATCAACTAGATATCTTTGTGCTGTAAATCTCCCAACAGCCAAACGCAAAAGCAGCAAACATCTCGCTGTATGTCCCACATCCAAAGTGCCAAGAGAGAGCTTGCTCTCCCTGTCTTTGAGTACTGTTTTCACTGTCCCGGTTACCTCTTTGCTAGCATTCTCTTCAGAGCTGCAGTGAAACCAGGAACCACGTGGAGAAGGTACCCACACTGAAAGTGCCTGGAGGGAACATTGGGGCTTCTTCTCAGTGTCTCTGACATAGGGTTTCACTGTCCCGGGAAAGTCTCTGCTAACACCGTGCAGAGCGCTGTGCCCAATATACAGAAACGTCTTGCGGTATCTCCTACAGGGAAAGTGCCAGGAGGGAATTGCGGAGCTTGTTCTCAGTGTCTCTGAGAATTGCTCTGATTATCTGTGTGACCTCTTTGCTAAGACGCTCCAGAGAGCCGTCCTCAAAACCAACACACATCTTGCCATATCTCCCACATTGATCGCAGTGTCTCCAGAAACGGCATTCAAGGAGCCAGGAGGTTTTCTCCCTACACTGTCCATTGAGTTGTCCTCAAAACCAATATACATCCTGCTATATCTCCCACATGGAAAGTGCCAGGAGGGAGAAGTGGGGATTATGTTTAGACTTTCTCGGAACTGCTTCAAATCAACTAGATATCTTTGTGCTGTAAATCTCCCAACAGCCAAACGCAAAAGCAGCAAACATCTCGCTGTATGTCCCACATCCAAAGTGCCAAGAGAGAGCTTGCTCTCCCTGTCTTTGAGTACTGTTTTCACTGTCCCGGTTACCTCTTTGCTAGCATTCTCTTCAGAGCCGCAGTGAAACCAGGAACCACGTGGAGAAGGCACCCACACTGAAAGTGCCTGGAGGGAACATTGGGGCTTCTTCTCAGTGTCTCTGACATAGGGTTTCACTGTCCCGGGAAAGTCTCTGCTAACACCGTGCAGAGCGCTGTGCCCAATATACAGAAACGTCTTGCGGTATCTCCTACAGGGAAAGTGCCAGGAGGGAATTGCGGAGCTTGTTCTCAGTGTCTCTGAGAATTGCTCTGATTATCTGTGTGACCTCTTTGCTAAGACGCTCCAGAGAGCCGTCCTCAAAACCAACACACATCTTGACATATCTCCCACATTGATCGCAGTGTCTCCAGAAACGGCATTCAAGGAGCCAGGACCTTTTCTCCCTACACTGTCCATTGAGTTGTCCTCAAAACCAATATACATCCTGCTATATCTCCCACATGGAAAGTGCCAGGAGGGAGAAGTGGGGATTATGTTTAGACTTTCTCGGAACTGCTTCAAATCAACTAGATATCTTTGTGCTGTAAATCTCCCAACAGCCAAACGCAAAAGCAGCAAACATCTCGCTGTATGTCCCACATCCAAAGTGCCAAGAGAGAGCTTGCTCTCCCTGTCTTTGAGTACTGTTTTCACTGTCCCGGTTACCTCTTTGCTAACATTCTCTTCAGAGCTGCAGTGAAACCAGGAACCACATGGAGAAAGCACCCACACTGAAAGTGCCTGGAGGGAACATTGGGGCTTCTTCTCAGTGTCTCTGACATAGGGTTTCACTGTCCCGGGAAAGTCTCTGCTAACACCGTGCAGAGCGCTGTGCCCAATATACAGAAACGTCTTGCGGTATCTCCTACAGGGAAAGTGCCAGGAGGGAATTGCGGAGCTTGTTCTCAGTGTCTCTGAGAATTGCTCTGATTATCTGTGTGACCTCTTTGCTAAGACTCTCCAGAGAGCCGTCCTCAAAACCAACACACATCTTGCCATATCTCCCACATTGATCGCAGTGTCTCCAGAAACGGCATTCAAGGAGCCAGGACCTTTTCTCCCTACACTGTCCATTGAGTTGTCCTCAAAACCAATATACATCCTGCTATATCTCCCACATGGAAAGTGCCAGGAGGGAGAAGTGGGGATTATGTTTAGACTTTCTCGGAACTGCTTCAAATCAACTAGATATCTTTGTGCTGTAAATCTCCCAACAGCCAAACGCAAAAGCAGCAAACATCTCGCTGTATGTCCCACATCCAAAGTGCCAAGAGAGAGCTTGCTCTCCCTGTCTTTGAGTACTGTTTTCACTGTCCCGGTTACCTCTTTGCTAGCATTCTCTTCAGAGCTGCAGTGAAACCAGGAACCACGTGGAGAAGGCAGCCACACTGAAAGTGCCTGGAGGGAACATTGGGGCTTCTTCTCAGTGTCTCTGACATAGGGTTTCACTGTCCCGGGAAAGTCTCTGCTAACACCCTGCAGAGCGCTGTGCCCAATATACAGAAACGTCTTGCGGTATCTCCTACAGGGAAAGTGCCAGGAGGGAATTGCGGAGCTTGTTCTCAGTGTCTCTGAGAATTGCTCTGATTATCTGTGTGACCTCTTTGCTAAGACGCTCCAGAGAGCCGTCCTCAAAACCAACACACATCTTGCCATATCTCCCACATTGATCGCAGTGTCTCCAGAAACGGCATTCAAGGAGCCAGGAGGTTTTCTCCCTACACTGTCCATTGAGTTGTCCTCAAAACCAATATACATCCTGCTATATCTCCCACATGGAAAGTGCCAGGAGGGAGAAGTGGGGATTATGTTTAGACTTTCTCGGAACTGCTTCAAATCAACTAGATATCTTTGTGCTGTAAATCTCCCAACAGCCAAACGCAAAAGCAGCAAACATCTCGCTGTATGTCCCACATCCAAAGTGCCAAGAGAGAGCTTGCTCTCCCTGTCTTTGAGTACTGTTTTCACTGTCCCGGTTACCTCTTTGCTAGCATTCTCTTCAGAGCCGCAGTGAAACCAGGAACCACGTGGAGAAGGCACCCACACTGAAAGTGCCTGGAGGGAACATTGGGGCTTCTTCTCAGTGTCTCTGACATAGGGTTTCACTGTCCCGGGAAAGTCTCTGCTAACACCGTGCAGAGCGCTGTGCCCAATATACAGAAACGTCTTGCGGTATCTCCTACAGGGAAAGTGCCAGGAGGGAATTGCGGAGCTTGTTCTCAGTGTCTCTGAGAATTGCTCTGATTATCTGTGTGACCTCTTTGCTAAGACGCTCCAGAGAGCCGTCCTCAAAACCAACACACATCTTGACATATCTCCCACATTGATCGCAGTGTCTCCAGAAACGGCATTCAAGGAGCCAGGACCTTTTCTCCCTACACTGTCCATTGAGTTGTCCTCAAAACCAATATACATCCTGCTATATCTCCCACATGGAAAGTGCCAGGAGGGAGAAGTGGGGATTATGTTTAGACTTTCTCGGAACTGCTTCAAATCAACTAGATATCTTTGTGCTGTAAATCTCCCAACAGCCAAACGCAAAAGCAGCAAACATCTCGCTGTATGTCCCACATCCAAAGTGCCAAGAGAGAGCTTGCTCTCCCTGTCTTTGAGTACTGTTTTCACTGTCCCGGTTACCTCTTTGCTAGCATTCTCTTCAGAGCTGCAGTGAAACCAGGAACCACGTGGAGAAAGCACCCACACTGAAAGTGCCTGGAGGGAACATTGGGGCTTCTTCTCAGTGTCTCTGACATAGGGTTTCACTGTCCCGGGAAAGTCTCTGCTAACACCCTGCAGAGCGCTGTGCCCAATATACAGAAACGTCTTGCGGTATCTCCTACAGGGAAAGTGCCAGGAGGGAATTGCGGAGCTTGTTCTCAGTGTCTCTGAGAATTGCTCTGATTATCTGTGTGACCTCTTTGCTAAGACTCTCCAGAGAGCCGTCCTCAAAACCAACACACATCTTGCCATATCTCCCACATTGATCGCAGTGTCTCCAGAAACGGCATTCAAGGAGCCAGGACCTTTTCTCCCTACACTGTCCATTGAGTTGTCCTCAAAACCAATATACATCCTGCTATATCTCCCACATGGAAAGTGCCAGGAGGGAGAAGTGGGGATTATGTTTAGACTTTCTCGGAACTGCTTCAAATCAACTAGATATCTTTGTGCTGTAAATCTCCCAACAGCCAAACGCAAAAGCAGCAAACATCTCGCTGTATGTCCCACATCCAAAGTGCCAAGAGAGAGCTTGCTCTCCCTGTCTTTGAGTACTGTTTTCACTGTCCCGGTTACCTCTTTGCTAGCATTCTCTTCAGAGCTGCAGTGAAACCAGGAACCACGTGGAGAAGGCAGCCACACTGAAAGTGCCTGGAGGGAACATTGGGGCTTCTTCTCAGTGTCTCTGACATAGGGTTTCACTGTCCCGGGAAAGTCTCTGCTAACACCGTGCAGAGCGCTGTGCCCAATATACAGAAACGTCTTGCGGTATCTCCTACAGGGAAAGTGCCAGGAGGGAATTGCGGAGCTTGTTCTCAGTGTCTCTGAGAATTGCTCTGATTATCTGTGTGACCTCTTTGCTAAGACGCTCCAGAGAGCCGTCCTCAAAACCAACACACATCTTGCCATATCTCCCACATTGATCGCAGTGTCTCCAGAAACGGCATTCAAGGAGCCAGGACCTTTTCTCCCTACACTGTCCATTGAGTTGTCCTCAAAACCAATATACATCCTGCTATATCTCCCACATGGAAAGTGCCAGGAGGGAGAAGTGGGGATTATGTTTAGACTTTCTCGGAACTGCTTCAAATCAACTAGATATCTTTGTGCTGTAAATCTCCCAACAGCCAAACGCAAAAGCAGCAAACATCTCGCTGTATGTCCCACATCCAAAGTGCCAAGAGAGAGCTTGCTCTCCCTGTCTTTGAGTACTGTTTTCACTGTCCCGGTTACCTCTTTGCTAGCATTCTCTTCAGAGCCGCAGTGAAACCAGGAACCACGTGGAGAAGGCAGCCACACTGAAAGTGCCTGGAGGGAACATTGGGGCTTCTTCTCAGTGTCTCTGACATAGGGTTTCACTGTCCCGGGAAAGTCTCTGCTAACACCCTGCAGAGCGCTGTGCCCAATATACAGAAACGTCTTGCGGTATCTCCTACAGGGAAAGTGCCAGGAGGGAATTGCGGAGCTTGTTCTCAGTGTCTCTGAGAATTGCTCTGATTATCTGTGTGACCTCTTTGCTAAGACTCTCCAGAGAGCCGTCCTCAAAACAAACACACATCTTGCCATATCTCCCACATTGATCGCAGTGTCTCCAGAAACGGCATTCAAGGAGCCAGGACCTTTTCTCCCTACACTGTCCATTGAGTTGTCCTCAAAACCAATATACATCCTGCTATATCTCCCACATGGAAAGTGCCAGGAGGGAGAAGTGGGGATTATGTTTAGACTTTCTCGGAACTGCTTCAAATCAACTAGATATCTTTGTGCTGTAAATCTCCCAACAGCCAAACGCAAAAGCAGCAAACATCTCGCTGTATGTCCCACATCCAAAGTGCCAAGAGAGAGCTTGCTCTCCCTGTCTTTGAGTACTGTTTTCACTGTCCCGGTTACCTCTTTGCTAGCATTCTCTTCAGAGCCGCAGTGAAACCAGGAACCACGTGGAGAAGGTACCCACACTGAAAGTGCCTGGAGGGAACATTGGGGCTTCTTCTCAGTGTCTCTGACATAGGGTTTCACTGTCCCGGGAAAGTCTCTGCTAACACCCTGCAGAGCGCTGTGCCCAATATACAGAAACGTCTTGCGGTATCTCCTACAGGGAAAGTGCCAGGAGGGAATTGCGGAGCTTGTTCTCAGTGTCTCTGAGAATTGCTCTGATTATCTGTGTGACCTCTTTGCTAAGACGCTCCAGAGAGCCGTCCTCAAAACCAACACACATCTTGCCATATCTCCCACATTGATCGCAGTGTCTCCAGAAACGGCATTCAAGGAGCCAGGACCTTTTCTCCCTACACTGTCCATTGAGTTGTCCTCAAAACCAATATACATCCTGCTATATCTCCCACATGGAAAGTGCCAGGAGGGAGAAGTGGGGATTATGTTTAGACTTTCTCGGAACTGCTTCAAATCAACTAGATATCTTTGTGCTGTAAATCTCCCAACAGCCAAACGCAAAAGCAGCAAACATCTCGCTGTATGTCCCACATCCAAAGTGCCAAGAGAGAGCTTGCTCTCCCTGTCTTTGAGTACTGTTTTCACTGTCCCGGTTACCTCTTTGCTAGCATTCTCTTCAGAGCCGCAGTGAAACCAGGAACCACGTGGAGAAGGCACCCACACTGAAAGTGCCTGGAGGGAACATTGGGGCTTCTTCTCAGTGTCTCTGACATAGGGTTTCACTGTCCCGGGAAAGTCTCTGCTAACACCCTGCAGAGCGCTGTGCCCAATATACAGAAACGTCTTGCGGTATCTCCTACAGGGAAAGTGCCAGGAGGGAATTGCGGAGCTTGTTCTCAGTGTCTCTGAGAATTGCTCTGATTATCTGTGTGACCTCTTTGCTAAGACGCTCCAGAGAGCCGTCCTCAAAACCAACACACATCTTGACATATCTCCCACATTGATCGCAGTGTCTCCAGAAACGGCATTCAAGGAGCCAGGACCTTTTCTCCCTACACTGTCCATTGAGTTGTCCTCAAAACCAATATACATCCTGCTATATCTCCCACATGGAAAGTGCCAGGAGGGAGAAGTGGGGATTATGTTTAGACTTTCTCGGAACTGCTTCAAATCAACTAGATATCTTTGTGCTGTAAATCTCCCAACAGCCAAACGCAAAAGCAGCAAACATCTCGCTGTATGTCCCACATCCAAAGTGCCAAGAGAGAGCTTGCTCTCCCTGTCTTTGAGTACTGTTTTCACTGTCCCGGTTACCTCTTTGCTAGCATTCTCTTCAGAGCTGCAGTGAAACCAGGAACCACGTGGAGAAGGCAGCCACACTGAAAGTGCCTGGAGGGAACATTGGGGCTTCTTCTCAGTGTCTCTGACATAGGGTTTCACTGTCCCGGGAAAGTCTCTGCTAACACCCTGCAGAGCGCTGTGCCCAATATACAGAAACGTCTTGCGGTATCTCCTACAGGGAAAGTGCCAGGAGGGAATTGCGGAGCTTGTTCTCAGTGTCTCTGAGAATTGCTCTGATTATCTGTGTGACCTCTTTGCTAAGACGCTCCAGAGAGCCGTCCTCAAAACCAACACACATCTTGACATATCTCCCACATTGATCGCAGTGTCTCCAGAAACGGCATTCAAGGAGCCAGGAGGTTTTCTCCCTACACTGTCCATTGAGTTGTCCTCAAAACCAATATACATCCTGCTATATCTCCCACATGGAAAGTGCCAGGAGGGAGAAGTGGGGATTATGTTTAGACTTTCTCGGAACTGCTTCAAATCAACTAGATATCTTTGTGCGGTAAATCTCCCAACAGCCAAACGCAAAAGCAGCAAACATCTCGCTGTATGTCCCACATCCAAAGTGCCAAGAGAGAGCTTGCTCTCCCTGTCTTTGAGTACTGTTTTCACTGTCCCGGTTACCTCTTTGCTAACATTCTCTTCAGAGCTGCAGTGAAACCAGGAACCACGTGGAGAAGGCAGCCACACTGAAAGTGCCTGGAGGGAACATTGGGGCTTCTTCTCAGTGTCTCTGACATAGGGTTTCACTGTCCCGGGAAAGTCTCTGCTAACACCGTGCAGAGCGCTGTGCCCAATATACAGAAACGTCTTGCGGTATCTCCTACAGGGAAAGTGCCAGGAGGGAATTGCGGAGCTTGTTCTCAGTGTCTCTGAGAATTGCTCTGATTATCTGTGTGACCTCTTTGCTAAGACGCTCCAGAGAGCCGTCCTCAAAACCAACACACATCTTGACATATCTCCCACATTGATCGCAGTGTCTCCAGAAACGGCATTCAAGGAGCCAGGAGGTTTTCTCCCTACACTGTCCATTGAGTTGTCCTCAAAACCAATATACATCCTGCTATATCTCCCACATGCAAAGTGCCAGGAGGGAGAAGTGGGGATTATGTTTAGACTTTCTCGGAACTGCTTCAAATCAACTAGATATCTTTGTGCTGTAAATCTCCCAACAGCCAAACGCAAAAGCAGCAAACATCTCGCTGTATGTCCCACATCCAAAGTGCCAAGAGAGAGCTTGCTCTCCCTGTCTTTGAGTACTGTTTTCACTGTCCCGGTTACCTCTTTGCTAACATTCTCTTCAGAGCCGCAGTGAAACCAGGAACCACGTGGAGAAGGCAGCCACACTGAAAGTGCCTGGAGGGAACATTGGGGCTTCTTCTCAGTGTCTCTGACATAGGGTTTCACTGTCCCGGGAAAGTCTCTGCTAACACCGTGCAGAGCGCTGTGCCCAATATACAGAAACGTCTTGCGGTATCTCCTACAGGGAAAGTGCCAGGAGGGAATTGCGGAGCTTGTTCTCAGTGTCTCTGAGAATTGCTCTGATTATCTGTGTGACCTCTTTGCTAAGACGCTCCAGAGAGCCGTCCTCAAAACAAACACACATCTTGACATATCTCCCACATTGATCGCAGTGTCTCCAGAAACGGCATTCAAGGAGCCAGGACCTTTTCTCCCTACACTGTCCATTGAGTTGTCCTCAAAACCAATATACATCCTGCTATATCTCCCACATGGAAAGTGCCAGGAGGGAGAAGTGGGGATTATGTTTAGACTTTCTCGGAACTGCTTCAAATCAACTAGATATCTTTGTGCGGTAAATCTCCCAACAGCCAAACGCAAAAGCAGCAAACATCTCGCTGTATGTCCCACATCCAAAGTGCCAAGAGAGAGCTTGCTCTCCCTGTCTTTGAGTACTGTTTTCACTGTCCCGGTTACCTCTTTGCTAACATTCTCTTCAGAGCTGCAGTGAAACCAGGAACCACGTGGAGAAGGCAGCCACACTGAAAGTGCCTGGAGGGAACATTGGGGCTTCTTCTCAGTGTCTCTGACATAGGGTTTCACTGTCCCGGGAAAGTCTCTGCTAACACCGTGCAGAGCGCTGTGCCCAATATACAGAAACGTCTTGCGGTATCTCCTACAGGGAAAGTGCCAGGAGGGAATTGCGGAGCTTGTTCTCAGTGTCTCTGAGAATTGCTCTGATTATCTGTGTGACCTCTTTGCTAAGACGCTCCAGAGAGCCGTCCTCAAAACCAACACACATCTTGACATATCTCCCACATTGATCGCAGTGTCTCCAGAAACGGCATTCAAGGAGCCAGGAGGTTTTCTCCCTACACTGTCCATTGAGTTGTCCTCAAAACCAATATACATCCTGCTATATCTCCCACATGGAAAGTGCCAGGAGGGAGAAGTGGGGATTATGTTTAGACTTTCTCGGAACTGCTTCAAATCAACTAGATATCTTTGTGCTGTAAATCTCCCAACAGCCAAACGCAAAAGCAGCAAACATCTCGCTGTATGTCCCACATCCAAAGTGCCAAGAGAGAGCTTGCTCTCCCTGTCTTTGAGTACTGTTTTCACTGTCCCGGTTACCTCTTTGCTAGCATTCTCTTCAGAGCTGCAGTGAAACCAGGAACCACGTGGAGAAGGCAGCCACACTGAAAGTGCCTGGAGGGAACATTGGGGCTTCTTCTCAGTGTCTCTGACATAGGGTTTCACTGTCCCGGGAAAGTCTCTGCTAACACCGTGCAGAGCGCTGTGCCCAATATACAGAAACGTCTTGCGGTATCTCCTACAGGGAAAGTGCCAGGAGGGAATTGCGGAGCTTGTTCTCAGTGTCTCTGAGAATTGCTCTGATTATCTGTGTGACCTCTTTGCTAAGACGCTCCAGAGAGCCGTCCTCAAAACAAACACACATCTTGACATATCTCCCACATTGATCGCAGTGTCTCCAGAAACGGCATTCAAGGAGCCAGGAGGTTTTCTCCCTACACTGTCCATTGAGTTGTCCTCAAAACCAATATACATCCTGCTATATCTCCCACATGGAAAGTGCCAGGAGGGAGAAGTGGGGCTTATGTTTAGACTTTCTCGGAACTGCTTCAAATCAACTAGATATCTTTGTGCTGTAAATCTCCCAACAGCCAAACGCAAAAGCAGCAAACATCTCGCTGTATGTCCCACATCCAAAGTGCCAAGAGAGAGCTTGCTCTCCCTGTCTTTGAGTACTGTTTTCACTGTCCCGGTTACCTCTTTGCTAACATTCTCTTCAGAGCCGCAGTGAAACCAGGAACCACGTGGAGAAGGCAGCCACACTGAAAGTGCCTGGAGGGAACATTGGGGCTTCTTCTCAGTGTCTCTGACATAGGGTTTCACTGTCCCGGGAAAGTCTCTGCTAACACCGTGCAGAGCGCTGTGCCCAATATACAGAAACGTCTTGCGGTATCTCCTACAGGGAAAGTGCCAGGAGGGAATTGCGGAGCTTGTTCTCAGTGTCTCTGAGAATTGCTCTGATTATCTGTGTGACCTCTTTGCTAAGACGCTCCAGAGAGCCGTCCTCAAAACAAACACACATCTTGACATATCTCCCACATTGATCGCAGTGTCTCCAGAAACGGCATTCAAGGAGCCAGGACCTTTTCTCCCTACACTGTCCATTGAGTTGTCCTCAAAACCAATATACATCCTGCTATATCTCCCACATGGAAAGTGCCAGGAGGGAGAAGTGGGGATTATGTTTAGACTTTCTCGGAACTGCTTCAAATCAACTAGATATCTTTGTGCTGTAAATCTCCCAACAGCCAAACGCAAAAGCAGCAAACATCTCGCTGTATGTCCCACATCCAAAGTGCCAAGAGAGAGCTTGCTCTCCCTGTCTTTGAGTACTGTTTTCACTGTCCCGGTTACCTCTTTGCTAACATTCTCTTCAGAGCTGCAGTGAAACCAGGAACCACGTGGAGAAGGCAGCCACACTGAAAGTGCCTGGAGGGAACATTGGGGCTTCTTCTCAGTGTCTCTGACATAGGGTTTCACTGTCCCGGGAAAGTCTCTGCTAACACCGTGCAGAGCGCTGTGCCCAATATACAGAAACGTCTTGCGGTATCTCCTACAGGGAAAGTGCCAGGAGGGAATTGCGGAGCTTGTTCTCAGTGTCTCTGAGAATTGCTCTGATTATCTGTGTGACCTCTTTGCTAAGACGCTCCAGAGAGCCGTCCTCAAAACCAACACACATCTTGACATATCTCCCACATTGATCGCAGTGTCTCCAGAAACGGCATTCAAGGAGCCAGGAGGTTTTCTCCCTACACTGTCCATTGAGTTGTCCTCAAAACCAATATACATCCTGCTATATCTCCCACATGGAAAGTGCCAGGAGGGAGAAGTGGGGATTATGTTTAGACTTTCTCGGAACTGCTTCAAATCAACTAGATATCTTTGTGCTGTAAATCTCCCAACAGCCAAACGCAAAAGCAGCAAACATCTCGCTGTATGTCCCACATCCAAAGTGCCAAGAGAGAGCTTGCTCTCCCTGTCTTTGAGTACTGTTTTCACTGTCCCGGTTACCTCTTTGCTAGCATTCTCTTCAGAGCCGCAGTGAAACCAGGAACCACGTGGAGAAGGTACCCACACTGAAAGTGCCTGGAGGGAACATTGGGGCTTCTTCTCAGTGTCTCTGACATAGGGTTTCACTGTCCCGGGAAAGTCTCTGCTAACACCCTGCAGAGCGCTGTGCCCAATATACAGAAACGTCTTGCGGTATCTCCTACAGGGAAAGTGCCAGGAGGGAATTGCGGAGCTTGTTCTCAGTGTCTCTGAGAATTGCTCTGATTATCTGTGTGACCTCTTTGCTAAGACGCTCCAGAGAGCCGTCCTCAAAACCAACACACATCTTGCCATATCTCCCACATTGATCGCAGTGTCTCCAGAAACGGCATTCAAGGAGCCAGGACCTTTTCTCCCTACACTGTCCATTGAGTTGTCCTCAAAACCAATATACATCCTGCTATATCTCCCACATGGAAAGTGCCAGGAGGGAGAAGTGGGGATTATGTTTAGACTTTCTCGGAACTGCTTCAAATCAACTAGATATCTTTGTGCTGTAAATCTCCCAACAGCCAAACGCAAAAGCAGCAAACATCTCGCTGTATGTCCCACATCCAAAGTGCCAAGAGAGAGCTTGCTCTCCCTGTCTTTGAGTACTGTTTTCACTGTCCCGGTTACCTCTTTGCTAACATTCTCTTCAGAGCTGCAGTGAAACCAGGAACCACGTGGAGAAAGCACCCACACTGAAAGTGCCTGGAGGGAACATTGGGGCTTCTTCTCAGTGTCTCTGACATAGGGTTTCACTGTCCCGGGAAAGTCTCTGCTAACACCGTGCAGAGCGCTGTGCCCAATATACAGAAACGTCTTGCGGTATCTCCTACAGGGAAAGTGCCAGGAGGGAATTGCGGAGCTTGTTCTCAGTGTCTCTGAGAATTGCTCTGATTATCTGTGTGACCTCTTTGCTAAGACTCTCCAGAGAGCCGTCCTCAAAACCAACACACATCTTGACATATCTCCCACATTGATCGCAGTGTCTCCAGAAACGGCATTCAAGGAGCCAGGACCTTTTCTCCCTACACTGTCCATTGAGTTGTCCTCAAAACCAATATACATCCTGCTATATCTCCCACATGGAAAGTGCCAGGAGGGAGAAGTGGGGCTTATGTTTAGACTTTCTCGGAACTGCTTCAAATCAACTAGATATCTTTGTGCTGTAAATCTCCCAACAGCCAAACGCAAAAGCAGCAAACATCTCGCTGTATGTCCCACATCCAAAGTGCCAAGAGAGAGCTTGCTCTCCCTGTCTTTGAGTACTGTTTTCACTGTCCCGGTTACCTCTTTGCTAGCATTCTCTTCAGAGCTGCAGTGAAACCAGGAACCACGTGGAGAAGGCAGCCACACTGAAAGTGCCTGGAGGGAACATTGGGGCTTCTTCTCAGTGTCTCTGACATAGGGTTTCACTGTCCCGGGAAAGTCTCTGCTAACACCCTGCAGAGCGCTGTGCCCAATATACAGAAACGTCTTGCGGTATCTCCTACAGGGAAAGTGCCAGGAGGGAATTGCGGAGCTTGTTCTCAGTGTCTCTGAGAATTGCTCTGATTATCTGTGTGACCTCTTTGCTAAGACGCTCCAGAGAGCCGTCCTCAAAACCAACACACATCTTGACATATCTCCCACATTGATCGCAGTGTCTCCAGAAACGGCATTCAAGGAGCCAGGAGGTTTTCTCCCTACACTGTCCATTGAGTTGTCCTCAAAACCAATATACATCCTGCTATATCTCCCACATGGAAAGTGCCAGGAGGGAGAAGTGGGGATTATGTTTAGACTTTCTCGGAACTGCTTCAAATCAACTAGATATCTTTGTGCTGTAAATCTCCCAACAGCCAAACGCAAAAGCAGCAAACATCTCGCTGTATGTCCCACATCCAAAGTGCCAAGAGAGAGCTTGCTCTCCCTGTCTTTGAGTACTGTTTTCACTGTCCCGGTTACCTCTTTGCTAGCATTCTCTTCAGAGCCGCAGTGAAACCAGGAACCACGTGGAGAAGGTACCCACACTGAAAGTGCCTGGAGGGAACATTGGGGCTTCTTCTCAGTGTCTCTGACATAGGGTTTCACTGTCCCGGGAAAGTCTCTGCTAACACCGTGCAGAGCGCTGTGCCCAATATACAGAAACGTCTTGCGGTATCTCCTACAGGGAAAGTGCCAGGAGGGAATTGCGGAGCTTGTTCTCAGTGTCTCTGAGAATTGCTCTGATTATCTGTGTGACCTCTTTGCTAAGACTCTCCAGAGAGCCGTCCTCAAAACCAACACACATCTTGACATATCTCCCACATTGATCGCAGTGTCTCCAGAAACGGCATTCAAGGAGCCAGGACCTTTTCTCCCTACACTGTCCATTGAGTTGTCCTCAAAACCAATATACATCCTGCTATATCTCCCACATGGAAAGTGCCAGGAGGGAGAAGTGGGGATTATGTTTAGACTTTCTCGGAACTGCTTCAAATCAACTAGATATCTTTGTGCTGTAAATCTCCCAACAGCCAAACGCAAAAGCAGCAAACATCTCGCTGTATGTCCCACATCCAAAGTGCCAAGAGAGAGCTTGCTCTCCCTGTCTTTGAGTACTGTTTTCACTGTCCCGGTTACCTCTTTGCTAACATTCTCTTCAGAGCTGCAGTGAAACCAGGAACCACGTGGAGAAAGCACCCACACTGAAAGTGCCTGGAGGGAACATTGGGGCTTCTTCTCAGTGTCTCTGACATAGGGTTTCACTGTCCCGGGAAAGTCTCTGCTAACACCCTGCAGAGCGCTGTGCCCAATATACAGAAACGTCTTGCGGTATCTCCTACAGGGAAAGTGCCAGGAGGGAATTGCGGAGCTTGTTCTCAGTGTCTCTGAGAATTGCTCTGATTATCTGTGTGACCTCTTTGCTAAGACGCTCCAGAGAGCCATCCTCAAAACCAACACACATCTTGCCATATCTCCCACATTGATCGCAGTGTCTCCAGAAACGGCATTCAAGGAGCCAGGACCTTTTCTCCCTACACTGTCCATTGAGTTGTCCTCAAAACCAATATACATCCTGCTATATCTCCCACATGGAAAGTGCCAGGAGGGAGAAGTGGGGATTATGTTTAGACTTTCTCGGAACTGCTTCAAATCAACTAGATATCTTTGTGCTGTAAATCTCCCAACAGCCAAACGCAAAAGCAGCAAACATCTCGCTGTATGTCCCACATCCAAAGTGCCAAGAGAGAGCTTGCTCTCCCTGTCTTTGAGTACTGTTTTCACTGTCCCGGTTACCTCTTTGCTAACATTCTCTTCAGAGCTGCAGTGAAATCAGGAACCACGTGGAGAAGGCAGCCACACTGAAAGTGCCTGGAGGGAACATTGGGGCTTCTTCTCAGTGTCTCTGACATAGGGTTTCACTGTCCCGGGAAAGTCTCTGCTAACACCGTGCAGAGCGCTGTGCCCAATATACAGAAACGTCTTGCGGTATCTCCTACAGGGAAAGTGCCAGGAGGGAATTGCGGAGCTTGTTCTCAGTGTCTCTGAGAATTGCTCTGATTATCTGTGTGACCTCTTTGCTAAGACGCTCCAGAGAGCCGTCCTCAAAACCAACACACATCTTGCCATATCTCCCACATTGATCGCAGTGTCTCCAGAAACGGCATTCAAGGAGCCAGGAGGTTTTCTCCCTACACTGTCCATTGAGTTGTCCTCAAAACCAATATACATCCTGCTATATCTCCCACATGGAAAGTGCCAGGAGGGAGAAGTGGGGATTATGTTTAGACTTTCTCGGAACTGCTTCAAATCAACTAGATATCTTTGTGCTGTAAATCTCCCAACAGCCAAACGCAAAAGCAGCAAACATCTCGCTGTATGTCCCACATCCAAAGTGCCAAGAGAGAGCTTGCTCTCCCTGTCTTTGAGTACTGTTTTCACTGTCCCGGTTACCTCTTTGCTAGCATTCTCTTCAGAGCCGCAGTGAAACCAGGAACCACGTGGAGAAGGTACCCACACTGAAAGTGCCTGGAGGGAACATTGGGGCTTCTTCTCAGTGTCTCTGACATAGGGTTTCACTGTCCCGGGAAAGTCTCTGCTAACACCGTGCAGAGCGCTGTGCCCAATATACAGAAACGTCTTGCGGTATCTCCTACAGGGAAAGTGCCAGGAGGGAATTGCGGAGCTTGTTCTCAGTGTCTCTGAGAATTGCTCTGATTATCTGTGTGACCTCTTTGCTAAGACGCTCCAGAGAGCCGTCCTCAAAACCAACACACATCTTGACATATCTCCCACATTGATCGCAGTGTCTCCAGAAACGGCATTCAAGGAGCCAGGACCTTTTCTCCCTACACTGTCCATTGAGTTGTCCTCAAAACCAATATACATCCTGCTATATCTCCCACATGGAAAGTGCCAGGAGGGAGAAGTGGGGCTTATGTTTAGACTTTCTCGGAACTGCTTCAAATCAACTAGATATCTTTGTGCTGTAAATCTCCCAACAGCCAAACGCAAAAGCAGCAAACATCTCGCTGTATGTCCCACATCCAAAGTGCCAAGAGAGAGCTTGCTCTCCCTGTCTTTGAGTACTGTTTTCACTGTCCCGGTTACCTCTTTGCTAACATTCTCTTCAGAGCTGCAGTGAAACCAGGAACCACGTGGAGAAAGCACCCACACTGAAAGTGCCTGGAGGGAACATTGGGGCTTCTTCTCAGTGTCTCTGACATAGGGTTTCACTGTCCCGGGAAAGTCTCTGCTAACACCGTGCAGAGCGCTGTGCCCAATATACAGAAACGTCTTGCGGTATCTCCTACAGGGAAAGTGCCAGGAGGGAATTGCGGAGCTTGTTCTCAGTGTCTCTGAGAATTGCTCTGATTATCTGTGTGACCTCTTTGCTAAGACGCTCCAGAGAGCCGTCCTCAAAACCAACACACATCTTGCCATATCTCCCACATTGATCGCAGTGTCTCCAGAAACGGCATTCAAGGAGCCAGGAGGTTTTCTCCCTACACTGTCCATTGAGTTGTCCTCAAAACCAATATACATCCTGCTATATCTCCCACATGGAAAGTGCCAGGAGGGAGAAGTGGGGATTATGTTTAGACTTTCTCGGAACTGCTTCAAATCAACTAGATATCTTTGTGCTGTAAATCTCCCAACAGCCAAACGCAAAAGCAGCAAACATCTCGCTGTATGTCCCACATCCAAAGTGCCAAGAGAGAGCTTGCTCTCCCTGTCTTTGAGTACTGTTTTCACTGTCCCGGTTACCTCTTTGCTAGCATTCTCTTCAGAGCCGCAGTGAAACCAGGAACCACGTGGAGAAGGTACCCACACTGAAAGTGCCTGGAGGGAACATTGGGGCTTCTTCTCAGTGTCTCTGACATAGGGTTTCACTGTCCCGGGAAAGTCTCTGCTAACACCCTGCAGAGCGCTGTGCCCAATATACAGAAACGTCTTGCGGTATCTCCTACAGGGAAAGTGCCAGGAGGGAATTGCGGAGCTTGTTCTCAGTGTCTCTGAGAATTGCTCTGATTATCTGTGTGACCTCTTTGCTAAGACGCTCCAGAGAGCCGTCCTCAAAACCAACACACATCTTGCCATATCTCCCACATTGATCGCAGTGTCTCCAGAAACGGCATTCAAGGAGCCAGGACCTTTTCTCCCTACACTGTCCATTGAGTTGTCCTCAAAACCAATATACATCCTGCTATATCTCCCACATGGAAAGTGCCAGGAGGGAGAAGTGGGGATTATGTTTAGACTTTCTCGGAACTGCTTCAAATCAACTAGATATCTTTGTGCTGTAAATCTCCCAACAGCCAAACGCAAAAGCAGCAAACATCTCGCTGTATGTCCCACATCCAAAGTGCCAAGAGAGAGCTTGCTCTCCCTGTCTTTGAGTACTGTTTTCACTGTCCCGGTTACCTCTTTGCTAACATTCTCTTCAGAGCTGCAGTGAAACCAGGAACCACGTGGAGAAAGCACCCACACTGAAAGTGCCTGGAGGGAACATTGGGGCTTCTTCTCAGTGTCTCTGACATAGGGTTTCACTGTCCCGGGAAAGTCTCTGCTAACACCGTGCAGAGCGCTGTGCCCAATATACAGAAACGTCTTGCGGTATCTCCTACAGGGAAAGTGCCAGGAGGGAATTGCGGAGCTTGTTCTCAGTGTCTCTGAGAATTGCTCTGATTATCTGTGTGACCTCTTTGCTAAGACTCTCCAGAGAGCCGTCCTCAAAACCAACACACATCTTGACATATCTCCCACATTGATCGCAGTGTCTCCAGAAACGGCATTCAAGGAGCCAGGACCTTTTCTCCCTACACTGTCCATTGAGTTGTCCTCAAAACCAATATACATCCTGCTATATCTCCCACATGGAAAGTGCCAGGAGGGAGAAGTGGGGCTTATGTTTAGACTTTCTCGGAACTGCTTCAAATCAACTAGATATCTTTGTGCTGTAAATCTCCCAACAGCCAAACGCAAAAGCAGCAAACATCTCGCTGTATGTCCCACATCCAAAGTGCCAAGAGAGAGCTTGCTCTCCCTGTCTTTGAGTACTGTTTTCACTGTCCCGGTTACCTCTTTGCTAGCATTCTCTTCAGAGCTGCAGTGAAACCAGGAACCACGTGGAGAAGGCAGCCACACTGAAAGTGCCTGGAGGGAACATTGGGGCTTCTTCTCAGTGTCTCTGACATAGGGTTTCACTGTCCCGGGAAAGTCTCTGCTAACACCCTGCAGAGCGCTGTGCCCAATATACAGAAACGTCTTGCGGTATCTCCTACAGGGAAAGTGCCAGGAGGGAATTGCGGAGCTTGTTCTCAGTGTCTCTGAGAATTGCTCTGATTATCTGTGTGACCTCTTTGCTAAGACGCTCCAGAGAGCCGTCCTCAAAACCAACACACATCTTGACATATCTCCCACATTGATCGCAGTGTCTCCAGAAACGGCATTCAAGGAGCCAGGAGGTTTTCTCCCTACACTGTCCATTGAGTTGTCCTCAAAACCAATATACATCCTGCTATATCTCCCACATGGAAAGTGCCAGGAGGGAGAAGTGGGGATTATGTTTAGACTTTCTCGGAACTGCTTCAAATCAACTAGATATCTTTGTGCTGTAAATCTCCCAACAGCCAAACGCAAAAGCAGCAAACATCTCGCTGTATGTCCCACATCCAAAGTGCCAAGAGAGAGCTTGCTCTCCCTGTCTTTGAGTACTGTTTTCACTGTCCCGGTTACCTCTTTGCTAGCATTCTCTTCAGAGCCGCAGTGAAACCAGGAACCACGTGGAGAAGGTACCCACACTGAAAGTGCCTGGAGGGAACATTGGGGCTTCTTCTCAGTGTCTCTGACATAGGGTTTCACTGTCCCGGGAAAGTCTCTGCTAACACCGTGCAGAGCGCTGTGCCCAATATACAGAAACGTCTTGCGGTATCTCCTACAGGGAAAGTGCCAGGAGGGAATTGCGGAGCTTGTTCTCAGTGTCTCTGAGAATTGCTCTGATTATCTGTGTGACCTCTTTGCTAAGACTCTCCAGAGAGCCGTCCTCAAAACCAACACACATCTTGACATATCTCCCACATTGATCGCAGTGTCTCCAGAAACGGCATTCAAGGAGCCAGGACCTTTTCTCCCTACACTGTCCATTGAGTTGTCCTCAAAACCAATATACATCCTGCTATATCTCCCACATGGAAAGTGCCAGGAGGGAGAAGTGGGGATTATGTTTAGACTTTCTCGGAACTGCTTCAAATCAACTAGATATCTTTGTGCTGTAAATCTCCCAACAGCCAAACGCAAAAGCAGCAAACATCTCGCTGTATGTCCCACATCCAAAGTGCCAAGAGAGAGCTTGCTCTCCCTGTCTTTGAGTACTGTTTTCACTGTCCCGGTTACCTCTTTGCTAACATTCTCTTCAGAGCTGCAGTGAAACCAGGAACCACGTGGAGAAAGCACCCACACTGAAAGTGCCTGGAGGGAACATTGGGGCTTCTTCTCAGTGTCTCTGACATAGGGTTTCACTGTCCCGGGAAAGTCTCTGCTAACACCCTGCAGAGCGCTGTGCCCAATATACAGAAACGTCTTGCGGTATCTCCTACAGGGAAAGTGCCAGGAGGGAATTGCGGAGCTTGTTCTCAGTGTCTCTGAGAATTGCTCTGATTATCTGTGTGACCTCTTTGCTAAGACGCTCCAGAGAGCCATCCTCAAAACCAACACACATCTTGCCATATCTCCCACATTGATCGCAGTGTCTCCAGAAACGGCATTCAAGGAGCCAGGACCTTTTCTCCCTACACTGTCCATTGAGTTGTCCTCAAAACCAATATACATCCTGCTATATCTCCCACATGGAAAGTGCCAGGAGGGAGAAGTGGGGATTATGTTTAGACTTTCTCGGAACTGCTTCAAATCAACTAGATATCTTTGTGCTGTAAATCTCCCAACAGCCAAACGCAAAAGCAGCAAACATCTCGCTGTATGTCCCACATCCAAAGTGCCAAGAGAGAGCTTGCTCTCCCTGTCTTTGAGTACTGTTTTCACTGTCCCGGTTACCTCTTTGCTAACATTCTCTTCAGAGCTGCAGTGAAATCAGGAACCACGTGGAGAAGGCAGCCACACTGAAAGTGCCTGGAGGGAACATTGGGGCTTCTTCTCAGTGTCTCTGACATAGGGTTTCACTGTCCCGGGAAAGTCTCTGCTAACACCGTGCAGAGCGCTGTGCCCAATATACAGAAACGTCTTGCGGTATCTCCTACAGGGAAAGTGCCAGGAGGGAATTGCGGAGCTTGTTCTCAGTGTCTCTGAGAATTGCTCTGATTATCTGTGTGACCTCTTTGCTAAGACGCTCCAGAGAGCCGTCCTCAAAACCAACACACATCTTGCCATATCTCCCACATTGATCGCAGTGTCTCCAGAAACGGCATTCAAGGAGCCAGGAGGTTTTCTCCCTACACTGTCCATTGAGTTGTCCTCAAAACCAATATACATCCTGCTATATCTCCCACATGGAAAGTGCCAGGAGGGAGAAGTGGGGATTATGTTTAGACTTTCTCGGAACTGCTTCAAATCAACTAGATATCTTTGTGCTGTAAATCTCCCAACAGCCAAACGCAAAAGCAGCAAACATCTCGCTGTATGTCCCACATCCAAAGTGCCAAGAGAGAGCTTGCTCTCCCTGTCTTTGAGTACTGTTTTCACTGTCCCGGTTACCTCTTTGCTAGCATTCTCTTCAGAGCCGCAGTGAAACCAGGAACCACGTGGAGAAGGTACCCACACTGAAAGTGCCTGGAGGGAACATTGGGGCTTCTTCTCAGTGTCTCTGACATAGGGTTTCACTGTCCCGGGAAAGTCTCTGCTAACACCGTGCAGAGCGCTGTGCCCAATATACAGAAACGTCTTGCGGTATCTCCTACAGGGAAAGTGCCAGGAGGGAATTGCGGAGCTTGTTCTCAGTGTCTCTGAGAATTGCTCTGATTATCTGTGTGACCTCTTTGCTAAGACGCTCCAGAGAGCCGTCCTCAAAACCAACACACATCTTGACATATCTCCCACATTGATCGCAGTGTCTCCAGAAACGGCATTCAAGGAGCCAGGACCTTTTCTCCCTACACTGTCCATTGAGTTGTCCTCAAAACCAATATACATCCTGCTATATCTCCCACATGGAAAGTGCCAGGAGGGAGAAGTGGGGCTTATGTTTAGACTTTCTCGGAACTGCTTCAAATCAACTAGATATCTTTGTGCTGTAAATCTCCCAACAGCCAAACGCAAAAGCAGCAAACATCTCGCTGTATGTCCCACATCCAAAGTGCCAAGAGAGAGCTTGCTCTCCCTGTCTTTGAGTACTGTTTTCACTGTCCCGGTTACCTCTTTGCTAACATTCTCTTCAGAGCTGCAGTGAAACCAGGAACCACGTGGAGAAAGCACCCACACTGAAAGTGCCTGGAGGGAACATTGGGGCTTCTTCTCAGTGTCTCTGACATAGGGTTTCACTGTCCCGGGAAAGTCTCTGCTAACACCGTGCAGAGCGCTGTGCCCAATATACAGAAACGTCTTGCGGTATCTCCTACAGGGAAAGTGCCAGGAGGGAATTGCGGAGCTTGTTCTCAGTGTCTCTGAGAATTGCTCTGATTATCTGTGTGACCTCTTTGCTAAGACGCTCCAGAGAGCCGTCCTCAAAACCAACACACATCTTGCCATATCTCCCACATTGATCGCAGTGTCTCCAGAAACGGCATTCAAGGAGCCAGGAGGTTTTCTCCCTACACTGTCCATTGAGTTGTCCTCAAAACCAATATACATCCTGCTATATCTCCCACATGGAAAGTGCCAGGAGGGAGAAGTGGGGATTATGTTTAGACTTTCTCGGAACTGCTTCAAATCAACTAGATATCTTTGTGCTGTAAATCTCCCAACAGCCAAACGCAAAAGCAGCAAACATCTCGCTGTATGTCCCACATCCAAAGTGCCAAGAGAGAGCTTGCTCTCCCTGTCTTTGAGTACTGTTTTCACTGTCCCGGTTACCTCTTTGCTAGCATTCTCTTCAGAGCCGCAGTGAAACCAGGAACCACGTGGAGAAGGTACCCACACTGAAAGTGCCTGGAGGGAACATTGGGGCTTCTTCTCAGTGTCTCTGACATAGGGTTTCACTGTCCTGGGAAAGTCTCTGCTAACACCCTGCAGAGCGCTGTGCCCAATATACAGAAACGTCTTGCGGTATCTCCTACAGGGAAAGTGCCAGGAGGGAATTGCGGAGCTTGTTCTCAGTGTCTCTGAGAATTGCTCTGATTATCTGTGTGACCTCTTTGCTAAGACGCTCCAGAGAGCCGTCCTCAAAACCAACACACATCTTGCCATATCTCCCACATTGATCGCAGTGTCTCCAGAAACGGCATTCAAGGAGCCAGGAGGTTTTCTCCCTACACTGTCCATTGAGTTGTCCTCAAAACCAATATACATCCTGCTATATCTCCCACATGGAAAGTGCCAGGAGGGAGAAGTGGGGATTATGTTTAGACTTTCTCGGAACTGCTTCAAATCAACTAGATATCTTTGTGCTGTAAATCTCCCAACAGCCAAACGCAAAAGCAGCAAACATCTCGCTGTATGTCCCACATCCAAAGTGCCAAGAGAGAGCTTGCTCTCCCTGTCTTTGAGTACTGTTTTCACTGTCCCGGTTACCTCTTTGCTAACATTCTCTTCAGAGCTGCAGTGAAACCAGGAACCACGTGGAGAAGGCAGCCACACTGAAAGTGCCTGGAGGGAACATTGGGGCTTCTTCTCAGTGTCTCTGACATAGGGTTTCACTGTCCCGGGAAAGTCTCTGCTAACACCGTGCAGAGCGCTGTGCCCAATATACAGAAACGTCTTGCGGTATCTCCTACAGGGAAAGTGCCAGGAGGGAATTGCGGAGCTTGTTCTCAGTGTCTCTGAGAATTGCTCTGATTATCTGTGTGACCTCTTTGCTAAGACTCTCCAGAGAGCCGTCCTCAAAACCAACACACATCTTGCCATATCTCCCACATTGATCGCAGTGTCTCCAGAAACGGCATTCAAGGAGCCAGGAGGTTTTCTCCCTACACTGTCCATTGAGTTGTCCTCAAAACCAATATACATCCTGCTATATCTCCCACATGGAAAGTGCCAGGAGGGAGAAGTGGGGATTATGTTTAGACTTTCTCGGAACTGCTTCAAATCAACTAGATATCTTTGTGCTGTAAATCTCCCAACAGCCAAACGCAAAAGCAGCAAACATCTCGCTGTATGTCCCACATCCAAAGTGCCAAGAGAGAGCTTGCTCTCCCTGTCTTTGAGTACTGTTTTCACTGTCCCGGTTACCTCTTTGCTAGCATTCTCTTCAGAGCCGCAGTGAAACCAGGAACCACGTGGAGAAGGTACCCACACTGAAAGTGCCTGGAGGGAACATTGGGGCTTCTTCTCAGTGTCTCTGACATAGGGTTTCACTGTCCCGGGAAAGTCTCTGCTAACACCGTGCAGAGCGCTGTGCCCAATATACAGAAACGTCTTGCGGTATCTCCTACAGGGAAAGTGCCAGGAGGGAATTGCGGAGCTTGTTCTCAGTGTCTCTGAGAATTGCTCTGATTATCTGTGTGACCTCTTTGCTAAGACGCTCCAGAGAGCCGTCCTCAAAACCAACACACATCTTGCCATATCTCCCACATTGATCGCAGTGTCTCCAGAAACGGCATTCAAGGAGCCAGGACCTTTTCTCCCTACACTGTCCATTGAGTTGTCCTCAAAACCAATATACATCCTGCTATATCTCCCACATGGAAAGTGCCAGGAGGGAGAAGTGGGGATTATGTTTAGACTTTCTCGGAACTGCTTCAAATCAACTAGATATCTTTGTGCTGTAAATCTCCCAACAGCCAAACGCAAAAGCAGCAAACATCTCGCTGTATGTCCCACATCCAAAGTGCCAAGAGAGAGCTTGCTCTCCCTGTCTTTGAGTACTGTTTTCACTGTCCCGGTTACCTCTTTGCTAACATTCTCTTCAGAGCTGCAGTGAAACCAGGAACCACGTGGAGAAAGCACCCACACTGAAAGTGCCTGGAGGGAACATTGGGGCTTCTTCTCAGTGTCTCTGACATAGGGTTTCACTGTCCCGGGAAAGTCTCTGCTAACACCGTGCAGAGCGCTGTGCCCAATATACAGAAACGTCTTGCGGTATCTCCTACAGGGAAAGTGCCAGGAGGGAATTGCGGAGCTTGTTCTCAGTGTCTCTGAGAATTGCTCTGATTATCTGTGTGACCTCTTTGCTAAGACTCTCCAGAGAGCCGTCCTCAAAACAAACACACATCTTGCCATATCTCCCACATTGATCGCAGTGTCTCCAGAAACGGCATTCAAGGAGCCAGGACCTTTTCTCCCTACACTGTCCATTGAGTTGTCCTCAAAACCAATATACATCCTGCTATATCTCCCACATGGAAAGTGCCAGGAGGGAGAAGTGGGGCTTATGTTTAGACTTTCTCGGAACTGCTTCAAATCAACTAGATATCTTTGTGCTGTAAATCTCCCAACAGCCAAACGCAAAAGCAGCAAACATCTCGCTGTATGTCCCACATCCAAAGTGCCAAGAGAGAGCTTGCTCTCCCTGTCTTTGAGTACTGTTTTCACTGTCCCGGTTACCTCTTTGCTAACATTCTCTTCAGAGCTGCAGTGAAACCAGGAACCACGTGGAGAAAGCACCCACACTGAAAGTGCCTGGAGGGAACATTGGGGCTTCTTCTCAGTGTCTCTGACATAGGGTTTCACTGTCCCGGGAAAGTCTCTGCTAACACCGTGCAGAGCGCTGTGCCCAATATACAGAAACGTCTTGCGGTATCTCCTACAGGGAAAGTGCCAGGAGGGAATTGCGGAGCTTGTTCTCAGTGTCTCTGAGAATTGCTCTGATTATCTGTGTGACCTCTTTGCTAAGACGCTCCAGAGAGCCGTCCTCAAAACCAACACACATCTTGACATATCTCCCACATTGATCGCAGTGTCTCCAGAAACGGCATTCAAGGAGCCAGGAGGTTTTCTCCCTACACTGTCCATTGAGTTGTCCTCAAAACCAATATACATCCTGCTATATCTCCCACATGGAAAGTGCCAGGAGGGAGAAGTGGGGATTATGTTTAGACTTTCTCGGAACTGCTTCAAATCAACTAGATATCTTTGTGCTGTAAATCTCCCAACAGCCAAACGCAAAAGCAGCAAACATCTCGCTGTATGTCCCACATCCAAAGTGCCAAGAGAGAGCTTGCTCTCCCTGTCTTTGAGTACTGTTTTCACTGTCCCGGTTACCTCTTTGCTAGCATTCTCTTCAGAGCCGCAGTGAAACCAGGAACCACGTGGAGAAGGTACCCACACTGAAAGTGCCTGGAGGGAACATTGGGGCTTCTTCTCAGTGTCTCTGACATAGGGTTTCACTGTCCCGGGAAAGTCTCTGCTAACACCCTGCAGAGCGCTGTGCCCAATATACAGAAACGTCTTGCGGTATCTCCTACAGGGAAAGTGCCAGGAGGGAATTGCGGAGCTTGTTCTCAGTGTCTCTGAGAATTGCTCTGATTATCTGTGTGACCTCTTTGCTAAGACGCTCCAGAGAGCCGTCCTCAAAACCAACACACATCTTGCCATATCTCCCACATTGATCGCAGTGTCTCCAGAAACGGCATTCAAGGAGCCAGGACCTTTTCTCCCTACACTGTCCATTGAGTTGTCCTCAAAACCAATATACATCCTGCTATATCTCCCACATGGAAAGTGCCAGGAGGGAGAAGTGGGGATTATGTTTAGACTTTCTCGGAACTGCTTCAAATCAACTAGATATCTTTGTGCTGTAAATCTCCCAACAGCCAAACGCAAAAGCAGCAAACATCTCGCTGTATGTCCCACATCCAAAGTGCCAAGAGAGAGCTTGCTCTCCCTGTCTTTGAGTACTGTTTTCACTGTCCCGGTTACCTCTTTGCTAACATTCTCTTCAGAGCTGCAGTGAAACCAGGAACCACGTGGAGAAAGCACCCACACTGAAAGTGCCTGGAGGGAACATTGGGGCTTCTTCTCAGTGTCTCTGACATAGGGTTTCACTGTCCCGGGAAAGTCTCTGCTAACACCCTGCAGAGCGCTGTGCCCAATATACAGAAACGTCTTGCGGTATCTCCTACAGGGAAAGTGCCAGGAGGGAATTGCGGAGCTTGTTCTCAGTGTCTCTGAGAATTGCTCTGATTATCTGTGTGACCTCTTTGCTAAGACTCTCCAGAGAGCCGTCCTCAAAACCAACACACATCTTGACATATCTCCCACATTGATCGCAGTGTCTCCAGAAACGGCATTCAAGGAGCCAGGAGGTTTTCTCCCTACACTGTCCATTGAGTTGTCCTCAAAACCAATATACATCCTGCTATATCTCCCACATGGAAAGTGCCAGGAGGGAGAAGTGGGGATTATGTTTAGACTTTCTCGGAACTGCTTCAAATCAACTAGATATCTTTGTGCTGTAAATCTCCCAACAGCCAAACGCAAAAGCAGCAAACATCTCGCTGTATGTCCCACATCCAAAGTGCCAAGAGAGAGCTTGCTCTCCCTGTCTTTGAGTACTGTTTTCACTGTCCCGGTTACCTCTTTGCTAACATTCTCTTCAGAGCTGCAGTGAAACCAGGAACCACGTGGAGAAAGCACCCACACTGAAAGTGCCTGGAGGGAACATTGGGGCTTCTTCTCAGTGTCTCTGACATAGGGTTTCACTGTCCCGGGAAAGTCTCTGCTAACACCGTGCAGAGCGCTGTGCCCAATATACAGAAACGTCTTGCGGTATCTCCTACAGGGAAAGTGCCAGGAGGGAATTGCGGAGCTTGTTCTCAGTGTCTCTGAGAATTGCTCTGATTATCCCTGTGACCTCTTTGCTAAGACTCTCCAGAGAGCCGTCCTCAAAACAAACACACATCTTGACATATCTCCCACATTGATCGCAGTGTCTCCAGAAACGGCATTCAAGGAGCCAGGACCTTTTCTCCCTACACTGTCCATTGAGTTGTCCTCAAAACCAATATACATCCTGCTATATCTCCCACATGGAAAGTGCCAGGAGGGAGAAGTGGGGATTATGTTTAGACTTTCTCGGAACTGCTTCAAATCAACTAGATATCTTTGTGCTGTAAATCTCCCAACAGCCAAATGCAAAAGCAGCAAACATCTCGCTGTATGTCCCACATCCAAAGTGCCAAGAGAGAGCTTGCTCTCCCTGTCTTTGAGTACTGTTTTCACTGTCCCGGTTACCTCTTTGCTAGCATTCTCTTCAGAGCCGCAGTGAAACCAGGAACCACGTGGAGAAGGCAGCCACACTGAAAGTGCCTGGAGGGAACATTGGGGCTTCTTCTCAGTGTCTCTGACATAGGGTTTCACTGTCCGGGGAAAGTCTCTGCTAACACCGTGCAGAGCGCTGTGCCCAATATACAGAAACGTCTTGCGGTATCTCCTACAGGGAAAGTGCCAGGAGGGAATTGCGGAGCTTGTTCTCAGTGTCTCTGAGAATTGCTCTGATTATCTGTGTGACCTCTTTGCTAAGACGCTCCAGAGAGCCGTCCTCAAAACCAACACACATCTTGACATATCTCCCACATTGATCGCAGTGTCTCCAGAAACGGCATTCAAGGAGCCAGGACCTTTTCTCCCTACACTGTCCATTGAGTTGTCCTCAAAACCAATATACATCCTGCTATATCTCCCACATGGAAAGTGCCAGGAGGGAGAAGTGGGGATTATGTTTAGACTTTCTCGGAACTGCTTCAAATCAACTAGATATCTTTGTGCTGTAAATCTCCCAACAGCCAAACGCAAAAGCAGCAAACATCTCGCTGTATGTCCCACATCCAAAGTGCCAAGAGAGAGCTTGCTCTCCCTGTCTTTGAGTACTGTTTTCACTGTCCCGGTTACCTCTTTGCTAACATTCTCTTCAGAGCTGCAGTGAAACCAGGAACCACGTGGAGAAGGCAGCCACACTGAAAGTGCCTGGAGGGAACATTGGGGTTTCTTCTCAGTGTCTCTGACATAGGGTTTCACTGTCCCGGGAAAGTCTCTGCTAACACCGTGCAGAGCGCTGTGCCCAATATACAGAAACGTCTTGCGGTATCTCCTACAGGGAAAGTGCCAGGAGGGAATTGCGGAGCTTGTTCTCAGTGTCTCTGAGAATTGCTCTGATTATCTGTGTGACCTCTTTGCTAAGACGCTCCAGAGAGCCGTCCTCAAAACCAACACACATCTTGCCATATCTCCCACATTGATCGCAGTGTCTCCAGAAACGGCATTCAAGGAGCCAGGAGGTTTTCTCCCTACACTGTCCATTGAGTTGTCCTCAAAACCAATATACATCCTGCTATATCTCCCACATGGAAAGTGCCAGGAGGGAGAAGTGGGGATTATGTTTAGACTTTCTCGGAACTGCTTCAAATCAACTAGATATCTTTGTGCTGTAAATCTCCCAACAGCCAAACGCAAAAGCAGCAAACATCTCGCTGTATGTCCCACATCCAAAGTGCCAAGAGAGAGCTTGCTCTCCCTGTCTTTGAGTACTGTTTTCACTGTCCCGGTTACCTCTTTGCTAACATTCTCTTCAGAGCTGCAGTGAAACCAGGAACCACGTGGAGAAAGCACCCACACTGAAAGTGCCTGGAGGGAACATTGGGGCTTCTTCTCAGTGTCTCTGACATAGGGTTTCACTGTCCCGGGAAAGTCTCTGCTAACACCGTGCAGAGCGCTGTGCCCAATATACAGAAACGTCTTGCGGTATCTCCTACAGGGAAAGTGCCAGGAGGGAATTGCGGAGCTTGTTCTCAGTGTCTCTGAGAATTGCTCTGATTATCTGTGTGACCTCTTTGCTAAGACGCTCCAGAGAGCCGTCCTCAAAACCAACACACATCTTGCCATATCTCCCACATTGATCGCAGTGTCTCCAGAAACGGCATTCAAGGAGCCAGGACCTTTTCTCCCTACACTGTCCATTGAGTTGTCCTCAAAACCAATATACATCCTGCTATATCTCCCACATGGAAAGTGCCAGGAGGGAGAAGTGGGGATTATGTTTAGACTTTCTCGGAACTGCTTCAAATCAACTAGATATCTTTGTGCTGTAAATCTCCCAACAGCCAAACGCAAAAGCAGCAAACATCTCGCTGTATGTCCCACATCCAAAGTGCCAAGAGAGAGCTTGCTCTCCCTGTCTTTGAGTACTGTTTTCACTGTCCCGGTTACCTCTTTGCTAACATTCTCTTCAGAGCTGCAGTGAAACCAGGAACCACGTGGAGAAGGCAGCCACACTGAAAGTGCCTGGAGGGAACATTGGGGTTTCTTCTCAGTGTCTCTGACATAGGGTTTCACTGTCCCGGGAAAGTCTCTGCTAACACCGTGCAGAGCGCTGTGCCCAATATACAGAAACGTCTTGCGGTATCTCCTACAGGGAAAGTGCCAGGAGGGAATTGCGGAGCTTGTTCTCAGTGTCTCTGAGAATTGCTCTGATTATCTGTGTGACCTCTTTGCTAAGACGCTCCAGAGAGCCGTCCTCAAAACCAACACACATCTTGCCATATCTCCCACATTGATCGCAGTGTCTCCAGAAACGGCATTCAAGGAGCCAGGAGGTTTTCTCCCTACACTGTCCATTGAGTTGTCCTCAAAACCAATATACATCCTGCTATATCTCCCACATGGAAAGTGCCAGGAGGGAGAAGTGGGGATTATGTTTAGACTTTCTCGGAACTGCTTCAAATCAACTAGATATCTTTGTGCTGTAAATCTCCCAACAGCCAAACGCAAAAGCAGCAAACATCTCGCTGTATGTCCCACATCCAAAGTGCCAAGAGAGAGCTTGCTCTCCCTGTCTTTGAGTACTGTTTTCACTGTCCCGGTTACCTCTTTGCTAACATTCTCTTCAGAGCTGCAGTGAAACCAGGAACCACGTGGAGAAAGCACCCACACTGAAAGTGCCTGGAGGGAACATTGGGGCTTCTTCTCAGTGTCTCTGACATAGGGTTTCACTGTCCCGGGAAAGTCTCTGCTAACACCGTGCAGAGCGCTGTGCCCAATATACAGAAACGTCTTGCGGTATCTCCTACAGGGAAAGTGCCAGGAGGGAATTGCGGAGCTTGTTCTCAGTGTCTCTGAGAATTGCTCTGATTATCTGTGTGACCTCTTTGCTAAGACTCTCCAGAGAGCCGTCCTCAAAACAAACACACATCTTGACATATCTCCCACATTGATCGCAGTGTCTCCAGAAACGGCATTCAAGGAGCCAGGAGGTTTTCTCCCTACACTGTCCATTGAGTTGTCCTCAAAACCAATATACATCCTGCTATATCTCCCACATGGAAAGTGCCAGGAGGGAGAAGTGGGGATTATGTTTAGACTTTCTCGGAACTGCTTCAAATCAACTAGATATCTTTGTGCTGTAAATCTCCCAACAGCCAAACGCAAAAGCAGCAAACATCTCGCTGTATGTCCCACATCCAAAGTGCCAAGAGAGAGCTTGCTCTCCCTGTCTTTGAGTACTGTTTTCACTGTCCCGGTTACCTCTTTGCTAACATTCTCTTCAGAGCTGCAGTGAAACCAGGAACCACGTGGAGAAAGCACCCACACTGAAAGTGCCTGGAGGGAACATTGGGGCTTCTTCTCAGTGTCTCTGACATAGGGTTTCACTGTCCCGGGAAAGTCTCTGCTAACACCCTGCAGAGCGCTGTGCCCAATATACAGAAACGTCTTGCGGTATCTCCTACAGGGAAAGTGCCAGGAGGGAATTGCGGAGCTTGTTCTCAGTGTCTCTGAGAATTGCTCTGATTATCTGTGTGACCTCTTTGCTAAGACGCTCCAGAGAGCCGTCCTCAAAACCAACACACATCTTGCCATATCTCCCACATTGATCGCAGTGTCTCCAGAAACGGCATTCAAGGAGCCAGGACCTTTTCTCCCTACACTGTCCATTGAGTTGTCCTCAAAACCAATATACATCCTGCTATATCTCCCACATGGAAAGTGCCAGGAGGGAGAAGTGGGGATTATGTTTAGACTTTCTCGGAACTGCTTCAAATCAACTAGATATCTTTGTGCTGTAAATCTCCCAACAGCCAAACGCAAAAGCAGCAAACATCTCGCTGTATGTCCCACATCCAAAGTGCCAAGAGAGAGCTTGCTCTCCCTGTCTTTGAGTACTGTTTTCACTGTCCCGGTTACCTCTTTGCTAACATTCTCTTCAGAGCTGCAGTGAAACCAGGAACCACGTGGAGAAAGCACCCACACTGAAAGTGCCTGGAGGGAACATTGGGGCTTCTTCTCAGTGTCTCTGACATAGGGTTTCACTGTCCCGGGAAAGTCTCTGCTAACACCCTGCAGAGCGCTGTGCCCAATATACAGAAACGTCTTGCGGTATCTCCTACAGGGAAAGTGCCAGGAGGGAATTGCGGAGCTTGTTCTCAGTGTCTCTGAGAATTGCTCTGATTATCTGTGTGACCTCTTTGCTAAGACTCTCCAGAGAGCCGTCCTCAAAACAAACACACATCTTGACATATCTCCCACATTGATCGCAGTGTCTCCAGAAACGGCATTCAAGGAGCCAGGAGGTTTTCTCCCTACACTGTCCATTGAGTTGTCCTCAAAACCAATATACATCCTGCTATATCTCCCACATGGAAAGTGCCAGGAGGGAGAAGTGGGGATTATGTTTAGACTTTCTCGGAACTGCTTCAAATCAACTAGATATCTTTGTGCTGTAAATCTCCCAACAGCCAAACGCAAAAGCAGCAAACATCTCGCTGTATGTCCCACATCCAAAGTGCCAAGAGAGAGCTTGCTCTCCCTGTCTTTGAGTACTGTTTTCACTGTCCCGGTTACCTCTTTGCTAGCATTCTCTTCAGAGCCGCAGTGAAACCAGGAACCACGTGGAGAAGGTACCCACACTGAAAGTGCCTGGAGGGAACATTGGGGCTTCTTCTCAGTGTCTCTGACATAGGGTTTCACTGTCCCGGGAAAGTCTCTGCTAACACCCTGCAGAGCGCTGTGCCCAATATACAGAAACGTCTTGCGGTATCTCCTACAGGGAAAGTGCCAGGAGGGAATTGCGGAGCTTGTTCTCAGTGTCTCTGAGAATTGCTCTGATTATCTGTGTGACCTCTTTGCTAAGACGCTCCAGAGAGCCGTCCTCAAAACCAACACACATCTTGACATATCTCCCACATTGATCGCAGTGTCTCCAGAAACGGCATTCAAGGAGCCAGGACCTTTTCTCCCTACACTGTCCATTGAGTTGTCCTCAAAACCAATATACATCCTGCTATATCTCCCACATGGAAAGTGCCAGGAGGGAGAAGTGGGGATTATGTTTAGACTTTCTCGGAACTGCTTCAAATCAACTAGATATCTTTGTGCTGTAAATCTCCCAACAGCCAAACGCAAAAGCAGCAAACATCTCGCTGTATGTCCCACATCCAAAGTGCCAAGAGAGAGCTTGCTCTCCCTGTCTTTGAGTACTGTTTTCACTGTCCCGGTTACCTCTTTGCTAACATTCTCTTCAGAGCTGCAGTGAAACCAGGAACCACGTGGAGAAAGCACCCACACTGAAAGTGCCTGGAGGGAACATTGGGGCTTCTTCTCAGTGTCTCTGACATAGGGTTTCACTGTCCCGGGAAAGTCTCTGCTAACACCCTGCAGAGCGCTGTGCCCAATATACAGAAACGTCTTGCGGTATCTCCTACAGGGAAAGTGCCAGGAGGGAATTGCGGAGCTTGTTCTCAGTGTCTCTGAGAATTGCTCTGATTATCTGTGTGACCTCTTTGCTAAGACGCTCCAGAGAGCCGTCCTCAAAACCAACACACATCTTGCCATATCTCCCACATTGATCGCAGTGTCTCCAGAAACGGCATTCAAGGAGCCAGGACCTTTTCTCCCTACACTGTCCATTGAGTTGTCCTCAAAACCAATATACATCCTGCTATATCTCCCACATGGAAAGTGCCAGGAGGGAGAAGTGGGGATTATGTTTAGACTTTCTCGGAACTGCTTCAAATCAACTAGATATCTTTGTGCTGTAAATCTCCCAACAGCCAAACGCAAAAGCAGCAAACATCTCGCTGTATGTCCCACATCCAAAGTGCCAAGAGAGAGCTTGCTCTCCCTGTCTTTGAGTACTGTTTTCACTGTCCCGGTTACCTCTTTGCTAACATTCTCTTCAGAGCCGCAGTGAAACCAGGAACCACGTGGAGAAAGCACCCACACTGAAAGTGCCTGGAGGGAACATTGGGGCTTCTTCTCAGTGTCTCTGACATAGGGTTTCACTGTCCCGGGAAAGTCTCTGCTAACACGCTGCAGAGCGCTGTGCCCAATATACAGAAACGTCTTGCGGTATCTCCTACAGGGAAAGTGCCAGGAGGGAATTGCGGAGCTTGTTCTCAGTGTCTCTGAGAATTGCTCTGATTATCTGTGTGACCTCTTTGCTAAGACTCTCCAGAGAGCCGTCCTCAAAACAAACACACATCTTGACATATCTCCCACATTGATCGCAGTGTCTCCAGAAACAGCATTCAAGGAGCCAGGAGGTTTTCTCCCTACACTGTCCATTGAGTTGTCCTCAAAACCAATATACATCCTGCTATATCTCCCACATGGAAAGTGCCAGGAGGGAGAAGTGGGGATTATGTTTAGACTTTCTCGGAACTGCTTCAAATCAACTAGATATCTTTGTGCTGTAAATCTCCCAACAGCCAAACGCAAAAGCAGCAAACATCTCGCTGTATGTCCCACATCCAAAGTGCCAAGAGAGAGCTTGCTCTCCCTGTCTTTGAGTACTGTTTTCACTGTCCCGGTTACCTCTTTGCTAACATTCTCTTCAGAGCTGCAGTGAAACCAGGAACCACGTGGAGAAAGCACCCACACTGAAAGTGCCTGGAGGGAACATTGGGGCTTCTTCTCAGTGTCTCTGACATAGGGTTTCACTGTCCCGGGAAAGTCTCTGCTAACACCGTGCAGAGCGCTGTGCCCAATATACAGAAACGTCTTGCGGTATCTCCTACAGGGAAAGTGCCAGGAGGGAATTGCGGAGCTTGTTCTCAGTGTCTCTGAGAATTGCTCTGATTATCTGTGTGACCTCTTTGCTAAGACTCTCCAGAGAGCCGTCCTCAAAACCAACACACATCTTGACATATCTCCCACATTGATCGCAGTGTCTCCAGAAACGGCATTCAAGGAGCCAGGAGGTTTTCTCCCTACACTGTCCATTGAGTTGTCCTCAAAACCAATATACATCCTGCTATATCTCCCACATGGAAAGTGCCAGGAGGGAGAAGTGGGGATTATGTTTAGACTTTCTCGGAACTGCTTCAAATCAACTAGATATCTTTGTGCTGTAAATCTCCCAACAGCCAAACGCAAAAGCAGCAAACATCTCGCTGTATGTCCCACATCCAAAGTGCCAAGAGAGAGCTTGCTCTCCCTGTCTTTGAGTACTGTTTTCACTGTCCCGGTTACCTCTTTGCTAACATTCTCTTCAGAGCTGCAGTGAAACCAGGAACCACGTGGAGAAAGCACCCACACTGAAAGTGCCTGGAGGGAACATTGGGGCTTCTTCTCAGTGTCTCTGACATAGGGTTTCACTGTCCCGGGAAAGTCTCTGCTAACACCGTGCAGAGCGCTGTGCCCAATATACAGAAACGTCTTGCGGTATCTCCTACAGGGAAAGTGCCAGGAGGGAATTGCGGAGCTTGTTCTCAGTGTCTCTGAGAATTGCTCTGATTATCTGTGTGACCTCTTTGCTAAGACTCTCCAGAGAGCCGTCCTCAAAACCAACACACATCTTGACATATCTCCCACATTGATCACAGTGTCTCCAGGAACGGCATTCAAGGAGCCAGGAGGTTTTCTCCCTACACTGTCCATTGAGTTGTCCTCAAAACCAATATACATCCTGCTATATCTCCCACATGGAAAGTGCCAGGAGGGAGAAGTGGGGATTATGTTTAGACTTTCTCGGAACTGCTTCAAATCAACTAGATATCTTTGTGCTGTAAATCTCCCAACAGCCAAACGCAAAAGCAGCAAACATCTCGCTGTATGTCCCACATCCAAAGTGCCAAGAGAGAGCTTGCTCTCCCTGTCTTTGAGTACTGTTTTCACTGTCCCGGTTACCTCTTTGCTAACATTCTCTTCAGAGCTGCAGTGAAACCAGGAACCACATGGAGAAAGCACCCACACTGAAAGTGCCTGGAGGGAACATTGGGGCTTCTTCTCAGTGTCTCTGACATAGGGTTTCACTGTCCCGGGAAAGTCTCTGCTAACACCCTGCAGAGCGCTGTGCCCAATATACAGAAACGTCTTGCGGTATCTCCTACAGGGAAAGTGCCAGGAGGGAATTGCGGAGCTT
This sequence comes from Larus michahellis, assembly GCF_964199755.1. Classification (NCBI taxonomy): domain Eukaryota; kingdom Metazoa; phylum Chordata; class Aves; order Charadriiformes; family Laridae; genus Larus; species Larus michahellis. The sequence goes on along the minus strand of NW_027436158.1, from coordinate 389,684 downwards.
GTTCTCAGTGTCTCTGAGAATTGCTCTGATTATCTGTGTGACCTCTTTGCTAAGACTCTCCAGAGAGCCGTCCTCAAAACCAACACACATCTTGCCATATCTCCCACATTGATCGCAGTGTCTCCAGAAACGGCATTCAAGGAGCCAGGAGGTTTTCTCCCTACACTGTCCATTGAGTTGTCCTCAAAACCAATATACATCCTGCTATATCTCCCACATGGAAAGTGCCAGGAGGGAGAAGTGGGGATTATGTTTAGACTGTCTCGGAACTGCTTCAAATCAACTAGATATCTTTGTGCTGTAAATCTCCCAACAGCCAAACGCAAAAGCAGCAAACATCTCGCTGTATGTCCCACATCCAAAGTGCCAAGAGAGAGCTTGCTCTCCCTGTCTTTGAGTACTGTTTTCACTGTCCCGGTTACCTCTTTGCTAACATTCTCTTCAGAGCTGCAGTGAAACCAGGAACCACGTGGAGAAAGCACCCACACTGAAAGTGCCTGGAGGGAACATTGGGGCTTCTTCTCAGTGTCTCTGACATAGGGTTTCACTGTCCCGGGAAAGTCTCTGCTAACACCGTGCAGAGCGCTGTGCCCAATATACAGAAACGTCTTGCGGTATCTCCTACAGGGAAAGTGCCAGGAGGGAATTGCGGAGCTTGTTCTCAGTGTCTCTGAGAATTGCTCTGATTATCTGTGTGACCTCTTTGCTAAGACTCTCCAGAGAGCCGTCCTCAAAACCAACACACATCTTGACATATCTCCCACATTGATCACAGTGTCTCCAGGAACGGCATTCAAGGAGCCAGGAGGTTTTCTCCCTACACTGTCCATTGAGTTGTCCTCAAAACCAATATACATCCTGCTATATCTCCCACATGGAAAGTGCCAGGAGGGAGAAGTGGGGATTATGTTTAGACTTTCTCGGAACTGCTTCAAATCAACTAGATATCTTTGTGCTGTAAATCTCCCAACAGCCAAACGCAAAAGCAGCAAACATCTCGCTGTATGTCCCACATCCAAAGTGCCAAGAGAGAGCTTGCTCTCCCTGTCTTTGAGTACTGTTTTCACTGTCCCGGTTACCTCTTTGCTAACATTCTCTTCAGAGCTGCAGTGAAACCAGGAACCACGTGGAGAAAGCACCCACACTGAAAGTGCCTGGAGGGAACATTGGGGCTTCTTCTCAGTGTCTCTGACATAGGGTTTCACTGTCCCGGGAAAGTCTGTGCTAACACCCTGCAGAGCGCTGTGCCCAATATACAGAAACGTCTTGCGGTATCTCCTACAGGGAAAGTGCCAGGAGGGAATTGCGGAGCTTGTTCTCAGTGTCTCTGAGAATTGCTCTGATTATCTGTGTGACCTCTTTGCTAAGACTCTCCAGAGAGCCGTCCTCAAAACAAACACACATATTGACATATCTCCCACATTGATCGCAGTGTCTCCAGAAACGGCATTCAAGGAGCCAGGACCTTTTCTCCCTACACTGTCCATTGAGTTGTCCTCAAAACCAATATACATCCTGCTATATCTCCCACATGGAAAGTGCCAGGAGGGAGAAGTGGGGATTATGTTTAGACTTTCTCGGAACTGCTTCAAATCAACTAGATATCTTTGTGCTGTAAATCTCCCAACAGCCAAACGCAAAAGCAGCAAACATCTCGCTGTATGTCCCACATCCAAAGTGCCAAGAGAGAGCTTGCTCTCCCTGTCTTTGAGTACTGTTTTCACTGTCCCGGTTACCTCTTTGCTAACATTCTCTTCAGAGCTGCAGTGAAACCAGGAACCACGTGGAGAAAGCACCCACACTGAAAGTGCCTGGAGGGAACATTGGGGCTTCTTCTCAGTGTCTCTGACATAGGGTTTCACTGTCCCGGGAAAGTCTCTGCTAACACCGTGCAGAGCGCTGTGCCCAATATACAGAAACGTCTTGCGGTATCTCCTACAGGGAAAGTGCCAGGAGGGAATTGCGGAGCTTGTTCTCAGTGTCTCTGAGAATTGCTCTGATTATCCCTGTGACCTCTTTGCTAAGACTCTCCAGAGAGCCGTCCTCAAAACCAACACACATCTTGCCATATCTCCCACATTGATCGCAGTGTCTCCAGAAACGGCATTCAAGGAGCCAGGACCTTTTCTCCCTACACTGTCCATTGAGTTGTCCTCAAAACCAATATACATCCTGCTATATCTCCCACATGGAAAGTGCCAGGAGGGAGAAGTGGGGATTATGTTTAGACTTTCTCGGAACTGCTTCAAATCAACTAGATATCTTTGTGCTGTAAATCTCCCAACAGCCAAACGCAAAAGCAGCAAACATCTCGCTGTATGTCCCACATCCAAAGTGCCAAGAGAGAGCTTGCTCTCCCTGTCTTTGAGTACTGTTTTCACTGTCCCGGTTACCTCTTTGCTAACATTCTCTTCAGAGCTGCAGTGAAACCAGGAACCACGTGGAGAAGGCAGCCACACTGAAAGTGCCTGGAGGGAACATTGGGGCTTCTTCTCAGTGTCTCTGACATAGGGTTTCACTGTCCCGGGAAAGTCTCTGCTAACACCGTGCAGAGCGCTGTGCCCAATATACAGAAACGTCTTGCGGTATCTCCTACAGGGAAAGTGCCAGGAGGGAATTGCGGAGCTTGTTCTCAGTGTCTCTGAGAATTGCTCTGATTATCTGTGTGACCTCTTTGCTAAGACGCTCCAGAGAGCCGTCCTCAAAACCAACACACATCTTGACATATCTCCCACATTGATCGCAGTGTCTCCAGAAATGGCATTCAAGGAGCCAGGAGGTTTTCTCCCTACACTGTCCATTGAGTTGTCCTCAAAACCAATATACATCCTGCTATATCTCCCACATGGAAAGTGCCAGGAGGGAGAAGTGGGGATTATGTTTAGACTTTCTCGGAACTGCTTCAAATCAACTAGATATCTTTGTGCTGTAAATCTCCCAACAGCCAAACGCAAAAGCAGCAAACATCTCGCTGTATGTCCCACATCCAAAGTGCCAAGAGAGAGCTTGCTCTCCCTGTCTTTGAGTACTGTTTTCACTGTCCCGGTTACCTCTTTGCTAACATTCTCTTCAGAGCTGCAGTGAAACCAGGAACCACGTGGAGAAAGCACCCACACTGAAAGTGCCTGGAGGGAACATTGGGGCTTCTTCTCAGTGTCTCTGACATAGGGTTTCACTGTCCCGGGAAAGTCTCTGCTAACACCGTGCAGAGCGCTGTGCCCAATATACAGAAACGTCTTGCGGTATCTCCTACAGGGAAAGTGCCAGGAGGGAATTGCGGAGCTTGTTCTCAGTGTCTCTGAGAATTGCTCTGATTATCTGTGTGACCTCTTTGCTAAGACTCTCCAGAGAGCCGTCCTCAAAACAAACACACATCTTGACATATCTCCCACATTGATCGCAGTGTCTCCAGAAACGGCATTCAAGGAGCCAGGAGGTTTTCTCCCTACACTGTCCATTGAGTTGTCCTCAAAACCAATATACATCCTGCTATATCTCCCACATGGAAAGTGCCAGGAGGGAGAAGTGGGGATTATGTTTAGACTTTCTCGGAACTGCTTCAAATCAACTAGATATCTTTGTGCTGTAAATCTCCCAACAGCCAAACGCAAAAGCAGCAAACATCTCGCTGTATGTCCCACATCCAAAGTGCCAAGAGAGAGCTTGCTCTCCCTGTCTTTGAGTACTGTTTTCACTGTCCCGGTTACCTCTTTGCTAACATTCTCTTCAGAGCTGCAGTGAAACCAGGAACCACGTGGAGAAAGCACCCACACTGAAAGTGCCTGGAGGGAACATTGGGGCTTCTTCTCAGTGTCTCTGACATAGGGTTTCACTGTCCCGGGAAAGTCTCTGCTAACACCGTGCAGAGCGCTGTGCCCAATATACAGAAACGTCTTGCGGTATCTCCTACAGGGAAAGTGCCAGGAGGGAATTGCGGAGCTTGTTCTCAGTGTCTCTGAGAATTGCTCTGATTATCTGTGTGACCTCTTTGCTAAGACTCTCCAGAGAGCCGTCCTCAAAACCAACACACATCTTGACATATCTCCCACATTGATCGCAGTGTCTCCAGGAACGGCATTCAAGGAGCCAGGAGGTTTTCTCCCTACACTGTCCATTGAGTTGTCCTCAAAACCAATATATATCCTGCTATATCTCCCACATGGAAAGTGCCAGGAGGGAGAAGTGGGGATTATGTTTAGACTTTCTCGGAACTGCTTCAAATCAACTAGATATCTTTGTGCTGTAAATCTCCCAACAGCCAAACGCAAAAGCAGCAAACATCTCGCTGTATGTCCCACATCCAAAGTGCCAAGAGAGAGCTTGCTCTCCCTGTCTTTGAGTACTGTTTTCACTGTCCCGGTTACCTCTTTGCTAACATTCTCTTCAGAGCTGCAGTGAAACCAGGAACCACGTGGAGAAAGCACCCACACTGAAAGTGCCTGGAGGGAACATTGGGGCTTCTTCTCAGTGTCTCTGACATAGGGTTTCACTGTCCCGGGAAAGTCTCTGCTAACACCCTGCAGAGCGCTGTGCCCAATATACAGAAACGTCTTGCGGTATCTCCTACAGGGAAAGTGCCAGGAGGGAATTGCGGAGCTTGTTCTCAGTGTCTCTGAGAATTGCTCTGATTATCTGTGTGACCTCTTTGCTAAGACTCTCCAGAGAGCCGTCCTCAAAACCAACACACATCTTGACATATCTCCCACATTGATCGCAGTGTCTCCAGAAACGGCATTCAAGGAGCCAGGACCTTTTCTCCCTACACTGTCCATTGAGTTGTCCTCAAAACCAATATACATCCTGCTATATCTCCCACATGGAAAGTGCCAGGAGGGAGAAGTGGGGATTATGTTTAGACTTTCTCGGAACTGCTTCAAATCAACTAGATATCTTTGTGCTGTAAATCTCCCAACAGCCAAACGCAAAAGCAGCAAACATCTCGCTGTATGTCCCACATCCAAAGTGCCAAGAGAGAGCTTGCTCTCCCTGTCTTTGAGTACTGTTTTCACTGTCCCGGTTACCTCTTTGCTAACATTCTCTTCAGAGCTGCAGTGAAACCAGGAACCACGTGGAGAAAGCACCCACACTGAAAGTGCCTGGAGGGAACATTGGGGCTTCTTCTCAGTGTCTCTCACATAGGGTTTCACTGTCCCGGGAAAGTCTCTGCTAACACCGTGCAGAGCGCTGTGCCCAATATACAGAAACGTCTTGCGGTATCTCCTACAGGGAAAGTGCCAGGAGGGAATTGCGGAGCTTGTTCTCAGTGTCTCTGAGAATTGCTCTGATTATCTGTGTGACCTCTTTGCTAAGACTCTCCAGAGAGCCGTCCTCAAAACCAACACACATCTTGACATATCTCCCACATTGATCGCAGTGTCTCCAGGAACGGCATTCAAGGAGCCAGGACCTTTTCTCCCTACACTGTCCATTGAGTTGTCCTCAAAACCAATATACATCCTGCTATATCTCCCACATGGAAAGTGCCAGGAGGGAGAAGTGGGGATTATGTTTAGACTTTCTCGGAACTGCTTCAAATCAACTAGATATCTTTGTGCTGTAAATCTCCCAACAGCCAAACGCAAAAGCAGCAAACATCTCGCTGTATGTCCCACATCCAAAGTGCCAAGAGAGAGCTTGCTCTCCCTGTCTTTGAGTACTGTTTTCACTGTCCCGGTTACCTCTTTGCTAACATTCTCTTCAGAGCCGCAGTGAAACCAGGAACCACGTGGAGAAAGCACCCACACTGAAAGTGCCTGGAGGGAACATTGGGGCTTCTTCTCAGTGTCTCTGACATAGGGTTTCACTGTCCCGGGAAAGTCTCTGCTAACACCCTGCAGAGCGCTGTGCCCAATATACAGAAACGTCTTGCGGTATCTCCTACAGGGAAAGTGCCAGGAGGGAATTGCGGAGCTTGTTCTCAGTGTCTCTGAGAATTGCTCTGATTATCCCTGTGACCTCTTTGCTAAGACTCTCCAGAGAGCCGTCCTCAAAACCAACACACATCTTGCCATATCTCCCACATTGATCGCAGTGTCTCCAGAAACGGCATTCAAGGAGCCAGGACCTTTTCTCCCTACACTGTCCATTGAGTTGTCCTCAAAACCAATATACATCCTGCTATATCTCCCACATGGAAAGTGCCAGGAGGGAGAAGTGGGGATTATGTTTAGACTTTCTCGGAACTGCTTCAAATCAACTAGATATCTTTGTGCTGTAAATCTCCCAACAGCCAAACGCAAAAGCAGCAAACATCTCGCTGTATGTCCCACATCCAAAGTGCCAAGAGAGAGCTTGCTCTCCCTGTCTTTGAGTACTGTTTTCACTGTCCCGGTTACCTCTTTGCTAACATTCTCTTCAGAGCTGCAGTGAAACCAGGAACCACGTGGAGAAAGCACCCACACTGAAAGTGCCTGGAGGGAACATTGGGGCTTCTTCTCAGTGTCTCTGACATAGGGTTTCACTGTCCCGGGAAAGTCTCTGCTAACACCCTGCAGAGCGCTGTGCCCAATATACAGAAACGTCTTGCGGTATCTCCTACAGGGAAAGTGCCAGGAGGGAATTGCGGAGCTTGTTCTCAGTGTCTCTGAGAATTGCTCTGATTATCCCTGTGACCTCTTTGCTAAGACGCTCCAGAGAGCCGTCCTCAAAACCAACACACATCTTGACATATCTCCCACATTGATCGCAGTGTCTCCAGAAACGGCATTCAAGGAGCCAGGAGGTTTTCTCCCTACACTGTCCATTGAGTTGTCCTCAAAACCAATATACATCCTGCTATATCTCCCACATGGAAAGTGCCAGGAGGGAGAAGTGGGGATTATGTTTAGACTTTCTCGGAACTGCTTCAAATCAACTAGATATCTTTGTGCTGTAAATCTCCCAACAGCCAAACGCAAAAGCAGCAAACATCTCGCTGTATGTCCCACATCCAAAGTGCCAAGAGAGAGCTTGCTCTCCCTGTCTTTGAGTACTGTTTTCACTGTCCCGGTTACCTCTTTGCTAACATTCTCTTCAGAGCTGCAGTGAAACCAGGAACCACGTGGAGAAAGCACCCACACTGAAAGTGCCTGGAGGGAACATTGGGGCTTCTTCTCAGTGTCTCTGACATAGGGTTTCACTGTCCCGGGAAAGTCTCTGCTAACACCGTGCAGAGCGCTGTGCCCAATATACAGAAACGTCTTGCGGTATCTCCTACAGGGAAAGTGCCAGGAGGGAATTGCGGAGCTTGTTCTCAGTGTCTCTGAGAATTGCTCTGATTATCTGTGTGACCTCTTTGCTAAGACGCTCCAGAGAGCCGTCCTCAAAACAAACACACATCTTGACATATCTCCCACATTGATCGCAGTGTCTCCAGAAACGGCATTCAAGGAGCCAGGAGGTTTTCTCCCTACACTGTCCATTGAGTTGTCCTCAAAACCAATATACATCCTGCTATATCTCCCACATGGAAAGTGCCAGGAGGGAGAAGTGGGGATTATGTTTAGACTTTCTCGGAACTGCTTCAAATCAACTAGATATCTTTGTGCTGTAAATCTCCCAACAGCCAAACGCAAAAGCAGCAAACATCTCGCTGTATGTCCCACATCCAAAGTGCCAAGAGAGAGCTTGCTCTCCCTGTCTTTGAGTACTGTTTTCACTGTCCCGGTTACCTCTTTGCTAACATTCTCTTCAGAGCTGCAGTGAAACCAGGAACCACGTGGAGAAAGCACCCACACTGAAAGTGCCTGGAGGGAACATTGGGGCTTCTTCTCAGTGTCTCTGACATAGGGTTTCACTGTCCCGGGAAAGTCTCTGCTAACACGCTGCAGAGCGCTGTGCCCAATATACAGAAACGTCTTGCGGTATCTCCTACAGGGAAAGTGCCAGGAGGGAATTGCGGAGCTTGTTCTCAGTGTCTCTGAGAATTGCTCTGATTATCCGTGTGACCTCTTTGCTAAGACTCTCCAGAGAGCCGTCCTCAAAACAAACACACATCTTGCCATATCTCCCACATTGATCGCAGTGTCTCCAGAAACGGCATTCAAGGAGCCAGGAGGTTTTCTCCCTACACTGTCCATTGAGTTGTCCTCAAAACCAATATACATCCTGCTATATCTCCCACATGGAAAGTGCCAGGAGGGAGAAGTGGGGATTATGTTTAGACTTTCTCGGAACTGCTTCAAATCAACTAGATATCTTTGTGCTGTAAATCTCCCAACAGCCAAACGCAAAAGCAGCAAACATCTCGCTGTATGTCCCACATCCAAAGTGCCAAGAGAGAGCTTGCTCTCCCTGTCTTTGAGTACTGTTTTCACTGTCCCGGTTACCTCTTTGCTAACATTCTCTTCAGAGCTGCAGTGAAACCAGGAACCACGTGGAGAAAGCACCCACACTGAAAGTGCCTGGAGGGAACATTGGGGCTTCTTCTCAGTGTCTCTGACATAGGGTTTCACTGTCCCGGGAAAGTCTCTGCTAACACCGTGCAGAGCGCTGTGCCCAATATACAGAAACGTCTTGCGGTATCTCCTACAGGGAAAGTGCCAGGAGGGAATTGCGGAGCTTGTTCTCAGTGTCTCTGAGAATTGCTCTGATTATCTGTGTGACCTCTTTGCTAAGACTCTCCAGAGAGCCGTCCTCAAAACAAACACACATCTTGACATATCTCCCACATTGATCGCAGTGTCTCCAGAAACGGCATTCAAGGAGCCAGGAGGTTTTCTCCCTACACTGTCCATTGAGTTGTCCTCAAAACCAATATACATCCTGCTATATCTCCCACATGGAAAGTGCCAGGAGGGAGAAGTGGGGATTATGTTTAGACTTTCTCGGAACTGCTTCAAATCAACTAGATATCTTTGTGCTGTAAATCTCCCAACAGCCAAACGCAAAAGCAGCAAACATCTCGCTGTATGTCCCACATCCAAAGTGCCAAGAGAGAGCTTGCTCTCCCTGTCTTTGAGTACTGTTTTCACTGTCCCGGTTACCTCTTTGCTAACATTCTCTTCAGAGCTGCAGTGAAACCAGGAACCACGTGGAGAAAGCACCCACACTGAAAGTGCCTGGAGGGAACATTGGGGCTTCTTCTCAGTGTCTCTGACATAGGGTTTCACTGTCCCGGGAAAGTCTCTGCTAACACGCTGCAGAGCGCTGTGCCCAATATACAGAAACGTCTTGCGGTATCTCCTACAGGGAAAGTGCCAGGAGGGAATTGCGGAGCTTGTTCTCAGTGTCTCTGAGAATTGCTCTGATTATCTGTGTGACCTCTTTGCTAAGACTCTCCAGAGAGCCGTCCTCAAAACAAACACACATCTTGCCATATCTCCCACATTGATCGCAGTGTCTCCAGAAACGGCATTCAAGGAGCCAGGAGGTTTTCTCCCTACACTGTCCATTGAGTTGTCCTCAAAACCAATATACATCCTGCTATATCTCCCACATGGAAAGTGCCAGGAGGGAGAAGTGGGGATTATGTTTAGACTTTCTCGGAACTGCTTCAAATCAACTAGATATCTTTGTGCTGTAAATCTCCCAACAGCCAAACGCAAAAGCAGCAAACATCTCGCTGTATGTCCCACATCCAAAGTGCCAAGAGAGAGCTTGCTCTCCCTGTCTTTGAGTACTGTTTTCACTGTCCCGGTTACCTCTTTGCTAACATTCTCTTCAGAGCTGCAGTGAAACCAGGAACCACGTGGAGAAAGCACCCACACTGAAAGTGCCTGGAGGGAACATTGGGGCTTCTTCTCAGTGTCTCTGACATAGGGTTTCACTGTCCCGGGAAAGTCTCTGCTAACACGCTGCAGAGCGCTGTGCCCAATATACAGAAACGTCTTGCGGTATCTCCTACAGGGAAAGTGCCAGGAGGGAATTGCGGAGCTTGTTCTCAGTGTCTCTGAGAATTGCTCTGATTATCCCTGTGACCTCTTTGCTAAGACTCTCCAGAGAGCCGTCCTCAAAACAAACACACATCTTGACATATGTCCCACATTGATCGCAGTGTCTCCAGAAACGGCATTCAAGGAGCCAGGAGGTTTTCTCCCTACACTGTCCATTGAGTTGTCCTCAAAACCAATATACATCCTGCTATATCTCCCACATGGAAAGTGCCAGGAGGGAGAAGTGGGGATTATGTTTAGACTTTCTCGGAACTGCTTCAAATCAACTAGATATCTTTGTGCTGTAAATCTCCCAACAGCCAAACGCAAAAGCAGCAAACATCTCGCTGTATGTCCCACATCCAAAGTGCCAAGAGAGAGCTTGCTCTCCCTGTCTTTGAGTACTGTTTTCACTGTCCCGGTTACCTCTTTGCTAACATTCTCTTCAGAGCTGCAGTGAAACCAGGAACCACGTGGAGAAAGCACCCACACTGAAAGTGCCTGGAGGGAACATTGGGGCTTCTTCTCAGTGTCTCTGACATAGGGTTTCACTGTCCCGGGAAAGTCTCTGCTAACACCCTGCAGAGCGCTGTGCCCAATATACAGAAACGTCTTGCGGTATCTCCTACAGGGAAAGTGCCAGGAGGGAATTGCGGAGCTTGTTCTCAGTGTCTCTGAGAATTGCTCTGATTATCTGTGTGACCTCTTTGCTAAGACTCTCCAGAGAGCCGTCCTCAAAACAAACACACATCTTGACATATCTCCCACATTGATCGCAGTGTCTCCAGGAACGGCATTCAAGGAGCCAGGACGTTTTCTCCCTACACTGTCCATTGAGTTGTCCTCAAAACCAATATACATCCTGCTATATCTCCCACATGGAAAGTGCCAGGAGGGAGAAGTGGGGATTATGTTTAGACTTTCTCGGAACTGCTTCAAATCAACTAGATATCTTTGTGCTGTAAATCTCCCAACAGCCAAACGCAAAAGCAGCAAACATCTCGCTGTATGTCCCACATCCAAAGTGCCAAGAGAGAGCTTGCTCTCCCTGTCTTTGAGTACTGTTTTCACTGTCCCGGTTACCTCTTTGCTAACATTCTCTTCAGAGCTGCAGTGAAACCAGGAACCACGTGGAGAAAGCACCCACACTGAAAGTGCCTGGAGGGAACATTGGGGCTTCTTCTCAGTGTCTCTGACATAGGGTTTCACTGTCCCGGGAAAGTCTCTGCTAACACCCTGCAGAGCGCTGTGCCCAATATACAGAAACGTCTTGCGGTATCTCCTACAGGGAAAGTGCCAGGAGGGAATTGCGGAGCTTGTTCTCAGTGTCTCTGAGAATTGCTCTGATTATCTGTGTGACCTCTTTGCTAAGACTCTCCAGAGAGCCGTCCTCAAAACAAACACACATCTTGACATATCTCCCACATTGATCGCAGTGTCTCCAGGAACGGCATTCAAGGAGCCAGGACCTTTTCTCCCTACACTGTCCATTGAGTTGTCCTCAAAACCAATATACATCCTGCTATATCTCCCACATGGAAAGTGCCAGGAGGGAGAAGTGGGGATTATGTTTAGACTTTCTCGGAACTGCTTCAAATCAACTAGATATCTTTGTGCTGTAAATCTCCCAACAGCCAAACGCAAAAGCAGCAAACATCTCGCTGTATGTCCCACATCCAAAGTGCCAAGAGAGAGCTTGCTCTCCCTGTCTTTGAGTACTGTTTTCACTGTCCCGGTTACCTCTTTGCTAACATTCTCTTCAGAGCTGCAGTGAAACCAGGAACCACGTGGAGAAAGCACCCACACTGAAAGTGCCTGGAGGGAACATTGGGGCTTCTTCTCAGTGTCTCTGACATAGGGTTTCACTGTCCCGGGAAAGTCTCTGCTAACACCGTGCAGAGCGCTGTGCCCAATATACAGAAACGTCTTGCGGTATCTCCTACAGGGAAAGTGCCAGGAGGGAATTGCGGAGCTTGTTCTCAGTGTCTCTGAGAATTGCTCTGATTATCTGTGTGACCTCTTTGCTAAGACTCTCCAGAGAGCCGTCCTCAAAACCAACACACATCTTGACATATCTCCCACATTGATCGCAGTGTCTCCAGGAACGGCATTCAAGGAGCCAGGACCTTTTCTCCCTACACTGTCCATTGAGTTGTCCTCAAAACCAATATACATCCTGCTATATCTCCCACATGGAAAGTGCCAGGAGGGAGAAGTGGGGATTATGTTTAGACTTTCTCGGAACTGCTTCAAATCAACTAGATATCTTTGTGCTGTAAATCTCCCAACAGCCAAACGCAAAAGCAGCAAACATCTCACTGTATGTCCCACATCCAAAGTGCCAAGAGAGAGCTTGCTCTCCCTGTCTTTGAGTACTGTTTTCACTGTCCCGGTTACCTCTTTGCTAACATTCTCTTCAGAGCTGCAGTGAAACCAGGAACCACGTGGAGAAAGCACCCACACTGAAAGTGCCTGGAGGGAACATTGGGGCTTCTTCTCAGTGACTCTGACATAGGGTTTCACTGTCCCGGGAAAGTCTCTGCTAACACCCTGCAGAGCGCTGTGCCCAATATACAGAAACGTCTTGCGGTATCTCCTACAGGGAAAGTGCCAGGAGGGAATTGCGGAGCTTGTTCTCAGTGTCTCTGAGAATTGCTCTGATTATCTGTGTGACCTCTTTGCTAAGACTCTCCAGAGAGCCGTCCTCAAAACAAACACACATCTTGACATATCTCCCACATTGATCGCAGTGTCTCCAGAAACGGCATTCAAGGAGCCAGGACCTTTTCTCCCTACACTGTCCATTGAGTTGTCCTCAAAACCAATATACATCCTGCTATATCTCCCACATGGAAAGTGCCAGGAGGGAGAAGTGGGGATTATGTTTAGACTTTCTCGGAACTGCTTCAAATCAACTAGATATCTTTGTGCTGTAAATCTCCCAACAGCCAAACGCAAAAGCAGCAAACATCTCGCTGTATGTCCCACATCCAAAGTGCCAAGAGAGAGCTTGCTCTCCCTGTCTTTGAGTACTGTTTTCACTGTCCCGGTTATCTCTTTGCTAACATTCTCTTCAGAGCTGCAGTGAAACCAGGAACCACGTGGAGAAAGCACCCACACTGAAAGTGCCTGGAGGGAACATTGGGGCTTCTTCTCAGGGTCTCTGACATAGGGTTTCACTGTCCCGGGAAAGTCTCTGCTAACACCGTGCAGAGCGCTGTGCCCAATATACAGAAACGTCTTGCGGTATCTCCTACAGGGAAAGTGCCAGGAGGGAATTGCGGAGCTTGTTCTCAGTGTCTCTGAGAATTGCTCTGATTATCTGTGTGACCTCTTTGCTAAGACTCTCCAGAGAGCCGTCCTCAAAACAAACACACATCTTGACATATCTCCCACATTGATCGCAGTGTCTCCAGGAACGGCATTCAAGGAGCCAGGACCTTTTCTCCCTACACTGTCCATTGAGTTGTCCTCAAAACCAATATACATCCTGCTATATCTCCCACATGGAAAGTGCCAGGAGGGAGAAGTGGGGATTATGTTTAGACTTTCTCGGAACTGCTTCAAATCAACTAGATATCTTTGTGCTGTAAATCTCCCAACAGCCAAACGCAAAAGCAGCAAACATCTCGCTGTATGTCCCACATCCAAAGTGCCAAGAGAGAGCTTGCTCTCCCTGTCTTTGAGTACTGTTTTCACTGTCCCGGTTACCTCTTTGCTAACATTCTCTTCAGAGCTGCAGTGAAACCAGGAACCACGTGGAGAAAGCACCCACACTGAAAGTGCCTGGAGGGAACATTGGGGCTTCTTCTCAGTGTCTCTGACATAGGGTTTCACTGTCCCGGGAAAGTCTCTGCTAACACCCTGCAGAGCGCTGTGCCCAATATACAGAAACGTCTTGCGGTATCTCCTACAGGGAAAGTGCCAGGAGGGAATTGCGGAGCTTGTTCTCAGTGTCTCTGAGAATTGCTCTGATTATCTGTGTGACCTCTTTGCTAAGACTCTCCAGAGAGCCGTCCTCAAAACAAACACACATCTTGACATATCTCCCACATTGATCGCAGTGTCTCCAGAAACGGCATTCAAGGAGCCAGGAGGTTTTCTCCCTACACTGTCCATTGAGTTGTCCTCAAAACCAATATACATCCTGCTATATCTCCCACATGAAAAGTGCCAGGAGGGAGAAGTGGGGATTATGTTTAGACTTTCTCGGAACTGCTTCAAATCAACTAGATATCTTTGTGCTGTAAATCTCCCAACAGCCAAACGCAAAAGCAGCAAACATCTCGCTGTATGTCCCACATCCAAAGTGCCAAGAGAGAGCTTGCTCTCCCTGTCTTTGAGTACTGTTTTCACTGTCCCGGTTACCTCTTTGCTAACATTCTCTTCAGAGCTGCAGTGAAACCAGGAACCACGTGGAGAAAGCACCCACACTGAAAGTGCCTGGAGGGAACATTGGGGCTTCTTCTCAGTGTCTCTGACATAGGGTTTCACTGTCCCGGGAAAGTCTCTGCTAACACCGTGCAGAGCGCTGTGCCCAATATACAGAAACGTCTTGCGGTATCTCCTACAGGGAAAGTGCCAGGAGGGAATTGCGGAGCTTGTTCTCAGTGTCTCTGAGAATTGCTCTGATTATCTGTGTGACCTCTTTGCTAAGACTCTCCAGAGAGCCGTCCTCAAAACCAACACACATCTTGACATATCTCCCACATTGATCGCAGTGTCTCCAGGAACGGCATTCAAGGAGCCAGGACCTTTTCTCCCTACACTGTCCATTGAGTTGTCCTCAAAACCAATATACATCCTGCTATATCTCCCACATGGAAAGTGCCAGGAGGGAGAAGTGGGGATTATGTTTAGACTTTCTCGGAACTGCTTCAAATCAACTAGATATCTTTGTGCTGTAAATCTCCCAACAGCCAAACACAAAAGCAGCAAACATCTCGCTGTATGTCCCACATCCAAAGTGCCAAGAGAGAGCTTGCTCTCCCTGTCTTTGAGTACTGTTTTCACTGTCCCGGTTACCTCTTTGCTAACATTCTCTTCAGAGCTGCAGTGAAACCAGGAACCACGTGGAGAAGGCAGCCACACTGAAAGTGCCTGGAGGGAACATTGGGGCTTCTTCTCAGTGTCTCTGACATAGGGTTTCACTGTCCCGGGAAAGTCTCTGCTAACACCGTGCAGAGCGCTGTGCCCAATATACAGAAACGTCTTGCGGTATCTCCTACAGGGAAAGTGCCAGGAGGGAATTGCGGAGCTTGTTCTCAGTGTCTCTGAGAATTGCTCTGATTATCTGTGTGACCTCTTTGCTAAGACTCTCCAGAGAGCCATCCTCAAAACAAACACACATCTTGACATATCTCCCACATTGATCGCAGTGTCTCCAGAAACGGCATTCAAGGAGCCAGGACCTTTTCTCCCTACACTGTCCATTGAGTTGTCCTCAAAACCAATATACATCCTGCTATATCTCCCACATGGAAAGTGCCAGGAGGGAGAAGTGGGGATTATGTTTAGACTTTCTCGGAACTGCTTCAAATCAACTAGATATCTTTGTGCTGTAAATCTCCCAACAGCCAAACGCAAAAGCAGCAAACATCTCGCTGTATGTCCCACATCCAAAGTGCCAAGAGAGAGCTTGCTCTCCCTGTCTTTGAGTACTGTTTTCACTGTCCCGGTTACCTCTTTGCTAACATTCTCTTCAGAGCTGCAGTGAAACCAGGAACCACGTGGAGAAAGCACCCACACTGAAAGTGCCTGGAGGGAACATTGGGGCTTCTTCTCAGTGTCTCTGACATAGGGTTTCACTGTCCCGGGAAAGTCTCTGCTAACACCGTGCAGAGCGCTGTGCCCAATATACAGAAACGTCTTGCGGTATCTCCTACAGGGAAAGTGCCAGGAGGGAATTGCGGAGCTTGTTCTCAGTGTCTCTGAGAATTGCTCTGATTATCTGTGTGACCTCTTTGCTAAGACTCTCCAGAGAGCCGTCCTCAAAACAAACACACATCTTGACATATCTCCCACATTGATCGCAGTGTCTCCAGAAACGGCATTCAAGGAGCCAGGAGGTTTTCTCCCTACACTGTCCATTGAGTTGTCCTCAAAACCAATATACATCCTGCTATATCTCCCACATGGAAAGTGCCAGGAGGGAGAAGTGGGGATTATGTTTAGACTTTCTCGGAACTGCTTCAAATCAACTAGATATCTTTGTGCTGTAAATCTCCCAACAGCCAAACGCAAAAGCAGCAAACATCTCGCTGTATGTCCCACATCCAAAGTGCCAAGAGAGAGCTTGCTCTCCCTGTCTTTGAGTACTGTTTTCACTGTCCCGGTTACCTCTTTGCTAACATTCTCTTCAGAGCTGCAGTGAAACCAGGAACCACGTGGAGAAAGCACCCACACTGAAAGTGCCTGGAGGGAACATTGGGGCTTCTTCTCAGTGTCTCTGACATAGGGTTTCACTGTCCCGGGAAAGTCTCTGCTAACACCGTGCAGAGCGCTGTGCCCAATATACAGAAACGTCTTGCGGTATCTCCTACAGGGAAAGTGCCAGGAGGGAATTGCGGAGCTTGTTCTCAGTGTCTCTGAGAATTGCTCTGATTATCTGTGTGACCTCTTTGCTAAGACTCTCCAGAGAGCCGTCCTCAAAACAAACACACATCTTGACATATCTCCCACATTGATCGCAGTGTCTCCAGGAACGGCATTCAAGGAGCCAGGACCTTTTCTCCCTACACTGTCCATTGAGTTGTCCTCAAAACCAATATACATCCTGCTATATCTCCCACATGGAAAGTGCCAGGAGGGAGAAGTGGGGATTATGTTTAGACTTTCTCGGAACTGCTTCAAATCAACTAGATATCTTTGTGCTGTAAATCTCCCAACAGCCAAACGCAAAAGCAGCAAACATCTCGCTGTATGTCCCACATCCAAAGTGCCAAGAGAGAGCTTGCTCTCCCTGTCTTTGAGTACTGTTTTCACTGTCCCGGTTACCTCTTTGCTAACATTCTCTTCAGAGCTGCAGTGAAACCAGGAACCACGTGGAGAAAGCACCCACACTGAAAGTGCCTGGAGGGAACATTGGGGCTTCTTCTCAGTGTCTCTGACATAGGGTTTCACTGTCCCGGGAAAGTCTCTGCTAACACCCTGCAGAGCGCTGTGCCCAATATACAGAAACGTCTTGCGGTATCTCCTACAGGGAAAGTGCCAGGAGGGAATTGCGGAGCTTGTTCTCAGTGTCTCTGAGAATTGCTCTGATTATCTGTGTGACCTCTTTGCTAAGACTCTCCAGAGAGCCGTCCTCAAAACAAACACACATCTTGACATATCTCCCACATTGATCGCAGTGTCTCCAGGAACGGCATTCAAGGAGCCAGGACCTTTTCTCCCTACACTGTCCATTGAGTTGTCCTCAAAACCAATATACATCCTGCTATATCTCCCACATGGAAAGTGCCAGGAGGGAGAAGTGGGGATTATGTTTAGACTTTCTCGGAACTGCTTCAAATCAACTAGATATCTTTGTGCTGTAAATCTCCCAACAGCCAAACGCAAAAGCAGCAAACATCTCGCTGTATGTCCCACATCCAAAGTGCCAAGAGAGAGCTTGCTCTCCCTGTCTTTGAGTACTGTTTTCACTGTCCCGGTTACCTCTTTGCTAACATTCTCTTCAGAGCTGCAGTGAAACCAGGAACCACGTGGAGAAAGCACCCACACTGAAAGTGCCTGGAGGGAACATTGGGGCTTCTTCTCAGTGTCTCTGACATAGGGTTTCACTGTCCCGGGAAAGTCTCTGCTAACACCGTGCAGAGCGCTGTGCCCAATATACAGAAACGTCTTGCGGTATCTCCTACAGGGAAAGTGCCAGGAGGGAATTGCGGAGCTTGTTCTCAGTGTCTCTGAGAATTGCTCTGATTATCTGTGTGACCTCTTTGCTAAGACTCTCCAGAGAGCCGTCCTCAAAACAAACACACATCTTGACATATCTCCCACATTGATCGCAGTGTCTCCAGGAACGGCATTCAAGGAGCCAGGACCTTTTCTCCCTACACTGTCCATTGAGTTGTCCTCAAAACCAATATACATCCTGCTATATCTCCCACATGGAAAGTGCCAGGAGGGAGAAGTGGGGATTATGTTTAGACTTTCTCGGAACTGCTTCAAATCAACTAGATATCTTTGTGCTGTAAATCTCCCAACAGCCAAACGCAAAAGCAGCAAACATCTCGCTGTATGTCCCACATCCAAAGTGCCAAGAGAGAGCTTGCTCTCCCTGTCTTTGAGTACTGTTTTCACTGTCCCGGTTACCTCTTTGCTAACATTCTCTTCAGAGCTGCAGTGAAACCAGGAACCACGTGGAGAAAGCACCCACACTGAAAGTGCCTGGAGGGAACATTGGGGCTTCTTCTCAGTGTCTCTGACATAGGGTTTCACTGTCCCGGGAAAGTCTCTGCTAACACCCTGCAGAGCGCTGTGCCCAATATACAGAAACGTCTTGCGGTATCTCCTACAGGGAAAGTGCCAGGAGGGAATTGCGGAGCTTGTTCTCAGTGTCTCTGAGAATTGCTCTGATTATCTGTGTGACCTCTTTGCTAAGACTCTCCAGAGAGCCGTCCTCAAAACAAACACACATCTTGACATATCTCCCACATTGATCGCAGTGTCTCCAGGAACGGCATTCAAGGAGCCAGGACCTTTTCTCCCTACACTGTCCATTGAGTTGTCCTCAAAACCAATATACATCCTGCTATATCTCCCACATGGAAAGTGCCAGGAGGGAGAAGTGGGGATTATGTTTAGACTTTCTCGGAACTGCTTCAAATCAACTAGATATCTTTGTGCTGTAAATCTCCCAACAGCCAAACGCAAAAGCAGCAAACATCTCGCTGTATGTCCCACATCCAAAGTGCCAAGAGAGAGCTTGCTCTCCCTGTCTTTGAGTACTGTTTTCACTGTCCCGGTTACCTCTTTGCTAACATTCTCTTCAGAGCTGCAGTGAAACCAGGAACCACGTGGAGAAAGCACCCACACTGAAAGTGCCTGGAGGGAACATTGGGGCTTCTTCTCAGTGTCTCTGACATAGGGTTGCACTGTCCCGGGAAAGTCTCTGCTAACACCGTGCAGAGCGCTGTGCCCAATATACAGAAACGTCTTGCGGTATCTCCTACAGGGAAAGTGCCAGGAGGGAATTGCGGAGCTTGTTCTCAGTGTCTCTGAGAATTGCTCTGATTATCTGTGTGACCTCTTTGCTAAGACGCTCCAGAGAGCCGTCCTCAAAACAAACACACATCTTGACATATCTCCCACATTGATCGCAGTGTCTCCAGAAACGGCATTCAAGGAGCCAGGACCTTTTCTCCCTACACTGTCCATTGAGTTGTCCTCAAAACCAATATACATCCTGCTATATCTCCCACATGGAAAGTGCCAGGAGGGAGAAGTGGGGATTATGTTTAGACTTTCTCGGAACTGCTTCAAATCAACTAGATATCTTTGTGCTGTAAATCTCCCAACAGCCAAACACAAAAGCAGCAAACATCTCGCTGTATGTCCCACATCCAAAGTGCCAAGAGAGAGCTTGCTCTCCCTGTCTTTGAGTACTGTTTTCACTGTCCCGGTTACCTCTTTGCTAACATTCTCTTCAGAGCCGCAGTGAAACCAGGAACCACGTGGAGAAAGCACCCACACTGAAAGTGCCTGGAGGGAACATTGGGGCTTCTTCTCAGTGTCTCTGACATAGGGTTTCACTGTCCCGGGAAAGTCTCTGCTAACACCGTGCAGAGCGCTGTGCCCAATATACAGAAACGTCTTGCGGTATCTCCTACAGGGAAAGTGCCAGGAGGGAATTGCGGAGCTTGTTCTCAGTGTCTCTGAGAATTGCTCTGATTATCTGTGTGACCTCTTTGCTAAGACTCTCCAGAGAGCCGTCCTCAAAACCAACACACATCTTGCCATATCTCCCACATTGATCGCAGTGTCTCCAGAAACGGCATTCAAGGAGCCAGGAGGTTTTCTCCCTACACTGTCCATTGAGTTGTCCTCAAAACCAATATACATCCTGCTATATCTCCCACATGGAAAGTGCCAGGAGGGAGAAGTGGGGATTATGTTTAGACTTTCTCGGAACTGCTTCAAATCAACTGTGGAATAAATACTAAATTGGCTAAAAATTACAAAAGTACAGGATTGTTCACACATTAAGGAAAAGTATAAAATCAAGAGGCTTCTGAGGTAGAAAATAGCCGCAGCTGGCATGAAGGACACAACATCTGTGGTTCCCTGATAAGCTACATGAGGTACGGGACGGGATGCAATTATTCCGTGGCTTTACCTTATGATGTATAGCGGATACAGGAATGGGATGATACCATGAAACAGATAAGCTGCCAATTAGCTGCCCGCTAGATGCTCAGAGCCAACATTTTGTCAAATTTTGATGAAATGCTGTCCTTTGTGCGAACTTTGCTCATTATAATGTCATTATAATACCAAAACACACCTCCATCCCGCAGGCTACCCGCCTCCAAGGTGCGACCACTCCTTCTTGAGTCTGCGCCCTGAATTTCTCGTAAACTATACCTTTAATTGTGAAGCGAGAGAAATTTACACCAATCATGATAAAAGTATGTATGACTAAAGTCACTCAAACTCCACCTTGAAGATAACAAATAGTATAAAAATAGCCCAAGAAAGGGGGGATACCCAGGGAAGACACCATCACAAAGAATTACATCACTGACTTCTGGGATCAGTCGACGGGCTGAGCCTCTCTTCCCCCCCATAGGGACGCCTTTGGGTAAGACTTAGATTATACCGAGTGCTTCCTCGGGAAACTTAGAAATTTCTCTAGAGACTCTCTTTTCCTACATTTAAAGCCAGGCTGTATCGTTTATAACTTTGTCGCGCGTTTTGTATATGTAACAATACTTTCATTTGCACGTGCTTTGCAGACAGTGTATTTATCACCGGCAATCCTAAGAACCTATATATCTGTTGTTTAAATAAACTGCACTTTTTTTAAGTAGCTAGTCGTTTTGGTTTCTCACTGAACGCGACCAAAGACTCGAGAGTGGCCGTGTTAGTTCATGAGCACGACTAGACTGAAGGTGCAGTCCACTATTAGTGTATCCAAATCGTAATAGTTTAATACATATTAAACGCGATTGGACTGATAGTGCTGAATTGGGCATCACTCAGAATTTAAACCTAGCCGCACCTAGCCTCCCACCTCAGTGAGGAGTGTTAGAACGCAAGGGGGTTTATCTTCTGCCAAAACCGCTTTGCCCCTTTTCACGCAACGGAATTTTGGCGTAGTCGGCAGGATTGCCATGGATAAACTGCTGCAAAAATATGATTGTGCCCCTTCCCAGGCTGGGAAGGAGTGGGCCCGTAAATTTTGGAAGGATGAAGAGAAAGTGGTGGAACGTATTGAAGAGTGTCGGGTTTCACAGAAGCTCAGAGCGGGGAAAGGCAAAGGTGTGATTTGTGCGGTGTTAGGCGCCTGTTTATCTTGTGCACAACAAGAAGCTAGGGAAACCCCTGCTCCTAATCTGATTTCAGCTGTAGAATATGCAACCCTGAAATCGGAGAATGAGGTGTTGAAGTCATCACTAGCCTTTCAAAAGGAGACAGGAGAAAAATTAAGAACTCAAGTTGATAAACTTGTGAGTGAGAATGAATGTTTACGAAACCGGAATGCTCAACTTGGGAGTGAAAATCACCAACTTAAAATGTTATTGGAAAGGGTGACTGGGCTCTTAGATAAAATGCAGCCCTCGACCCAGGTCCAACAGATTCGTAAATTAATGTGTTATCCAAATTCTGGAACCCAGATCGGAGATTTTTGGTCTAATAGTGAAGATGAGGAAGAAGATGAGGAGGGAAGGACTTTTACTGTGAAATCTCGAGTCTTTCCTTTACGACCTCTGATTAAAACTGAAACCACAGTTGATGAGGATGATGAGGAAGTCCGCAACACTGTGCGTACTATTCCGTGGACACCAACAGAGTTAGCGAAAATAAGGGAAAAATATTCGAGGCGGCCAGAAGAATCAGCTGTTGAGTATGTGTGGCGAGTTTCTTCTGAAGGAGGAGATAGAATTATGTTGAGTGAGGAAGAAGCAGGAGACTCTTGGGGACCAGGAGTGTTTTTAACTACAATGGACGGGGATCATAATTATTCCCTAACCGCTCGAGCAGCCTTTTGGGCAGGTGGTATGGATCCGCGAGAGAGGGGAGAGCCATTAGAGATTAGAGCTACAGGCTACTCTGAACTGTTTGCGGCGATACGGAAAGCAGCTTGTCTGCAAGCCATGTATGACAGAGAGGAATTTCGGAAATCCCCAATGTCAGCTGCTATCGACCCCGATCGATTAGCCCCTCTCATCCGTGGTCTTCCCGATTGCCTGAAGCCATTTGTTGTTCGTACTCAAGATCGTATACGAGAGGCTCGGGATGCTCATGGGCGGGGCCGGCGTCGCTACATGCCCACCTGGAATGAATATGTACAGGAAATAGACCAATATGGGCGCCGAATGGGCTGGGCCAGCCTAACTAGCGAAAAATCCTCCGAACACCCCCGAAAGGTTCGCCAAGTCCGAACTCACACTCAAAACCCCAAACCGGTGGAAAGGTTTAAGCCTGATAAGGACCGGAATGAGTTGTGGCGTAAAGCCCTACAATTAGGGGTGCCCCGACAATTCTTGCACGGTGTCCCTACGGGAGATCTCCGTACACTGGTCCAATCTCTAACTAGAAAGAATAATTCGGCTGGGGAGAAAAGTCTAACCAGAGAATCCCCAAGCTGTGAGAAAATTGTGCCTTCTGCACCGGAGCGTAATTTGATTGATTTGTCAGAGTCCCAGTCAAAAAACTCCTATCCCCGGGGAGGGCAGTGAGCCACCCTGTCCGGCGGGTACTAGCTATTCAATGGCTCTCTCATAAAGATTCTGAACCTATTATCGTCATTCCTGTCGGACCCCGGAGGATGTCAGTAAACTTTATTATTGATACCGGAGCCCAAATGTCTGCAATCACTAATGAAACGGCACAACTTCTAGGTATAAATCCCACCAGACGCAGAGTCAACTTCGCAGGAATTGATGGTGTGGTAAAAACATGCCCCGTTGCAAAAATTAACCTCTGGTTGCCAGGAGAGCAGCGGATGACCAGGGCGGAAGTGTTAGTGGGTGCCTCGCGTACTAACCTCCTAGGATTTGACGTGCTGCGTGGGCGAATGTGGAAATTCCCAGATGGAACTGTGTGGAGTTTTGCAGGATGCGAAAAAGTAACAGACACAGTGAAATTGAGTCTCTTGGAAACTTCCATGCCTTTACCTCCCTCTAAAATCACTAATGTCCGGCAGTATCCACTGCCTGCAGCTGCGCTTGCAGGAGCAGACGGGGTGGTATCAGATTTAGAAAAAAGAGACATCATCAAGAGGACTCACTCGCCTTATAATTCACCAGTGTGGCCGGTAAAGAAACCAAACGGGCAATGGCGTTTCACAGTAGATTACCGAAAGTTGAATGCCAACGCTGCACCCCTCACTGCCGCAGTTCCAAATATCGCGGAAATTGTGACAATGATACAAGGAGCTGCCCATCCTTGGATGGCTGCCTTAGATGTTAAAGACATGTTTTTTATGATCCCCCTCCTTGAGCAGGACAAAGCGCGGTTTGCATTCACGTGGAAAGGAGTCCAATATACCTTTAACCGACTTCCACAAGGATACAAACATTCCCCCACTATTGCTCATAATGCTTTAGCTAAAGTGCTATCAGAGATTCCTGTTTCACAGGGATGTACGGTATACCAATATATTGATGACATCCTAATAGGGGGAGAGAACCAAGAAAGTGTAAAAGACATGATGGAAAACATCCGAAAAACATTACTTGATTTAGGATTGGAAATTCCAGACTCAAAGTGTCAGGGACCTGCACAGGAAGTTAAATTCCTGGGGGTCTGGTGGATTAAGGGAGCTGCTTCTGTCCCTCAGGATACCCTGGAAAAAATAGAGCATGGACAGAATCCATCCAGCGTGAAGGAGTTACAGCAAGTTCTGGGAACTTTAAGTTATTGGCGTAAACACATCCCTGGCTTTTCCATCATTGCTCGCCCCCTTTATAGTTTGCTCAAAAAGGATAGATCCTGGGAGTGGACTAAACAACACACTAATGCTCTGCAATTACTAATAAAGGAGCTAAGGTTATTCCAACAGCTTGGTCCTATACATCCAACTGACCCTGTCCACGTAGAATGGGGGTTCAGTGAACATGGTTCCCATTGTAATTTATGGCAGAAAGGACCAGCAGGACCGGAGAGACCATTAGAATTTAGCTCTCACTCCTTCAATGATACTGAGAGCAGATATTCAGACCTTGAGAAGGGTTTACTGTCCCTAGTGCGAGCGTTGCAACGAACAGAGCAGATAAGAAGAGAACAGAGTGTGATCATTCGGGGACCTTTTCGCCTCCTAGATGTGGTCCGTAAAGGGACAACACCACCAGCTGGCATTGCCCAGAAACCCACAGTTCGAAAGTGGTATGCTTATTTAGAAGGCATTAATGAAATCATGCCAGTCTCTGAAGGCAGTGTTAAAGTATCCAAGCTGCAAAAGGATATAGATGGTGCCCTATTGTTCCAATCCCCACCAAATAGACCATCTCCGATCCAAGAAGCTCCTCCTTTGAAGGAAGGCAGTGATCTTACAGGAGTGTGGTTTACTGATGCGTCATCTCACCGTGAAAACAATAAGTGGAAATATAAGGCCGTAGCACTGGAAGTAGCAACGGGAGAAAGAGCAATTGAAACAGGGGAGGGTAGTGCACAAGTAGGGGAACTCAGAGCTGTCCTACTAGCTGCACAACATGGAGCCACCTCCATTTACACTGACTCATATGCGGTTTTTAAAGGAGCCACTGAATGGATAGGACACTGGGCAGCCAATGATTGGCAGGTGAACAGAGTCCCGATTTGGGAGACGGACAGTTGGAAGCAACTGTTAGAAATAGGAGAACAGAGAACATTGCACATTGGTTGGGTAAAAGGCCATGATCGTTCAAACTCGATCACTGCTCAATTCAACCAACAGGTAGATAGCCTCACGCGGCTACAGCAAATTGACATTGTAGATGATGGTCGGGAATGGGAACGCTTACTTGAATGGTTACATGTTAAACGTGGCCACACAGGCCGTGCTGACCTGTATCAGGAAGGTCTAGCCCGGGGGTGGCCCGTGTCGGTTAAGCTGTGCGAACAAATAGTAACTGCCTGTTCACAATGTCGCCTACGACTCAGCAAAGATCATCCGAGTAAGGCGCCTCCCTTACACATTCGGGACAAGAAAACGTTGTGGCATTCATGGCAGATTGACTATATTGGGCCCTTGAGATTATCAGGTGGGAAAAGATATGTCCTGGTAGGAGTGGAGATTATCTCCAGCCTCAGTATGGCCAGCAGTTTCAAATCAGCTACCGGGG
Source organism: Larus michahellis (assembly GCF_964199755.1). Lineage (NCBI taxonomy): Eukaryota > Metazoa > Chordata > Aves > Charadriiformes > Laridae > Larus > Larus michahellis. The sequence continues at coordinate 364,348 of NW_027436158.1, read as the reverse complement.
ACAACACAGTGAAAGGCCTAAAAGGGTGGTTCAGCACACTTCCCCTTCCCGAGGAAATCCAAAGTGATAACGGTTCACACTTTACCGCTTCGGTGGTACAAGATTGGGCCAAAGAAGAAGGGATTCGATGGGTATTTCATACTCCCTATTATCCCCAGGCTAATGGCATTGTTGAACGCACCAATGGATTGGTTAAGCGTTTTGCAAAAACTCATGAACCTGGTTGGCATTTGCGATTGGACGATGCCATCTATCAATTAAATAACAGATGGAGTGGAGACGGCTGTCCTAAAATGAAAGCTTTCTGTGTATCTGCCAATATTATCTCTCCAAAGGCTCCCAATGAACCGGGAAAATACCCTGGAAGATTTCACCCTGGGCAACCTGTGCTAGTGAAAATGCCTCAAATTGGGACGGTACCAATGGTGCTAGCTACTCCCAAAAATCCCTATGCATGGGAAGCCAAGGACTGTTCAGGGAAGATACACCGGATCAGCACCCGGTGGATCTCGCCTTCTTTTTAACCCCGTCGGTCGAATAAGACCGAGCAGATTTTCTTTTCCTTTGTGTCTTTCAGGAACCTTGGATGAGCTGTACAGACGGATTGGCCTACGCTACCTTTGAGTGTCTCCAGGGAATCCTGACATTGATCCTGGCAATAATACTATTTTTATTATGTATGGCTACCTGGAGGCCCAAATTCTAAAATGACGAATTGGCAGATGGAATTGATGCTATTCAGTTTTACCTTTTTATTCCCTGTTGTTTGTAGTCAGAGAGACCCAGAGTGGCCATGGTCTCAAGCCTTTGTTAAACACAATGCGATGGCAGGTACTAGAAAGGGAGACTTGAGTTTGGCCACTGTAGTTCTACAGGAAAATGAGGTGTTACATGAGTGGACCTGGAATAGTTGGTACCCAGTCCTGAAAGGTAAGGCAGGGGTGGAAGCCCGAGTAGGGTGTAGAATGATCAACGGCTCAAACCATGAGAAGGCCATGAGAATAGAGATATTTCGCCCTCAGAACCCACGCTCAATGACAACAAAGCACTGTGTCACCGATAAGTGGGATTGCTGGTATAATTTTACTCTTGTTGAACCCACTCTTGTAACTTGTCGTTGGCAACAGGATGAAATAGCGCTGCTATTTGAATTCAAGATAGACGTAGCACCTGACCTTTGGGATAATGCATTGTCACGGTACACTGCAAGCACCGGAACACCAGGAAACAAAAGGGGTTTAAATCTCTCCACTCTGGTTATACAAGGAAGTGAAGTATATTCCAGAGATAAATGGAGATGGAATGATTCACTTCAAATGGCTAAAATCGAGGCCACCCTTGGAAAGAGAATACACATTGGTTGCCGATTTATCAATGGGTCTACTCACCACAGGCCAACTTTAATTAAAACCATCTATGTAGACTCTACCAAACCAGACAAATACAACACTGACTGTTACAAAATTATGGAGCCAAATTCAGATTGCTGGCACAATTTCACTTTTATCAAACCTACAATAGTGTATTGTATTTGGGGCTACAGGGGCACAGAATTGTTATTTGAATTTATGATTGACTCAAATACACCTGAACTTGCCGAAATAAATCCAGAACCTACACCCCCACAAACTCTCAAAGGCGTACCTTCTAAGCCCTCCATTAGTCTAACTCCTTACATTTTCAACATTGGCCCTTATGTTATTAAACACACAGGTCAACAACAGATACTGTTTAATCCCACGTATTCTCTCAAACGAGTAGAATTGTCAATGCAGATTAAAATCTCTGCGATCAAACCCACTTGTTTACCATTCTTAAGTACATCTTATGCAGGATGGTGAGCATGGTTACGCAGACGAACTTTTGCCACTTCACAACGACTGAAGAGGGATGTGACTGGTATCTTAGGAACAGGCCTGGGAGTCTTAAATAGTATAGATGCTGAGATACTTGCCAACAAACTAGTCACAACCACTACTGATCTGGACAAATTAAGACGTCCCCTACAGTCCTCTCTATTAGCATTGGGAAACCACCAATGGCTTTTATCGAATATATTGCCTCAGTGGGAAGAAACGGGTGAAAAAGACCATCAGCTGATCACAGATGCACTTGGTACAACCCAAAACAATGTTTCCTTGGCTCTTAGTTGTATCCAAGCCCAATTGTGGATGCAATCTATGACAGCCGCAATCATAAGGGAAGGTGAAGAAGGCACCTTGCCCACTGAAATTCGAAAAGTAATATGGGATAACGCAATTGAATTTGAGAAAAAATTTCAGTCCTGGTGGTATCTGGTTAACTTCACCTATGATCCCATTGAGAGCAAGGCCACAGCTTTTGTCTTAACAATACGCAATGCTTTGGTATACACCATATACCCAATCATTGCGCTGGGGTTGAATCACCAAGGAGCCATACTCTATCCAATAGAGCACAGAGTGTGGGCACAACAAAATGAGAATAAGTGGCAAACTGTTGATGTTGACGCATGCGTTTCACGAGACCAACAAGGATTCATTTGTGAGAGTAATACCCTGAAAGCACAAGACATTTGTCTTGACACCAACCAGAATGTTTGTCACTTTGAGATACATCCCGATGAAACCCCAGAAACTGTGCTTGTATATATTGGGAAAGGGTGTGTTTGCATGAGGTCTCCCTGTAGTCTTGTATTCATAGATGACATAGTAGTTGATATAAGTAATCACTCAAACCTTTGTGTTTGTAACTTTACTAACATTATCGGCTGTGACTTCAATTATTCAGCTCCTGTTACATCTTTTCAATTGCTACAATCTAATTATACATTGATTCGAGATTTGTTGCCTACCCCCATCGGAATGAATCTCTCACTGGTGAAGAAGTTACTACAACACGATGAATTGAAGCGACTGTTGAAAGAGGCCCAAGAAAATGGACAGAGAACTTTGATTACCGTCCATCATGATGTTGAAGAAATACACCGAGTGCTGGAAAGAGTCAAGAGAGACGGAGGACATGGATGGGGAGATACTCTTTTTGGATGGTCACCGACAGTTACAGGACTTTATAACAAGATGCACCATCCTGTTGTTGTTTAACTAATACTCATTGTTTTGTGCTTCGCTTTGACAATTGTTTTGTATGTTAGACTTTGGATTATGATGAAAAGTTTAACTCATTTGATCACTCCACGAGATGTATTTGCACTTGATATCCCTCACCACAAGAACACATGTGATCTTTCCTATCAGTATTGAGTATCGTGGAGCTTGAGTGACTGTAGTCACGGGGTGGATTATGTGGAATAAATACTAAATTGGCTAAAAAATACAAAAGTACAGCATTGTTCACACATTAAGGAAAAGTATAAAATCAAGAGGCTTCTGAGGTAGAAAATAGCCGCAGCTGGCATGAAGGACACAACACCTGTGGTTCCCTGATAAGCTACATGAGGTACGGGACGGGATGCAATTATTCCGTGGCTTTACCTTATGATGTATAGCGGATACAGGAATGGGATGATACCATGAAACAGATAAGCTGCCAATTAGCTGCCCGCTAGATGCTCAGAGCCAACATTTTGTCAAATTTTGATGAAGTCATTATAATACCAAAACACACCTCCATCCCGCAGGCTACCCGCCTCCAAGGTGCGACCACTCCTTCTTGAGTCTGCGCCCTGAATTTCTCGTAAACTATACCTTTAATTGTGAAGCGAGAGAAATTTACACCAATCATGATAAAAGTATGTATGACTAAAGTCACTCAAACTCCACCTTGAAGATAACAAATAGTATAAAAATAGCCCAAGAAAGGGGGGATACCCAGGGAAGACACCATCACAAAGAATTACATCACTGACTTCTGGGATCAGTCGACGGGCTGAGCCTCTCTTCCCCCCCATAGGGACGCCTTTGGGTAAGACTTAGATTATACCGAGTGCTTCCTCGGGAAACTTAGAAATTTCTCTAGAGACTCTCTTTTCCTACATTTAAAGCCAGGCTGTATCGTTTATAACTTTGTCGCGCGTTTTGTATATGTAACAATACTTTCATTTGCACGTGCTTTGCAGACAGTGTATTTATCACCGGCAATCCTAAGAACCTATATATCTGTTGTTTAAATAAACTGCACTTTTTTTAAGTAGCTAGTCGTTTTGGTTTCTCACTGAACGCGACCAAAGACTCGAGAGTGGCCGTGTTAGTTCATGAGCACGACTAGACTGAAGGTGCAGTCCACTATTAGTGTATCCAAATCGTAATAGTTTAATACATATTAAACGCGATTGGACTGATAGTGCTGAATTGGGCATCACTCAGAATTTAAACCTAGCCGCACCTAGCCTCCCACCTCAGTGAGGAGTGTTAGAACGCAAGGGGGTTTATCTTCTGCAAAAACCGCTTTGCCCCTTTTCACGCAACAATCAACTAGATATCTTTGTGCTGTAAATCTCCCAACAGCCAAACGCAAAAGCAGCAAACATCTCGCTGTATGTCCCACATCCAAAGTGCCAAGAGAGAGCTTGCTCTCCCTGTCTTTGAGTACTGTTTTCACTGTCCCGGTTACCTCTTTGCTAGCATTCTCTTCAGAGCCGCAGTGAAACCAGGAACCACGTGGAGAAAGCACCCACACTGAAAGTGCCTGGAGGGAACATTGGGGCTTCTTCTCAGTGTCTCTGACATAGGGTTTCACTGTCCCGGGAAAGTCTCTGCTAACACCCTGCAGAGCGCTGTGCCCAATATACAGAAACGTCTTGCAGTATCTCCTACAGGGAAAGTGCCAGGAGGGAATTGCGGAGCTTGTTCTCAGTGTCTCTGAGAATTGCTCTGATTATCTGTGTGACCTCTTTGCTAAGACTCTCCAGAGAGCCGTCCTCAAAACCAACACACATCTTGACATATCTCCCACATTGATCGCAGTGTCTCCAGAAACGGCATTCAAGGAGCCAGGAGGTTTTCTCCCTACACTGTCCATTGAGTTGTCCTCAAAACCAATATACATCCTGCTATATCTCCCACATGGAAAGTGCCAGGAGGGAGAAGTGGGGATTATGTTTAGACTTTCTCGGAACTGCTTCAAATCAACTAGATATCTTTGTGCTGTAAATCTCCCAACAGCCAAACGCAAAAGCAGCAAACATCTCGCTGTATGTCCCACATCCAAAGTGCCAAGAGAGAGCTTGCTCTCCCTGTCTTTGAGTACTGTTTTCACTGTCCCGGTTACCTCTTTGCTAACATTCTCTTCAGAGCCGCAGTGAAACCAGGAACCACGTGGAGAAGGCACCCACACTGAAAGTGCCTGGAGGGAACATTGGGGCTTCTTCTCAGTGTCTCTGACATAGGGTTTCACTGTCCCGGGAAAGTCTCTGCTAACACCCTGCAGAGCGCTGTGCCCAATATACAGAAACGTCTTGCGGTATCTCCTACAGGGAAAGTGCCAGGAGGGAATTGCGGAGCTTGTTCTCAGTGTCTCTGAGAATTGCTCTGATTATCCCTGTGACCTCTTTGCTAAGACTCTCCAGAGAGCCGTCCTCAAAACAAACACACATCTTGACACATCTCCCACATTGATCGCAGTGTCTCCAGAAACGGCATTCAAGGAGCCAGGAGGTTTTCTCCCTACACTGTCCATTGAGTTGTCCTCAAAACCAATATACATCCTGCTATATCTCCCACATGGAAAGTGCCAGGAGGGAGAAGTGGGGATTATGTTTAGACTTTCTCGGAACTGCTTCAAATCAACTAGATATCTTTGTGCTGTAAATCTCCCAACAGCCAAACGCAAAAGCAGCAAACATCTCGCTGTATGTCCCACATCCAAAGTGCCAAGAGAGAGCTTGCTCTCCCTGTCTTTGAGTACTGTTTTCACTGTCCCGGTTACCTCTTTGCTAGCATTCTCTTCAGAGCCGCAGTGAAACCAGGAACCACGTGGAGAAGGCAGCCACACTGAAAGTGCCTGGAGGGAACATTGGGGCTTCTTCTCAGTGTCTCTGACATAGGGTTTCACTGTCCCGGGAAAGTCTCTGCTAACACCGTGCAGAGCGCTGTGCCCAATATACAGAAACGTCTTGCGGTATCTCCTACAGGGAAAGTGCCAGGAGGGAATTGCGGAGCTTGTTCTCAGTGTCTCTGAGAATTGCTCTGATTATCTGTGTGACCTCTTTGCTAAGACTCTCCAGAGAGCCGTCCTCAAAACCAACACACATCTTGCCATATCTCCCACATTGATCGCAGTGTCTCCAGAAACGGCATTCAAGGAGCCAGGAGGTTTTCTCCCTACACTGTCCATTGAGTTGTCCTCAAAACCAATATACATCCTGCTATATCTCCCACATGGAAAGTGCCAGGAGGGAGAAGTGGGGATTATGTTTAGACTTTCTCGGAACTGCTTCAAATCAACTAGATATCTTTGTGCTGTAAATCTCCCAACAGCCAAACGCAAAAGCAGCAAACATCTCGCTGTATGTCCCACATCCAAAGTGCCAAGAGAGAGCTTGCTCTCCCTGTCTTTGAGTACTGTTTTCACTGTCCCGGTTACCTCTTTGCTAGCATTCTCTTCAGAGCCGCAGTGAAACCAGGAACCACGTGGAGAAAGCACCCACACTGAAAGTGCCTGGAGGGAACATTGGGGCTTCTTCTCAGTGTCTCTGACATAGGGTTTCACTGTCCCGGGAAAGTCTCTGCTAACACGCTGCAGAGCGCTGTGCCCAATATACAGAAACGTCTTGCGGTATCTCCTACAGGGAAAGTGCCAGGAGGGAATTGCGGAGCTTGTTCTCAGTGTCTCTGAGAATTGCTCTGATTATGTGTGACCTCTTTGCTAAGACTCTCCAGAGAGCCGTCCTCAAAACCAACACACATCTTGACATATCTCCCACATTGATCGCAGTGTCTCCAGAAACGGCATTCAAGGAGCCAGGACCTTTTCTCCCTACACTGTCCATTGAGTTGTCCTCAAAACCAATATACATCCTGCTATATCTCCCACATGGAAAGTGCCAGGAGGGAGAAGTGGGGATTATGTTTAGACTTTCTCGGAACTGCTTCAAATCAACTAGATATCTTTGTGCTGTAAATCTCCCAACAGCCAAACGCAAAAGCAGCAAACATCTCGCTGTATGTCCCACATCCAAAGTGCCAAGAGAGAGCTTGCTCTCCCTGTCTTTGAGTACTGTTTTCACTGTCCCGGTTACCTCTTTGCTAGCATTCTCTTCAGAGCCGCAGTGAAACCAGGAACCACGTGGAGAAGGCAGCCACACTGAAAGTGCCTGGAGGGAACATTGGGGCTTCTTCTCAGTGTCTCTGACATAGGGTTTCACTGTCCCGGGAAAGTCTCTGCTAACACCCTGCAGAGCGCTGTGCCCAATATACAGAAACGTCTTGCGGTATCTCCTACAGGGAAAGTGCCAGGAGGGAATTGCGGAGCTTGTTCTCAGTGTCTCTGAGAATTGCTCTGATTATCCCTGTGACCTCTTTGCTAAGACTCTCCAGAGAGCCGTCCTCAAAACAAACACACATCTTGACACATCTCCCACATTGATCGCAGTGTCTCCAGAAACGGCATTCAAGGAGCCAGGAGGTTTTCTCCCTACACTGTCCATTGAGTTGTCCTCAAAACCAATATACATCCTGCTATATCTCCCACATGGAAAGTGCCAGGAGGGAGAAGTGGGGATTATGTTTAGACTTTCTCGGAACTGCTTCAAATCAACTAGATATCTTTGTGCTGTAAATCTCCCAACAGCCAAACGCAAAAGCAGCAAACATCTCGCTGTATGTCCCACATCCAAAGTGCCAAGAGAGAGCTTGCTCTCCCTGTCTTTGAGTACTGTTTTCACTGTCCCGGTTACCTCTTTGCTAGCATTCTCTTCAGAGCCGCAGTGAAACCAGGAACCACGTGGAGAAGGCACCCACACTGAAAGTGCCTGGAGGGAACATTGGGGCTTCTTCTCAGTGTCTCTGACATAGGGTTTCACTGTCCCGGGAAAGTCTCTGCTAACACCGTGCAGAGCGCTGTGCCCAATATACAGAAACGTCTTGCGGTATCTCCTACAGGGAAAGTGCCAGGAGGGAATTGCGGAGCTTGTTCTCAGTGTCTCTGAGAATTGCTCTGATTATCCCTGTGACCTCTTTGCTAAGACTCTCCAGAGAGCCGTCCTCAAAACAAACACACATCTTGACATATCTCCCACATTGATCGCAGTGTCTCCAGAAACGGCATTCAAGGAGCCAGGAGGTTTTCTCCCTACACTGTCCATTGAGTTGTCCTCAAAACCAATATACATCCTGCTATATCTCCCACATGGAAAGTGCCAGGAGGGAGAAGTGGGGATTATGTTTAGACTTTCTCGGAACTGCTTCAAATCAACTAGATATCTTTGTGCTGTAAATCTCCCAACAGCCAAACGCAAAAGCAGCAAACATCTCGCTGTATGTCCCACATCCAAAGTGCCAAGAGAGAGCTTGCTCTCCCTGTCTTTGAGTACTGTTTTCACTGTCCCGGTTACCTCTTTGCTAGCATTCTCTTCAGAGCCGCAGTGAAACCAGGAACCACGTGGAGAAGGCAGCCACACTGAAAGTGCCTGGAGGGAACATTGGGGCTTCTTCTCAGTGTCTCTGACATAGGGTTTCACTGTCCCGGGAAAGTCTCTGCTAACACCGTGCAGAGCGCTGTGCCCAATATACAGAAACGTCTTGCGGTATCTCCTACAGGGAAAGTGCCAGGAGGGAATTGCGGAGCTTGTTCTCAGTGTCTCTGAGAATTGCTCTGATTATCTGTGTGACCTCTTTGCTAAGACTCTCCAGAGAGCCGTCCTCAAAACAAACACACATCTTGACACATCTCCCACATTGATCGCAGTGTCTCCAGAAACGGCATTCAAGGAGCCAGGAGGTTTTCTCCCTACACTGTCCATTGAGTTGTCCTCAAAACCAATATACATCCTGCTATATCTCCCACATGGAAAGTGCCAGGAGGGAGAAGTGGGGATTATGTTTAGACTTTCTCGGAACTGCTTCAAATCAACTAGATATCTTTGTGCTGTAAATCTCCCAACAGCCAAACGCAAAAGCAGCAAACATCTCGCTGTATGTCCCACATCCAAAGTGCCAAGAGAGAGCTTGCTCTCCCTGTCTTTGAGTACTGTTTTCACTGTCCCGGTTACCTCTTTGCTAGCATTCTCTTCAGAGCCGCAGTGAAACCAGGAACCACGTGGAGAAAGCACCCACACTGAAAGTGCCTGGAGGGAACATTGGGGCTTCTTCTCAGTGTCTCTGACATAGGGTTTCACTGTCCCGGGAAAGTCTCTGCTAACACGCTGCAGAGCGCTGTGCCCAATATACAGAAACGTCTTGCGGTATCTCCTACAGGGAAAGTGCCAGGAGGGAATTGCGGAGCTTGTTCTCAGTGTCTCTGAGAATTGCTCTGATTATCTGTGTGACCTCTTTGCTAAGACGCTCCAGAGAGCCGTCCTCAAAACCAACACACATCTTGACATATCTCCCACATTGATCGCAGTGTCTCCAGAAACGGCATTCAAGGAGCCAGGAGGTTTTCTCCCTACACTGTCCATTGAGTTGTCCTCAAAACCAATATACATCCTGCTATATCTCCCACATGGAAAGTGCCAGGAGGGAGAAGTGGGGATTATGTTTAGACTTTCTCGGAACTGCTTCAAATCAACTAGATATCTTTGTGCTGTAAATCTCCCAACAGCCAAACGCAAAAGCAGCAAACATCTCGCTGTATGTCCCACATCCAAAGTGCCAAGAGAGAGCTTGCTCTCCCTGTCTTTGAGTACTGTTTTCACTGTCCCGGTTACCTCTTTGCTAACATGCTCTTCAGAGCCGCAGTGAAACCAGGAACCACGTGGAGAAGGCAGCCACACTGAAAGTGCCTGGAGGGAACATTGGGGCTTCTTCTCAGTGTCTCTGACATAGGGTTTCACTGTCCCGGGAAAGTCTCTGCTAACACCGTGCAGAGCGCTGTGCCCAATATACAGAAACGTCTTGCGGTATCTCCTACAGGGAAAGTGCCAGGAGGGAATTGCGGAGCTTGTTCTCAGTGTCTCTGAGAATTGCTCTGATTATCTGTGTGACCTCTTTGCTAAGACTCTCCAGAGAGCCGTCCTCAAAACAAACACACATCTTGACACATCTCCCACATTGATCGCAGTGTCTCCAGAAACGGCATTCAAGGAGCCAGGAGGTTTTCTCCCTACACTGTCCATTGAGTTGTCCTCAAAACCAATATACATCCTGCTATATCTCCCACATGGAAAGTGCCAGGAGGGAGAAGTGGGGATTATGTTTAGACTTTCTCGGAACTGCTTCAAATCAACTAGATATCTTTGTGCTGTAAATCTCCCAACAGCCAAACGCAAAAGCAGCAAACATCTCGCTGTATGTCCCACATCCAAAGTGCCAAGAGAGAGCTTGCTCTCCCTGTCTTTGAGTACTGTTTTCACTGTCCCGGTTACCTCTTTGCTAGCATTCTCTTCAGAGCCGCAGTGAAACCAGGAACCACGTGGAGAAGGCAGCCACACTGAAAGTGCCTGGAGGGAACATTGGGGCTTCTTCTCAGTGTCTCTGACATAGGGTTTCACTGTCCCGGGAAAGTCTCTGCTAACACCGTGCAGAGCGCTGTGCCCAATATACAGAAACGTCTTGCGGTATCTCCTACAGGGAAAGTGCCAGGAGGGAATTGCGGAGCTTGTTCTCAGTGTCTCTGAGAATTGCTCTGATTATCTGTGTGACCTCTTTGCTAAGACGCTCCAGAGAGCCGTCCTCAAAACCAACACACATCTTGACATATCTCCCACATTGATCGCAGTGTCTCCAGAAACGGCATTCAAGGAGCCAGGACCTTTTCTCCCTACACTGTCCATTGAGTTGTCCTCAAAACCAATATACATCCTGCTATATCTCCCACATGGAAAGTGCCAGGAGGGAGAAGTGGGGATTATGTTTAGACTTTCTCGGAACTGCTTCAAATCAACTAGATATCTTTGTGCTGTAAATCTCCCAACAGCCAAACGCAAAAGCAGCAAACATCTCGCTGTATGTCCCACATCCAAAGTGCCAAGAGAGAGCTTGCTCTCCCTGTCTTTGAGTACTGTTTTCACTGTCCCGGTTACCTCTTTGCTAGCATTCTCTTCAGAGCCGCAGTGAAACCAGGAACCACGTGGAGAAAGCACCCACACTGAAAGTGCCTGGAGGGAACATTGGGGCTTCTTCTCAGTGTCTCTGACATAGGGTTTCACTGTCCCGGGAAAGTCTCTGCTAACACCGTGCAGAGCGCTGTGCCCAATATACAGAAACGTCTTGCGGTATCTCCTACAGGGAAAGTGCCAGGAGGGAATTGCGGAGCTTGTTCTCAGTGTCTCTGAGAATTGCTCTGATTATCTGTGTGACCTCTTTGCTAAGACGCTCCAGAGAGCCGTCCTCAAAACCAACACACATCTTGACATATCTCCCACATTGATCGCAGTGTCTCCAGAAACGGCATTCAAGGAGCCAGGACCTTTTCTCCCTACACTGTCCATTGAGTTGTCCTCAAAACCAATATACATCCTGCTATATCTCCCACATGGAAAGTGCCAGGAGGGAGAAGTGGGGATTATGTTTAGACTTTCTCGGAACTGCTTCAAATCAACTAGATATCTTTGTGCTGTAAATCTCCCAACAGCCAAACGCAAAAGCAGCAAACATCTCGCTGTATGTCCCACATCCAAAGTGCCAAGAGAGAGCTTGCTCTCCCTGTCTTTGAGTACTGTTTTCACTGTCCCGGTTACCTCTTTGCTAGCATTCTCTTCAGAGCCGCAGTGAAACCAGGAACCACGTGGAGAAGGCAGCCACACTGAAAGTGCCTGGAGGGAACATTGGGGCTTCTTCTCAGTGTCTCTGACATAGGGTTTCACTGTCCCGGGAAAGTCTCTGCTAACACCGTGCAGAGCGCTGTGCCCAATATACAGAAACGTCTTGCGGTATCTCCTACAGGGAAAGTGCCAGGAGGGAATTGCGGAGCTTGTTCTCAGTGTCTCTGAGAATTGCTCTGATTATCTGTGTGACCTCTTTGCTAAGACGCTCCAGAGAGCCGTCCTCAAAACCAACACACATCTTGACATATCTCCCACATTGATCGCAGTGTCTCCAGAAACGGCATTCAAGGAGCCAGGACCTTTTCTCCCTACACTGTCCATTGAGTTGTCCTCAAAACCAATATACATCCTGCTATATCTCCCACATGGAAAGTGCCAGGAGGGAGAAGTGGGGATTATGTTTAGACTTTCTCGGAACTGCTTCAAATCAACTAGATATCTTTGTGCTGTAAATCTCCCAACAGCCAAACGCAAAAGCAGCAAACATCTCGCTGTATGTCCCACATCCAAAGTGCCAAGAGAGAGCTTGCTCTCCCTGTCTTTGAGTACTGTTTTCACTGTCCCGGTTACCTCTTTGCTAGCATTCTCTTCAGAGCCGCAGTGAAACCAGGAACCACGTGGAGAAGGCAGCCACACTGAAAGTGCCTGGAGGGAACATTGGGGCTTCTTCTCAGTGTCTCTGACATAGGGTTTCACTGTCCCGGGAAAGTCTCTGCTAACACCGTGCAGAGCGCTGTGCCCAATATACAGAAACGTCTTGCGGTATCTCCTACAGGGAAAGTGCCAGGAGGGAATTGCGGAGCTTGTTCTCAGTGTCTCTGAGAATTGCTCTGATTATCTGTGTGACCTCTTTGCTAAGACGCTCCAGAGAGCCGTCCTCAAAACCAACACACATCTTGACATATCTCCCACATTGATCGCAGTGTCTCCAGAAACGGCATTCAAGGAGCCAGGACCTTTTCTCCCTACACTGTCCATTGAGTTGTCCTCAAAACCAATATACATCCTGCTATATCTCCCACATGGAAAGTGCCAGGAGGGAGAAGTGGGGATTATGTTTAGACTTTCTCGGAACTGCTTCAAATCAACTAGATATCTTTGTGCTGTAAATCTCCCAACAGCCAAACGCAAAAGCAGCAAACATCTCGCTGTATGTCCCACATCCAAAGTGCCAAGAGAGAGCTTGCTCTCCCTGTCTTTGAGTACTGTTTTCACTGTCCCGGTTACCTCTTTGCTAGCATTCTCTTCAGAGCCGCAGTGAAACCAGGAACCACGTGGAGAAGGCAGCCACACTGAAAGTGCCTGGAGGGAACATTGGGGCTTCTTCTCAGTGTCTCTGACATAGGGTTTCACTGTCCCGGGAAAGTCTCTGCTAACACCGTGCAGAGCGCTGTGCCCAATATACAGAAACGTCTTGCGGTATCTCCTACAGGGAAAGTGCCAGGAGGGAATTGCGGAGCTTGTTCTCAGTGTCTCTGAGAATTGCTCTGATTATCTGTGTGACCTCTTTGCTAAGACGCTCCAGAGAGCCGTCCTCAAAACCAACACACATCTTGACATATCTCCCACATTGATCGCAGTGTCTCCAGAAACGGCATTCAAGGAGCCAGGACCTTTTCTCCCTACACTGTCCATTGAGTTGTCCTCAAAACCAATATACATCCTGCTATATCTCCCACATGGAAAGTGCCAGGAGGGAGAAGTGGGGATTATGTTTAGACTTTCTCGGAACTGCTTCAAATCAACTAGATATCTTTGTGCTGTAAATCTCCCAACAGCCAAACGCAAAAGCAGCAAACATCTCGCTGTATGTCCCACATCCAAAGTGCCAAGAGAGAGCTTGCTCTCCCTGTCTTTGAGTACTGTTTTCACTGTCCCGGTTACCTCTTTGCTAGCATTCTCTTCAGAGCCGCAGTGAAACCAGGAACCACGTGGAGAAGGCAGCCACACTGAAAGTGCCTGGAGGGAACATTGGGGCTTCTTCTCAGTGTCTCTGACATAGGGTTTCACTGTCCCGGGAAAGTCTCTGCTAACACCGTGCAGAGCGCTGTGCCCAATATACAGAAACGTCTTGCGGTATCTCCTACAGGGAAAGTGCCAGGAGGGAATTGTGGAGCTTGTGCTCAGTGTCTCTGAGAATTGCTCTGATTATCTGTGTGACCTCTTTGCTAAGACTCTCCAGAGAGCCGTCCTCAAAACCAACACACATCTTGACATATCTCCCACATTGATCGCAGTGTCTCCAGAAACGGCATTCAAGGAGCCAGGACCTTTTCTCCCTACACTGTCCATTGAGTTGTCCTCAAAACCAATATACATCCTGCTATATCTCCCACATGGAAAGTGCCAGGAGGGAGAAGTGGGGATTATGTTTAGACTTTCTCGGAACTGCTTCAAATCAACTAGATATCTTTGTGCTGTAAATCTCCCAACAGCCAAACGCAAAAGCAGCAAACATCTCGCTGTATGTCCCACATCCAAAGTGCCAAGAGAGAGCTTGCTCTCCCTGTCTTTGAGTACTGTTTTCACTGTCCCGGTTACCTCTTTGCTAACATTCTCTTCAGAGCCGCAGTGAAACCAGGAACCACGTGGAGAAGGCAGCCACACTGAAAGTGCCTGGAGGGAACATTGGGGCTTCTTCTCAGTGTCTCTGACATAGGGTTTCACTGTCCCGGGAAAGTCTCTGCTAACACCGTGCAGAGCGCTGTGCCCAATATACAGAAACGTCTTGCGGTATCTCCTACAGGGAAAGTGCCAGGAGGGAATTGCGGAGCTTGTTCTCAGTGTCTCTGAGAATTGCTCTGATTATCTGTGTGACCTCTTTGCTAAGACTCTCCAGAGAGCCGTCCTCAAAACCAACACACATCTTGACATATCTCCCACATTGATCGCAGTGTCTCCAGAAACGGCATTCAAGGAGCCAGGACCTTTTCTCCCTACACTGTCCATTGAGTTGTCCTCAAAACCAATATACATCCTGCTATATCTCCCACATGGAAAGTGCCAGGAGGGAGAAGAGGGGATTATGTTTAGACTTTCTCGGAACTGCTTCAAATCAACTAGATATCTTTGTGCTGTAAATCTCCCAACAGCCAAACGCAAAAGCAGCAAACATCTCGCTGTATGTCCCACATCCAAAGTGCCAAGAGAGAGCTTGCTCTCCCTGTCTTTGAGTACTGTTTTCACTGTCCCGGTTACCTCTTTGCTAGCATTCTCTTCAGAGCCGCAGTGAAACCAGGAACCACGTGGAGAAGGCACCCACACTGAAAGTGCCTGGAGGGAACATTGGGGCTTCTTCTCAGTGTCTCTGACATAGGGTTTCACTGTCCCGGGAAAGTCTCTGCTAACACCGTGCAGAGCGCTGTGCCCAATATACAGAAACGTCTTGCGGTATCTCCTACAGGGAAAGTGCCAGGAGGGAATTGCGGAGCTTGTTCTCAGTGTCTCTGAGAATTGCTCTGATTATCCCTGTGACCTCTTTGCTAAGACTCTCCAGAGAGCCGTCCTCAAAACAAACACACATCTTGACACATCTCCCACATTGATCGCAGTGTCTCCAGAAACGGCATTCAAGGAGCCAGGAGGTTTTCTCCCTACACTGTCCATTGAGTTGTCCTCAAAACCAATATACATCCTGCTATATCTCCCACATGGAAAGTGCCAGGAGGGAGAAGTGGGGATTATGTTTAGACTTTCTCGGAACTGCTTCAAATCAACTAGATATCTTTGTGCTGTAAATCTCCCAACAGCCAAACGCAAAAGCAGCAAACATCTCGCTGTATGTCCCACATCCAAAGTGCCAAGAGAGAGCTTGCTCTCCCTGTCTTTGAGTACTGTTTTCACTGTCCCGGTTACCTCTTTGCTAGCATTCTCTTCAGAGCCGCAGTGAAACCAGGAACCACGTGGAGAAGGCAGCCACACTGAAAGTGCCTGGAGGGAACATTGGGGCTTCTTCTCAGTGTCTCTGACATAGGGTTTCACTGTCCCGGGAAAGTCTCTGCTAACACCCTGCAGAGCGCTGTGCCCAATATACAGAAACGTCTTGCAGTATCTCCTACAGGGAAAGTGCCAGGAGGGAATTGCGGAGCTTGTTCTCAGTGTCTCTGAGAATTGCTCTGATTATCTGTGTGACCTCTTTGCTAAGACTCTCCAGAGAGCCGTCCTCAAAACCAACACACATCTTGACATATCTCCCACATTGATCGCAGTGTCTCCAGAAACGGCATTCAAGGAGCCAGGACCTTTTCTCCCTACACTGTCCATTGAGTTGTCCTCAAAACCAATATACATCCTGCTATATCTCCCACATGGAAAGTGCCAGGAGGGAGAAGTGGGGATTATGTTTAGACTTTCTCGGAACTGCTTCAAATCAACTAGATATCTTTGTGCTGTAAATCTCCCAACAGCCAAACGCAAAAGCAGCAAACATCTCGCTGTATGTCCCACATCCAAAGTGCCAAGAGAGAGCTTGCTCTCCCTGTCTTTGAGTACTGTTTTCACTGTCCCTGTTACCTCTTTGCTAGCATTCTCTTCAGAGCCGCAGTGAAACCAGGAACCACGTGGAGAAAGCACCCACACTGAAAGTGCCTGGAGGGAACATTGGGGCTTCTTCTCAGTGTCTCTGACATAGGGTTTCACTGTCCCGGGAAAGTCTCTGCTAACACCCTGCAGAGCGCTGTGCCCAATATACAGAAACGTCTTGCGGTATCTCCTACAGGGAAAGTGCCAGGAGGGAATTGCGGAGCTTGTTCTCAGTGTCTCTGAGAATTGCTCTGATTATCCCTGTGACCTCTTTGCTAAGACTCTCCAGAGAGCCGTCCTCAAAACAAACACACATCTTGACACATCTCCCACATTGATCGCAGTGTCTCCAGAAACGGCATTCAAGGAGCCAGGAGGTTTTCTCCCTACACTGTCCATTGAGTTGTCCTCAAAACCAATATACATCCTGCTATATCTCCCACATGGAAAGTGCCAGGAGGGAGAAGTGGGGATTATGTTTAGACTTTCTCGGAACTGCTTCAAATCAACTAGATATCTTTGTGCTGTAAATCTCCCAACAGCCAAACGCAAAAGCAGCAAACATCTCGCTGTATGTCCCACATCCAAAGTGCCAAGAGAGAGCTTGCTCTCCCTGTCTTTGAGTACTGTTTTCACTGTCCCGGTTACCTCTTTGCTAGCATTCTCTTCAGAGCCGCAGTGAAACCAGGAACCACGTGGAGAAGGCAGCCACACTGAAAGTGCCTGGAGGGAACATTGGGGCTTCTTCTCAGTGTCTCTGACATAGGGTTTCACTGTCCCGGGAAAGTCTCTGCTAACACCGTGCAGAGCGCTGTGCCCAATATACAGAAACGTCTTGCGGTATCTCCTACAGGGAAAGTGCCAGGAGGGAATTGCGGAGCTTGTTCTCAGTGTCTCTGAGAATTGCTCTGATTATCTGTGTGACCTCTTTGCTAAGACTCTCCAGAGAGCCGTCCTCAAAACCAACACACATCTTGCCATATCTCCCACATTGATCGCAGTGTCTCCAGAAACGGCATTCAAGGAGCCAGGACCTTTTCTCCCTACACTGTCCATTGAGTTGTCCTCAAAACCAATATACATCCTGCTATATCTCCCACATGGAAAGTGCCAGGAGGGAGAAGTGGGGATTATGTTTAGACTTTCTCGGAACTGCTTCAAATCAACTAGATATCTTTGTGCTGTAAATCTCCCAACAGCCAAACGCAAAAGCAGCAAACATCTCGCTGTATGTCCCACATCCAAAGTGCCAAGAGAGAGCTTGCTCTCCCTGTCTTTGAGTACTGTTTTCACTGTCCCGGTTACCTCTTTGCTAGCATTCTCTTCAGAGCCGCAGTGAAACCAGGAACCACGTGGAGAAAGCACCCACACTGAAAGTGCCTGGAGGGAACATTGGGGCTTCTTCTCAGTGTCTCTGACATAGGGTTTCACTGTCCCGGGAAAGTCTCTGCTAACACGCTGCAGAGCGCTGTGCCCAATATACAGAAACGTCTTGCGGTATCTCCTACAGGGAAAGTGCCAGGAGGGAATTGCGGAGCTTGTTCTCAGTGTCTCTGAGAATTGCTCTGATTATGTGTGACCTCTTTGCTAAGACTCTCCAGAGAGCCGTCCTCAAAACCAACACACATCTTGACATATCTCCCACATTGATCGCAGTGTCTCCAGAAACGGCATTCAAGGAGCCAGGACCTTTTCTCCCTACACTGTCCATTGAGTTGTCCTCAAAACCAATATACATCCTGCTATATCTCCCACATGGAAAGTGCCAGGAGGGAGAAGTGGGGATTATGTTTAGACTTTCTCGGAACTGCTTCAAATCAACTAGATATCTTTGTGCTGTAAATCTCCCAACAGCCAAACGCAAAAGCAGCAAACATCTCGCTGTATGTCCCACATCCAAAGTGCCAAGAGAGAGCTTGCTCTCCCTGTCTTTGAGTACTGTTTTCACTGTCCCGGTTACCTCTTTGCTAGCATTCTCTTCAGAGCCGCAGTGAAACCAGGAACCACGTGGAGAAGGCAGCCACACTGAAAGTGCCTGGAGGGAACATTGGGGCTTCTTCTCAGTGTCTCTGACATAGGGTTTCACTGTCCCGGGAAAGTCTCTGCTAACACCGTGCAGAGCGCTGTGCCCAATATACAGAAACGTCTTGCGGTATCTCCTACAGGGAAAGTGCCAGGAGGGAATTGCGGAGCTTGTTCTCAGTGTCTCTGAGAATTGCTCTGATTATCCCTGTGACCTCTTTGCTAAGACTCTCCAGAGAGCCGTCCTCAAAACAAACACACATCTTGACATATCTCCCACATTGATCGCAGTGTCTCCAGAAACGGCATTCAAGGAGCCAGGAGGTTTTCTCCCTACACTGTCCATTGAGTTGTCCTCAAAACCAATATACATCCTGCTATATCTCCCACATGGAAAGTGCCAGGAGGGAGAAGTGGGGATTATGTTTAGACTTTCTCGGAACTGCTTCAAATCAACTAGATATCTTTGTGCTGTAAATCTCCCAACAGCCAAACGCAAAAGCAGCAAACATCTCGCTGTATGTCCCACATCCAAAGTGCCAAGAGAGAGCTTGCTCTCCCTGTCTTTGAGTACTGTTTTCACTGTCCCGGTTACCTCTTTGCTAGCATTCTCTTCAGAGCCGCAGTGAAACCAGGAACCACGTGGAGAAGGCACCCACACTGAAAGTGCCTGGAGGGAACATTGGGGCTTCTTCTCAGTGTCTCTGACATAGGGTTTCACTGTCCCGGGAAAGTCTCTGCTAACACCGTGCAGAGCGCTGTGCCCAATATACAGAAACGTCTTGCGGTATCTCCTACAGGGAAAGTGCCAGGAGGGAATTGCGGAGCTTGTTCTCAGTGTCTCTGAGAATTGCTCTGATTATCCCTGTGACCTCTTTGCTAAGACTCTCCAGAGAGCCGTCCTCAAAACAAACACACATCTTGACATATCTCCCACATTGATCGCAGTGTCTCCAGAAACGGCATTCAAGGAGCCAGGAGGTTTTCTCCCTACACTGTCCATTGAGTTGTCCTCAAAACCAATATACATCCTGCTATATCTCCCACATGGAAAGTGCCAGGAGGGAGAAGTGGGGATTATGTTTAGACTTTCTCGGAACTGCTTCAAATCAACTAGATATCTTTGTGCTGTAAATCTCCCAACAGCCAAACGCAAAAGCAGCAAACATCTCGCTGTATGTCCCACATCCAAAGTGCCAAGAGAGAGCTTGCTCTCCCTGTCTTTGAGTACTGTTTTCACTGTCCCGGTTACCTCTTTGCTAGCATTCTCTTCAGAGCCGCAGTGAAACCAGGAACCACGTGGAGAAGGCAGCCACACTGAAAGTGCCTGGAGGGAACATTGGGGCTTCTTCTCAGTGTCTCTGACATAGGGTTTCACTGTCCCGGGAAAGTCTCTGCTAACACCGTGCAGAGCGCTGTGCCCAATATACAGAAACGTCTTGCGGTATCTCCTACAGGGAAAGTGCCAGGAGGGAATTGCGGAGCTTGTTCTCAGTGTCTCTGAGAATTGCTCTGATTATCTGTGTGACCTCTTTGCTAAGACTCTCCAGAGAGCCGTCCTCAAAACAAACACACATCTTGACACATCTCCCACATTGATCGCAGTGTCTCCAGAAACGGCATTCAAGGAGCCAGGAGGTTTTCTCCCTACACTGTCCATTGAGTTGTCCTCAAAACCAATATACATCCTGCTATATCTCCCACATGGAAAGTGCCAGGAGGGAGAAGTGGGGATTATGTTTAGACTTTCTCGGAACTGCTTCAAATCAACTAGATATCTTTGTGCTGTAAATCTCCCAACAGCCAAACGCAAAAGCAGCAAACATCTCGCTGTATGTCCCACATCCAAAGTGCCAAGAGAGAGCTTGCTCTCCCTGTCTTTGAGTACTGTTTTCACTGTCCCGGTTACCTCTTTGCTAGCATTCTCTTCAGAGCCGCAGTGAAACCAGGAACCACGTGGAGAAAGCACCCACACTGAAAGTGCCTGGAGGGAACATTGGGGCTTCTTCTCAGTGTCTCTGACATAGGGTTTCACTGTCCCGGGAAAGTCTCTGCTAACACGCTGCAGAGCGCTGTGCCCAATATACAGAAACGTCTTGCGGTATCTCCTACAGGGAAAGTGCCAGGAGGGAATTGCGGAGCTTGTTCTCAGTGTCTCTGAGAATTGCTCTGATTATCTGTGTGACCTCTTTGCTAAGACGCTCCAGAGAGCCGTCCTCAAAACCAACACACATCTTGACATATCTCCCACATTGATCGCAGTGTCTCCAGAAACGGCATTCAAGGAGCCAGGAGGTTTTCTCCCTACACTGTCCATTGAGTTGTCCTCAAAACCAATATACATCCTGCTATATCTCCCACATGGAAAGTGCCAGGAGGGAGAAGTGGGGATTATGTTTAGACTTTCTCGGAACTGCTTCAAATCAACTAGATATCTTTGTGCTGTAAATCTCCCAACAGCCAAACGCAAAAGCAGCAAACATCTCGCTGTATGTCCCACATCCAAAGTGCCAAGAGAGAGCTTGCTCTCCCTGTCTTTGAGTACTGTTTTCACTGTCCCGGTTACCTCTTTGCTAACATGCTCTTCAGAGCCGCAGTGAAACCAGGAACCACGTGGAGAAGGCAGCCACACTGAAAGTGCCTGGAGGGAACATTGGGGCTTCTTCTCAGTGTCTCTGACATAGGGTTTCACTGTCCCGGGAAAGTCTCTGCTAACACCGTGCAGAGCGCTGTGCCCAATATACAGAAACGTCTTGCGGTATCTCCTACAGGGAAAGTGCCAGGAGGGAATTGCAGAGCTTGTTCTCAGTGTCTCTGAGAATTGCTCTGATTATCTGTGTGACCTCTTTGCTAAGACTCTCCAGAGAGCCGTCCTCAAAACAAACACACATCTTGACACATCTCCCACATTGATCGCAGTGTCTCCAGAAACGGCATTCAAGGAGCCAGGAGGTTTTCTCCCTACACTGTCCATTGAGTTGTCCTCAAAACCAATATACATCCTGCTATATCTCCCACATGGAAAGTGCCAGGAGGGAGAAGTGGGGATTATGTTTAGACTTTCTCGGAACTGCTTCAAATCAACTAGATATCTTTGTGCTGTAAATCTCCCAACAGCCAAACGCAAAAGCAGCAAACATCTCGCTGTATGTCCCACATCCAAAGTGCCAAGAGAGAGCTTGCTCTCCCTGTCTTTGAGTACTGTTTTCACTGTCCCGGTTACCTCTTTGCTAGCATTCTCTTCAGAGCCGCAGTGAAACCAGGAACCACGTGGAGAAGGCAGCCACACTGAAAGTGCCTGGAGGGAACATTGGGGCTTCTTCTCAGTGTCTCTGACATAGGGTTTCACTGTCCCGGGAAAGTCTCTGCTAACACCGTGCAGAGCGCTGTGCCCAATATACAGAAACGTCTTGCGGTATCTCCTACAGGGAAAGTGCCAGGAGGGAATTGCGGAGCTTGTTCTCAGTGTCTCTGAGAATTGCTCTGATTATCTGTGTGACCTCTTTGCTAAGACGCTCCAGAGAGCCGTCCTCAAAACCAACACACATCTTGACATATCTCCCACATTGATCGCAGTGTCTCCAGAAACGGCATTCAAGGAGCCAGGACCTTTTCTCCCTACACTGTCCATTGAGTTGTCCTCAAAACCAATATACATCCTGCTATATCTCCCACATGGAAAGTGCCAGGAGGGAGAAGTGGGGATTATGTTTAGACTTTCTCGGAACTGCTTCAAATCAACTAGATATCTTTGTGCTGTAAATCTCCCAACAGCCAAACGCAAAAGCAGCAAACATCTCGCTGTATGTCCCACATCCAAAGTGCCAAGAGAGAGCTTGCTCTCCCTGTCTTTGAGTACTGTTTTCACTGTCCCGGTTACCTCTTTGCTAGCATTCTCTTCAGAGCCGCAGTGAAACCAGGAACCACGTGGAGAAAGCACCCACACTGAAAGTGCCTGGAGGGAACATTGGGGCTTCTTCTCAGTGTCTCTGACATAGGGTTTCACTGTCCCGGGAAAGTCTCTGCTAACACCGTGCAGAGCGCTGTGCCCAATATACAGAAACGTCTTGCGGTATCTCCTACAGGGAAAGTGCCAGGAGGGAATTGCGGAGCTTGTTCTCAGTGTCTCTGAGAATTGCTCTGATTATCTGTGTGACCTCTTTGCTAAGACGCTCCAGAGAGCCGTCCTCAAAACCAACACACATCTTGACATATCTCCCACATTGATCGCAGTGTCTCCAGAAACGGCATTCAAGGAGCCAGGACCTTTTCTCCCTACACTGTCCATTGAGTTGTCCTCAAAACCAATATACATCCTGCTATATCTCCCACATGGA
Organism: Larus michahellis; assembly: GCF_964199755.1. Taxonomy (NCBI): domain Eukaryota; kingdom Metazoa; phylum Chordata; class Aves; order Charadriiformes; family Laridae; genus Larus; species Larus michahellis. The sequence goes on along the minus strand of NW_027436158.1, from coordinate 341,605 downwards.
AAGTGCCAGGAGGGAGAAGTGGGGATTATGTTTAGACTTTCTCGGAACTGCTTCAAATCAACTAGATATCTTTGTGCTGTAAATCTCCCAACAGCCAAACGCAAAAGCAGCAAACATCTCGCTGTATGTCCCACATCCAAAGTGCCAAGAGAGAGCTTGCTCTCCCTGTCTTTGAGTACTGTTTTCACTGTCCCGGTTACCTCTTTGCTAGCATTCTCTTCAGAGCCGCAGTGAAACCAGGAACCACGTGGAGAAGGCAGCCACACTGAAAGTGCCTGGAGGGAACATTGGGGCTTCTTCTCAGTGTCTCTGACATAGGGTTTCACTGTCCCGGGAAAGTCTCTGCTAACACCGTGCAGAGCGCTGTGCCCAATATACAGAAACGTCTTGCGGTATCTCCTACAGGGAAAGTGCCAGGAGGGAATTGCGGAGCTTGTTCTCAGTGTCTCTGAGAATTGCTCTGATTATCTGTGTGACCTCTTTGCTAAGACGCTCCAGAGAGCCGTCCTCAAAACCAACACACATCTTGACATATCTCCCACATTGATCGCAGTGTCTCCAGAAACGGCATTCAAGGAGCCAGGACCTTTTCTCCCTACACTGTCCATTGAGTTGTCCTCAAAACCAATATACATCCTGCTATATCTCCCACATGGAAAGTGCCAGGAGGGAGAAGTGGGGATTATGTTTAGACTTTCTCGGAACTGCTTCAAATCAACTAGATATCTTTGTGCTGTAAATCTCCCAACAGCCAAACGCAAAAGCAGCAAACATCTCGCTGTATGTCCCACATCCAAAGTGCCAAGAGAGAGCTTGCTCTCCCTGTCTTTGAGTACTGTTTTCACTGTCCCGGTTACCTCTTTGCTAGCATTCTCTTCAGAGCCGCAGTGAAACCAGGAACCACGTGGAGAAGGCAGCCACACTGAAAGTGCCTGGAGGGAACATTGGGGCTTCTTCTCAGTGTCTCTGACATAGGGTTTCACTGTCCCGGGAAAGTCTCTGCTAACACCGTGCAGAGCGCTGTGCCCAATATACAGAAACGTCTTGCGGTATCTCCTACAGGGAAAGTGCCAGGAGGGAATTGCGGAGCTTGTTCTCAGTGTCTCTGAGAATTGCTCTGATTATCTGTGTGACCTCTTTGCTAAGACGCTCCAGAGAGCCGTCCTCAAAACCAACACACATCTTGACATATCTCCCACATTGATCGCAGTGTCTCCAGAAACGGCATTCAAGGAGCCAGGACCTTTTCTCCCTACACTGTCCATTGAGTTGTCCTCAAAACCAATATACATCCTGCTATATCTCCCACATGGAAAGTGCCAGGAGGGAGAAGTGGGGATTATGTTTAGACTTTCTCGGAACTGCTTCAAATCAACTAGATATCTTTGTGCTGTAAATCTCCCAACAGCCAAACGCAAAAGCAGCAAACATCTCGCTGTATGTCCCACATCCAAAGTGCCAAGAGAGAGCTTGCTCTCCCTGTCTTTGAGTACTGTTTTCACTGTCCCGGTTACCTCTTTGCTAGCATTCTCTTCAGAGCCGCAGTGAAACCAGGAACCACGTGGAGAAGGCAGCCACACTGAAAGTGCCTGGAGGGAACATTGGGGCTTCTTCTCAGTGTCTCTGACATAGGGTTTCACTGTCCCGGGAAAGTCTCTGCTAACACCGTGCAGAGCGCTGTGCCCAATATACAGAAACGTCTTGCGGTATCTCCTACAGGGAAAGTGCCAGGAGGGAATTGTGGAGCTTGTGCTCAGTGTCTCTGAGAATTGCTCTGATTATCTGTGTGACCTCTTTGCTAAGACTCTCCAGAGAGCCGTCCTCAAAACCAACACACATCTTGACATATCTCCCACATTGATCGCAGTGTCTCCAGAAACGGCATTCAAGGAGCCAGGACCTTTTCTCCCTACACTGTCCATTGAGTTGTCCTCAAAACCAATATACATCCTGCTATATCTCCCACATGGAAAGTGCCAGGAGGGAGAAGTGGGGATTATGTTTAGACTTTCTCGGAACTGCTTCAAATCAACTAGATATCTTTGTGCTGTAAATCTCCCAACAGCCAAACGCAAAAGCAGCAAACATCTCGCTGTATGTCCCACATCCAAAGTGCCAAGAGAGAGCTTGCTCTCCCTGTCTTTGAGTACTGTTTTCACTGTCCCGGTTACCTCTTTGCTAACATTCTCTTCAGAGCCGCAGTGAAACCAGGAACCACGTGGAGAAGGCAGCCACACTGAAAGTGCCTGGAGGGAACATTGGGGCTTCTTCTCAGTGTCTCTGACATAGGGTTTCACTGTCCCGGGAAAGTCTCTGCTAACACCGTGCAGAGCGCTGTGCCCAATATACAGAAACGTCTTGCGGTATCTCCTACAGGGAAAGTGCCAGGAGGGAATTGCGGAGCTTGTTCTCAGTGTCTCTGAGAATTGCTCTGATTATCTGTGTGACCTCTTTGCTAAGACTCTCCAGAGAGCCGTCCTCAAAACCAACACACATCTTGCCATATCTCCCACATTGATCGCAGTGTCTCCAGAAACGGCATTCAAGGAGCCAGGACCTTTTCTCCCTACACTGTCCATTGAGTTGTCCTCAAAACCAATATACATCCTGCTATATCTCCCACATGGAAAGTGCCAGGAGGGAGAAGAGGGGATTATGTTTAGACTTTCTCGGAACTGCTTCAAATCAACTAGATATCTTTGTGCTGTAAATCTCCCAACAGCCAAACGCAAAAGCAGCAAACATCTCGCTGTATGTCCCACATCCAAAGTGCCAAGAGAGAGCTTGCTCTCCCTGTCTTTGAGTACTGTTTTCACTGTCCCGGTTACCTCTTTGCTAGCATTCTCTTCAGAGCCGCAGTGAAACCAGGAACCACGTGGAGAAGGCACCCACACTGAAAGTGCCTGGAGGGAACATTGGGGCTTCTTCTCAGTGTCTCTGACATAGGGTTTCACTGTCCCGGGAAAGTCTCTGCTAACACCGTGCAGAGCGCTGTGCCCAATATACAGAAACGTCTTGCGGTATCTCCTACAGGGAAAGTGCCAGGAGGGAATTGCGGAGCTTGTTCTCAGTGTCTCTGAGAATTGCTCTGATTATCCCTGTGACCTCTTTGCTAAGACTCTCCAGAGAGCCGTCCTCAAAACAAACACACATCTTGACACATCTCCCACATTGATCGCAGTGTCTCCAGAAACGGCATTCAAGGAGCCAGGAGGTTTTCTCCCTACACTGTCCATTGAGTTGTCCTCAAAACCAATATACATCCTGCTATATCTCCCACATGGAAAGTGCCAGGAGGGAGAAGTGGGGATTATGTTTAGACTTTCTCGGAACTGCTTCAAATCAACTAGATATCTTTGTGCTGTAAATCTCCCAACAGCCAAACGCAAAAGCAGCAAACATCTCGCTGTATGTCCCACATCCAAAGTGCCAAGAGAGAGCTTGCTCTCCCTGTCTTTGAGTACTGTTTTCACTGTCCCGGTTACCTCTTTGCTAGCATTCTCTTCAGAGCCGCAGTGAAACCAGGAACCACGTGGAGAAAGCACCCACACTGAAAGTGCCTGGAGGGAACATTGGGGCTTCTTCTCAGTGTCTCTGACATAGGGTTTCACTGTCCCGGGAAAGTCTCTGCTAACACCCTGCAGAGCGCTGTGCCCAATATACAGAAACGTCTTGCGGTATCTCCTACAGGGAAAGTGCCAGGAGGGAATTGCGGAGCTTGTTCTCAGTGTCTCTGAGAATTGCTCTGATTATCCCTGTGACCTCTTTGCTAAGACTCTCCAGAGAGCCGTCCTCAAAACAAACACACATCTTGACACATCTCCCACATTGATCGCAGTGTCTCCAGAAACGGCATTCAAGGAGCCAGGAGGTTTTCTCCCTACACTGTCCATTGAGTTGTCCTCAAAACCAATATACATCCTGCTATATCTCCCACATGGAAAGTGCCAGGAGGGAGAAGTGGGGATTATGTTTAGACTTTCTCGGAACTGCTTCAAATCAACTAGATATCTTTGTGCTGTAAATCTCCCAACAGCCAAACGCAAAAGCAGCAAACATCTCGCTGTATGTCCCACATCCAAAGTGCCAAGAGAGAGCTTGCTCTCCCTGTCTTTGAGTACTGTTTTCACTGTCCCGGTTACCTCTTTGCTAGCATTCTCTTCAGAGCCGCAGTGAAACCAGGAACCACGTGGAGAAGGCAGCCACACTGAAAGTGCCTGGAGGGAACATTGGGGCTTCTTCTCAGTGTCTCTGACATAGGGTTTCACTGTCCCGGGAAAGTCTCTGCTAACACCGTGCAGAGCGCTGTGCCCAATATACAGAAACGTCTTGCGGTATCTCCTACAGGGAAAGTGCCAGGAGGGAATTGCGGAGCTTGTTCTCAGTGTCTCTGAGAATTGCTCTGATTATCTGTGTGACCTCTTTGCTAAGACGCTCCAGAGAGCCGTCCTCAAAACCAACACACATCTTGACATATCTCCCACATTGATCGCAGTGTCTCCAGAAACGGCATTCAAGGAGCCAGGACCTTTTCTCCCTACACTGTCCATTGAGTTGTCCTCAAAACCAATATACATCCTGCTATATCTCCCACATGGAAAGTGCCAGGAGGGAGAAGTGGGGATTATGTTTAGACTTTCTCGGAACTGCTTCAAATCAACTAGATATCTTTGTGCTGTAAATCTCCCAACAGCCAAACGCAAAAGCAGCAAACATCTCGCTGTATGTCCCACATCCAAAGTGCCAAGAGAGAGCTTGCTCTCCCTGTCTTTGAGTACTGTTTTCACTGTCCCGGTTACCTCTTTGCTAGCATTCTCTTCAGAGCCGCAGTGAAACCAGGAACCACGTGGAGAAGGCAGCCACACTGAAAGTGCCTGGAGGGAACATTGGGGCTTCTTCTCAGTGTCTCTGACATAGGGTTTCACTGTCCCGGGAAAGTCTCTGCTAACACCCTGCAGAGCGCTGTGCCCAATATACAGAAACGTCTTGAGGTATCTCCTACAGGGAAAGTGCCAGGAGGGAATTGCGGAGCTTGTTCTCAGTGTCTCTGAGAATTGCTCTGATTATCTGTGTGACCTCTTTGCTAAGACGCTCCAGAGAGCCGTCCTCAAAACCAACACACATCTTGACATATCTCCCACATTGATCGCAGTGTCTCCAGAAACGGCATTCAAGGAGCCAGGACCTTTTCTCCCTACACTGTCCATTGAGTTGTCCTCAAAACCAATATACATCCTGCTATATCTCCCACATGGAAAGTGCCAGGAGGGAGAAGTGGGGATTATGTTTAGACTTTCTCGGAACTGCTTCAAATCAACTAGATATCTTTGTGCTGTAAATCTCCCAACAGCCAAACGCAAAAGCAGCAAACATCTCGCTGTATGTCCCACATCCAAAGTGCCAAGAGAGAGCTTGCTCTCCCTGTCTTTGAGTACTGTTTTCACTGTCCCGGTTACCTCTTTGCTAGCATTCTCTTCAGAGCCGCAGTGAAACCAGGAACCACGTGGAGAAGGCAGCCACACTGAAAGTGCCTGGAGGGAACATTGGGGCTTCTTCTCAGTGTCTCTGACATAGGGTTTCACTGTCCCGGGAAAGTCTCTGCTAACACCGTGCAGAGCGCTGTGCCCAATATACAGAAACGTCTTGCGGTATCTCCTACAGGGAAAGTGCCAGGAGGGAATTGTGGAGCTTGTGCTCAGTGTCTCTGAGAATTGCTCTGATTATCTGTGTGACCTCTTTGCTAAGACTCTCCAGAGAGCCGTCCTCAAAACAAACACACATCTTGACATATCTCCCACATTGATCGCAGTGTCTCCAGAAACGGCATTCAAGGAGCCAGGACCTTTTCTCCCTACACTGTCCATTGAGTTGTCCTCAAAACCAATATACATCCTGCTATATCTCCCACATGGAAAGTGCCAGGAGGGAGAAGTGGGGATTATGTTTAGACTTTCTCGGAACTGCTTCAAATCAACTAGATATCTTTGTGCTGTAAATCTCCCAACAGCCAAACGCAAAAGCAGCAAACATCTCGCTGTATGTCCCACATCCAAAGTGCCAAGAGAGAGCTTGCTCTCCCTGTCTTTGAGTACTGTTTTCACTGTCCCGGTTACCTCTTTGCTAGCATTCTCTTCAGAGCCGCAGTGAAACCAGGAACAACGTGGAGAAGGCACCCACACTGAAAGTGCCTGGAGGGAACATTGGGGCTTCTTCTCAGTGTCTCTGACATAGGGTTTCACTGTCCCGGGAAAGTCTCTGCTAACACCCTGCAGAGCGCTGTGCCCAATATACAGAAACGTCTTGCGGTATCTCCTACAGGGAAAGTGCCAGGAGGGAATTGCGGAGCTTGTTCTCAGTGTCTCTGAGAATTGCTCTGATTATCTGTGTGACCTCTTTGCTAAGACGCTCCAGAGAGCCGTCCTCAAAACCAACACACATCTTGACATATCTCCCACATTGATCGCAGTGTCTCCAGAAACGGCATTCAAGGAGCCAGGAGGTTTTCTCCCTACACTGTCCATTGAGTTGTCCTCAAAACCAATATACATCCTGCTATATCTCCCACATGGAAAGTGCCAGGAGGGAGAAGTGGGGATTATGTTTAGACTTTCTCGGAACTGCTTCAAATCAACTAGATATCTTTGTGCTGTAAATCTCCCAACAGCCAAACGCAAAAGCAGCAAACATCTCGCTGTATGTCCCACATCCAAAGTGCCAAGAGAGAGCTTGCTCTCCCTGTCTTTGAGTACTGTTTTCACTGTCCCGGTTACCTCTTTGCTAGCATTCTCTTCAGAGCCGCAGTGAAACCAGGAACCACGTGGAGAAGGCAGCCACACTGAAAGTGCCTGGAGGGAACATTGGGGCTTCTTCTCAGTGTCTCTGACATAGGGTTTCACTGTCCCGGGAAAGTCTCTGCTAACACCGTGCAGAGCGCTGTGCCCAATATACAGAAACGTCTTGCGGTATCTCCTACAGGGAAAGTGCCAGGAGGGAATTGCGGAGCTTGTTCTCAGTGTCTCTGAGAATTGCTCTGATTATCTGTGTGACCTCTTTGCTAAGACGCTCCAGAGAGCCGTCCTCAAAACCAACACACATCTTGACATAT